>NW_024544709.1:3000000-3407500 GCF_018167655.1 Microtus oregoni | reverse complement strand
AATAATGATCAAAATCAACAACTCATTAATCACTTAAAATTAACAGGTAGCATTAAACCTGAATAGATTTCATCTTTGATCTCTTCCCTAAGATTCCCATAGCTTATTTTAAAGATGATATGCATTCCTATTAAATTGTCCAAGACAATCACAATGTGTCTAAGTCATGTGAAAATAAGCCAAGGACAAAAACCATAAATTTATTACGTGAGGGTAATATGTATCCTTCTACTTTTTATCTGTCCTACCCCATCTGCAGTCAATTAAATGATTCCCAGGTGTTCATGGTAATTGCTGTAACACAAGATTACATGTCATTTTATGGGTCTTTAAATATTTATTATAAAACCCTCATCTACATTTTTCTCATTCATCTAGGCACAAAACATGCTGATGTTTAGTAGTGACACACAGAAATTTAATTGGCCTCGTTGAATTATTCTGTGGATGAAATCTCAATTAAAATCCTTTTTAAGAGCCAAGAATTGAAAAAAAAACAGAATATCTAGGATTCTGACTTAGTTTTACATTCTTGACTAAAAAATGCTGCATACATGAATCTAAGATGCATGAAAAAAGACAAGGTCATTTTTGTTAGGATCACTGAACATTGAGGAGTGTAAGTTATCAGAAGGTTCATCAAACAATTTCCCACACTAAAGGTAAAAAGTAATCTTTTGCTTTTAACCTAGAGGAGAAGAGACATGGAGACAGTCTAGCATAATACAGTTATTTTGTCCATTAGGAACACCCAGAGGTTCGGTCAAGTGTTCAGCATTATTTGTGTGTAGATCTATTGAAAATTTTGATCACTTATATAAATACAACAATACTATATTCCAGGGAACATTTCAAACCTTTCATGGGAACTTTATATTTTATTTTCTGAATCTGTCGTAGGAGGTGTATCCTTGCATTATGAGCATGAGAGGCCAGTAGAGGTTCCTCCATCTTCTGGGCCTCACATGGGGAGAATTTAGTTGACCAAATGCTGTTAACTGTTAAACCATATTTCCTTTAAAACTAGAAATTACTCTCTGTAGCATCTTTATATATAGTACAAGTCACATGAATTTACTTGTAATATTATGATTAGTGAAGCTTTACATATCTACACACCTTTTAACAGTTTTTCATTGAACTTCTATCTTGAATCTCTATACCAGGTGAGTTATTATTCCTGTCCTGTGAGTTTGGTTCCCTCCTAAGAATGCCTAGATAGAAAAGGCAAAAGTTTCTTTAGTCCTCTGATTTAGCCAGAATCAAGTCTGCTACAGGAGCTGACTGCCATGACATTTAGACTGTGTGGTGTTTAAAACTGCAAGCATGAACTAGAATACTGGGGGGAAAATAGAAGGAAGAAGAAAACTGTACTAAATACAAATATCACGTTGTTTATTATCTTGCAAATGGTACCTAGTTTTTTCTTATTGCCATGAAATCTAGCCTATTGAAAAACCCAGGGTCATATTCCCACAATAATCACTGATAATAGCTGAAAATGAGAAAATCGGCTCAAAATAGGGTATAAAACCACTTTTTTTATTAATTGGAAATTAGCAATATAGAATGTGACTAAATAATTCTTGAGAATTACACTAGCAGTGGCCAGAGGCTAATTCTTTCAGAATTCATTTTTCCATTGATTAAAAATAAAGAAAAAAAAAAAGGAAAGATGCTATTTGAAGCACAGAATTGTGGTTTTAGGCACCCCTTAAAAAAAGAAATATCCAAAATGATATTCCAGTTCTTACATGCCAAATTACCTAATTGTTTCCTCAGATAATGATGCAGACTTGGCATGCTGGCAAGTATCACTACGTGTATCACACAGAACTGTACAAATAGACATTGAAGTTCCTCAAGAGTCACTACCGACATTCAAGTGAGGGGGGGGGGTTACCTAATGCTTTGAAATAATTGTAAATAAGTTCTAATTATTAAGATTCTTCTTTGTTAAACTTTTATCTTTCTATCTGAGTCCTTTATGTATAGACTGGATAATGTCATGAGAGAGTGAAAAACCAGTTAGCTTCATCCTCTGCCTTTGTGATTGTTAGACAGAGTGACCTTAAGCTATAGGATATCTGTCTACCTCCAACAGCCAGGTACAAGGATTCAAAGGGTGCCCCACCACATCTGAATATACAAGATCATTTATTATATTATTACTCTCTATAAGTTAATATGCATTTTATCTTTGTTTATTGGCAGTTACAAAGGAAATTAAAAATATAGGATTCAACAACAGTGTGCTCAAATCACCAGATTTTAGGTTAGTTTTCTTTATTTAAATGTATTTCTAATTGGCTATATAATTATTCATAAAAATTAAGCATCTTTTCTTTCCCTCTCTTTTTCTCTTTTCTCTCATTTGAATACTATTAATACTACATTGAAAGAATTTGCAAGAATTGTTAAAATGCAAACAAAATATATTCTTTGTATTCCATGCATAAAAGCATGCAGATGGAATTTGTCTACACACCCTGTAATCAAACAGCTGCTTCATGCCACAGGCAGGAATCATGCAACTATTATTTGACTGTGGATTTTGCAATGTGTGCAAACTGTATGTTTTTAATTTATCTGTTGACAATTCCACAAAGAACCACTTCAGCTATCTTGAATTGAATGGAATAGAAATTTCTATTCTACTAAGTAGTTTTAACTATGAGTAAATATTGACTTGGGGAATGTCCTCATCTTAGACCCAGTTCTTCAGGTCATCTTGTACAGTTTCAAAATGATCACAAATTGCCATTGCCATTGCCATCGATGGTTTGATGATTTTGGCACACTTACAAATGCACAGAAATATTTTATTCCTTTAATTTTTAGTCAAATTACTTTAAGCCCCCTTTCATTTTTCTATTTTTTATTTAAAAGCAAAACAAAAACAAACTATCTTTTCGAATTTTAGTACATATTCCAATTCCCACTTCCTCCCATCCTCTCTGCCTTCCCCCTCACCACGCCGCACTCCCATCCACTCCTCAGAGAGGGTAAGGCACATTGCTTTGAGGAAGGATCAAGGCAGTCCCTACTACAACCAGACTGAGCAAGGTATTCATCCAAAGGGAATGGGTTCCAAAATGCCAGTATAAGCAGTAGGGATAAATCCTGGTCCCACTGCCAATGGCTTCAGTATCCTCAGCCATGCAACAGTCACCCTCATTTTGGGGATTAGTTTAGTCCTATGCTGAATCCTTCTCTATCTGGCTGAAGTTGATGAATTTCCATTAGCTCAGGTAAGCTGTTTTAGTGGGTGTCCCCATGATGGTCTTGACCTCTTTGTTCATATTCTTACTTTCACTCTTCGACTGGACTTTGGGAGCACAGCCCTGTGCTCCGATGTGAATCTAAGCCCTTTTTCCTAAGTAATCTATTTTAATTTATCACAAAATATGCTATTGAACAAATAATAGATATTTCCTGTCAAACTAATTCTTTTACTTTATTAAAGCATATAATATATCAAAAATCTTATATTTCTGCAAAGAGGGTAGATACTTATAAATAGTAAATATTTTGTAAATATTATTTCTCAATTAGAAATATTGAAAAGTTAATTTCTCACTAAAACAGGATAATTAATTCCTCAAACTTAACCATTTCCCACTCTGTGATATCACACATATAATAGATGATGCAGCTAAATATAGAAATGCAAATAATAGCAATATAAACATGAATGAAACAATGATAGTATTGTGCGATTTTTATCATAGGCCATATATATTATATCAAAATATTTTAGTATTAAATGCATATCAAATAAGCATCATTTTACATAGTTACAACTGAGGTTTGATTTGTGTTTTTTCTTATAAAAATGGAGTGAAATAATTACACGTGCTATTTTGATAAAATGTCAATAGCTAAATTAAAATTTATTTGATAACACAAGTGAAACCACTTAGGAATGAGGATTTTTTGCAGTTGGTAGA
The DNA here is from genome assembly GCF_018167655.1 of Microtus oregoni. Classification (NCBI taxonomy): domain Eukaryota; kingdom Metazoa; phylum Chordata; class Mammalia; order Rodentia; family Cricetidae; genus Microtus; species Microtus oregoni. The sequence goes on along the minus strand of NW_024544709.1, from coordinate 3,403,550 downwards.
TTACCTAGCATGCAGGAAGCCTTTGGTTAAATCCCCAGCAGTGCTTATAGCATAAACAGAATATGAAAGGTGGAGTCAAGAGGTCAAGGGTTCAAGCTTATCCTCAGCTACACAGCCAGTTTGAGGGCAGTCTAGTTTATGTGACACTCTATTTCAGAAGGCGAAAGAAGTAAACAAACAGAAGTTCTGGTATTCTTTCTCTTTAATTTGTCTTTCAGACACCAAATCCTTCATATATAATCTTAACAAAAATGTCCATCAGAAAAAGGAAGTACTAATATTTACTATAGTCAAAAATTTTACGATTGTTTATAGATATGTAATATTCATCAAAAATACACAATATCAAAGGATATACAAGCATGTGATGCAAGCTACCGCCTGTGTTTTCTAAACCTATTTTGATATACTATGAAAATATTTCAATTAAAATAATACATTTTGAAACTTAGGAGTAAAGAATTAGAGAAGGAACACACTTCATATATTTCAGCTTGACCACAGAATCTAAAATGGAGTAAGACAGAATGAACAGACTTTACCTCTGAACACTCACCGACTGCCAGCTGTCCAGTGAGCTGCCCCAAGTGGTTTCTTGCGTTCACTGTTACATTCCTGTCAGACTGTAAGACCAGTGGACTGTCCTAGGAAACATTCATAAAACACATAAATCAAATCAAAGCATAGCTGCAATCAGAACACATGAAATTATGCTGTATCTGTTACATAAATTTTCTTGATAAAGAGTAGGAGATTGTATTAATATTTGCTTGAAGTGGGTAAAGAAATGGTGTCCAAAAATACAATTTTACAATGGATTGGAAAACATTCGTGTTTATACCCAGGTATTAGCCATCTAATGACAGCATTTTCAATTCTAGTGATGGTTCTTAACCAAGAGTATAAACGACCCTACATCCGCTTTCTTAATGGTATGTAAGCTTGTTGACACAGGTTCCATCGAATCCCAATAGGAAATTCCATCTAAGTAAACTGCAGACTTTACTATTAAATGAAATTTCTTCATAACGTCCTCCACTGATAACTGTGAGTACTGGTTGATTCAACTCAGAAACTTCCTATCTACATTTTTTTGTTAAAGCTCTTATCACATGAATAGTTCACTTGTTTCTTATTGTATTTACATGCTTGTCTTTTGTTTACTTGATTGTGTGCAAAATGACAAAATTGTGGAAGTCAGTGGCATATAGCTGCACCGCCATTTTTCCTAGTGCAATCAGGAATTTTTTTTTTTGCTATGTGTTTATTAAGTAAGAAGCCTATATAATTAATTTTTATTGCCTTGTTCACCTTCCCTATGTGGAAATGGTCTGCGAATTGTACAATGACTGAGACAAAGAAGCGCAAGTTGTTTTACTGAATATTGTTTTGTTTTTGTTGTTTACACGGGTCCAACTAGATGCTTACCTCTGACTAATTTAGCACATAATAATAGTTCACTGAAGGGAAATACCATTGCCTGAGGATACTTCTTGTATAACTCTCAAATATCTGTATCAGACAAGTAACATCATTTATGAACTAAATCATAGTTAATCATTGACAAATTATGTATCTATTTATCCAAAAATACTTATTATTTATTGTACACAACATCATTTTATAGAGGCTTGCCTTTTTAAGTGATCAAAGCCCAATGACTTCCTTCAAGGAACTTGGAAAATTATAGAAAAATCTCCCTCTGAATTTTCTCTCCATTCCATTTATATCACTTCTACATTACAGGTTTGTGTTTTTTTTAAAGTTTTATTTAGTTTTATGAGTATAGTATGATATATTATATCACATTATTTCTCATCCTTCAGCTCCTTCAGATCTTCTTCATTTTCATACCCATACAATTTCATATTCTTTCTTTTTAAAAAAAATAAAAAGAAAGAAAAAATGAAGCCACTGAAAATCAAAGTTTGATTTGTGCTGACCATCTACTTATCACGAGGGTGGAGTCTGTCCTGGAGTGTGATTTATATACCTAGTGTCATTCCATTGAAGAAAAGTTATTTTCCCACTTAGAAACTTTTATTTTTAATAGCTTCTTGTCCAGTACAGGGACAAGTGCCAATTTTACCTTGTTCATCTGAGATCTTGTCTGCCTTTAACTTCTACAGATCACAGTCTCTGTGATTTCTTTCTTTCTTTTTTCTTTCTTTTTTTTTTAGTTGTTGAAAAAAAATTTCTGCCTCCTCCCCATTTCCCATTTCCCTCCCTCTCCTCCCACACCTTGCCCCCTCCCCCACTCCATGTGCATCTGCCATGTTTATCTGGAAAATACTGTTTCCTTAAAACTGTCCTCCAACTCTGGCTCTCCTAACTGTCTTGTCACTTATTTCCACATAGATTGCTGAGAATCTGTGTGAGGGTAGGGCTATGTTAAAGATTTTCCATTTGTGACTAAGCACTTCAAAATTTGTCACACTCTACTCACTGTTCAGCTGTGGGACTCCGTGTTAATTACCATATCCTGCAAGAAAGCCCTCTGGTAAGTGCTGAATGATACCTTGATCTCTGTATACAGTAATAGGTCATTAGGAGCCAGTTTTTCGCTATGTTCCTTTAGCAGATAATAGTAGTAGATATTCTTGTAGGGCTCATGACCTATGTAGTCTCCAGTTCTTGGCTTCACTAACAGTACCACATATGGATTCCATATTTGTCATTTTTCCTGATAGCTCCATGGTTTCTCCCTAACTCTGCCTCCTTTCTCCCAGCATGCCAATTAATTTTCCCCACCTACCTAAGTTCCGTCCTATCAACATGCCAAGGCAGTTTCTTTATTCATTAAACAATGAAAGCAACACATAGACAGAAGGACCTCTCACACCAAGGAATATGAATAATTATATATATATTCAAACACACACAAACACAACACACACCATGACCACCACTACTGCCGTCATCATCAACATCAACAATTAACAAAAATGTCCAAAAATTTGAAAGCGAGCAAGGAGTATACTTGGGAAGGTATGGAGTTAGGAAAAAGAAAGGGGGAAATATAGTAATCATAAACTTAAAATATGAAAATAAAGAATATACAAAGTTAATGAAATGAATGACATGAGATGATGTTGACAATGTAAGGAAAGGGAATACTTAGTCATTACTGGTAGAAGTGCTAACTGGTAGAACTACTTAGGAAATCATCATGGGAATTCATCGAAAGCTGAAAGTAAATCTACCACATAACACAGCTAAACCACTATTGAGAATATACCCAAAAAGTCTTCATCTACTACAGACATACTTGCTCATCAACGCTCACTGACACTCTGTTTATCATAGGAACTGGAAACATCCTAGTTGTCCAAAACTCATTAATGAATAAAGGAAATGTGCTACATCCACAGAGTTGTGATAATTCACCTGCTCTCAAAAAATAATTCAGACAAATAAATCAAATTAGAAACAACCATTCTAAGCAATCCAGAAAATAAAAGACAAATATCATCACGTTTTCTCTTATAAGTAGATGTTAGCTTTAATGCTTTAGATCTCTGTCTTTCATGTACATGTATTTTATATACAACCAGCTAAATACTGAGTATTATGATTTGGTATGTTTTATTTGACTATGCAGGAGGATACATTAAAGACATTTCCAAAAGCTCTCGAGGACTCTATGCATGTATGCAAGGAGATGATACTAAATATACACATATGTGAAATAATTCAGAACTCACAACACTCATAATTATAACTTAATGAAATGGGTTTTCACATGCATACAAACTGAGATTTGACATGATCTTATTTTTAAAACAATTTCAAGAATCTAAAGAATATATTTATTCTGCTAAGATTTTGTTGAACAAGATGACCATAGATAATTTCACTTTTGGTTTGACACTTATCCAAACTCAGATAATTTAGGTCGAAATGAAGTTTTATTTTTCTATTAAATATGATTAGAAGAAATTATATAAACATATTAAGACATTAAAATAAGAGAAATATTATAACATTAAAATAAAATAAGTAAAAATGTATCTAGTATTTCTCTGTAAGTATAATAGTAATAAACATCCATTTTTGAATACACTAAATTACTTGAAATCAATTAAATCATTCCAACCACGTAACATGTGCAAATTCTGTTGACAGTACCTATTGTCTACCAAGTACTGTTTCTGGTAAAGTACTTATACCCAAAAAGAACTCTTCAGTATCTGATAAGTACATAGAGTATATTTTTTGTAGCATATATACATATACAAAACAATTACATTCACACCGATAAAATACAATGTGGACATTTTATTTATAAAAAGAGGCCATTAATTTTAAGGAGAGCAAAGAGGGTTATATGGAAGGGCATTGAAGGGTGAAAGGGAAGGGAGAAATGCTGTACTTAAAATACAATCTTAAAAATAAACATAAAAGAAATATACATTAAATAACAATCTGGATGCAGGAAATAAACCTAAATGTCCCTCATAATTCAAAAGTTGTGAATAATTGATTAGTCAAATTTGAATTTGCATTTTTCTTACGCATTTGATATTTTGCTTAGATCCATAAAATTTATGAGATTATTTCCTTTCATTTGAATTACTAAACATATTAAAAATGAACACATTGCAATACAAGTACAACGGAAAGAATAAGATCCAGGTATGTCTAAATAATGGGCTGTGGAAGTCTTACAAGTATTGTAAGATTTATTGCTGTTTGAAAGACCTTAAGAGGAAAGAAAAGGAAATTTAAAAGGCAACAGTCAACAGGCATTTCATCTGCTCTAATACAGAAATAGATGTGTTAGGACTACGTGTTTAATCACTGTGCTTTTTTGTTTATAGGCTGTCAATTCACTTTTACCATCACCATAGGGATCCTATTGAATTTCTATCCCTGGCTCACTTCCTTCCTACTTATTCCACTAAATTTCCTCTCAGAATTAAATTTTTATATCCAGATCAAATTTTGACTATGGTAGCAACAGCAATCTTTGTACTCACTAAAAATATAAACAGAGCTATCAGGGGTGATGAGCAATTTTCTGCAATATACTCATGTGAATAAAATTGCATTATTATGCTGTTCTGATTTTTAAGTTCTGTTAAGCCAATATAGTTGCTTTGAGTACAGCATGTTCACTGGCAAATTACATGGTGATTTTTGTTCATAAATCAACACAGTGATTACTTTCAGGCTAGGACCACCACTTATGCATCTTAGGCCCAAATCATAACCTTTTATGCAATATCCACTGAATTCCCAATAAAAGCATATATAATGGAAATGATGAGAACCTAGTTGAGTTGTCTAACAAGAATAGGATCTTACACTCTATGCAATTGACAAGCCTATTAGTAGGTATATTTTCTTCATTAATCAACAGTAAAATCATATTAACTTTTAAATTATGACATTTAGGTAATGTTACCATAAACAAAGTTTTAATACACATTTCATGTTCTCTTGTGACTTTTTCTCCAAAGGCATCTCTATGACAAAATGGTTGTAACTAATATTTTATTTGTATCAATTTTCTTGTATAATTTCTTTATGTTTTCTTCTATTCCTGTGTTACAAAACTGAAAACACTAGTATCCAGCCTTTGATATTAAAAGCAGAGCACTATCCAATGACATTTTATGATTTCTATAAAAATAAGGGAGAAATATATGATATTAATCAAGGATCAACAATGATACTATTAGTGCTTTGAAAGTGTTTAAGTAGTCAAGGTGTTTACTGCACACTTCACTAGCCTAGGAATCTGTTTTTGTTAACACATTATGTTAAGCACACAACTGTGAGAATTTGCATCATTTATCAGAATATAAGGAAGAACATATTTTACTTACTCTGCCCAGATTTTCTCACTTAGATTATTTTCAACTCTTTATTCCTGAAAAGATTTTATATTTAGTTATTTTAGATATTAATGTAATTACATTGTTCTCCTTTACCTTTCCTCCCTTCAAACCTTCCCTTGTATTTCCTGTTACATTCCTCCAAATCAATGGGTTCTTAAATATTTTCTGTCTTTACCACTAAATAAAATCCCATGTTTGTAAGTATCACATGTTCATTATTCACTCCTCAGTAGATGAACGTCTAGACTTGTCCATTTCCCAGCTATTATGAATAGAGCAGCAATGAACACAAAGCTTTAGGTATCTCTGATGTACAGTACGGATACTTTGAGTACATTTGCAAGGGCAATATAGGTGGAACATATGGCATTTCTATGTTTAGCATTTTGAGGAAACTCCAAATTGTTTGAAATAGAGTTTGCACAAGTTTACATTTCCCACAGCGGAGGACAAGATTTCCCCATCTCCATATCCTCATCAGTATTTAAAATTCTTTTAGTTTTTACTATAATGAACAGTATTATAGAAATAAGATGAATTCTCAAAATTATTTTAATTTGCTTTTTTCCAATCACTTGAGCTATTAAACATTTTAAAGAGACTTACTGGCTCTTCGTGTTTCTTCTTAGGAGAGTTTCATTCCATTCTCTATAAATTGTGTTGTTTACTTTCTCCATGTGTAGTCTATTCATCTTTTTATATATTTTACACACCAATCCTCTGTCATGTATAGGATCACCAAGTATTTGACTCATTCTTTGTGCTGTTTATTCACTGTAGTCATGGCTTCATTTTCAGAAAATACTTTCTAATTTCATGAGATCCTACTTGATCAACTATTGATCTTGTTTCCTTAATAACTTGAGTCCCTTTTGAAATGCCTTTAGTTGTACCTATATATTTAAGTGTACTCCTGCTTTTAGTATGCAGAGTTTCCGCAGTCCAGGTCTAACACTGAGACTTAGATTCATGAGGAATTAACTTTTGTGCATGTTGAAAAAATTATGTAGTTTCATTTTTCTACATGTAGATATCCAGCTCTCATAATACTAATTTATTAACAGGTTCCTATCTCCAAAATGACTTTTAGACAACTTTGTCAAAAATTAGGTAGCTTGGGATTTGTTCCTTTTCTATTTTCTAATTTTTTGTTTAGTTTTGAAATTGTAATTTAATTATGGTATTTCTCCCCATCTCTTTCTTCCATCAAAACCCTCTTATATACCACTCCCCACCCACCTTCAAATTTGTGTCCTTTTTCATATTGCACTTGCACAGTTATGTGTGTATATATTCATAAATATAATTTGTTGAATATATATTCATAAATATAACCTGTTTTTAACATTATGTTGCTTTTTGGGGTATTTTCAGAACTGACAGTTTGCCACTGGACAATCAATTGGTGTGCTCTTTTTCTGGGGAGGAATAACCCTCTGACAGTTTTACTCAGTTGCTTGTAATATTGTGTTGTTTTAAGGACTCCTAGGCTTTTGCACATCAAGTTTGTCGTGCTGATTAATTGGGAGCTTGGTAACAGTTTCAGAGGCTTAGCCCATGTCATCATGAAGGAGAGCATGGTGGGACATAGGCAGCCATAGTCCTGGAAAAGCAGCTAAGAGTTCTACATCTGATCCTCAGGCAGCAATGAAAGTTGCTGGGAATGGAACTGCCTTTTGAAGCTTCAAAGACTACCCCTTGTAACATACTCTAATCATTCAAGTAATGCTTTACCCAAGTTCAGTAAGCAATCAAATAAATTACTTTTATAGAGGCCATTTTTATTCCAACCACCACTCCTTATCATTTCTGTCCTTGAGAACATTTTGTGATAAATTACTTTTATTGATTTACTTATGATGAACTATATATCACTGGAAGGAAACAAAATTTATCATAATGAATGAATTTTCAAGGATTCCTGAATTTCACTTGCAAATATATATATATATATATATATATATATATATATATATATATATATATAATTATTGTTTATAATATGTTTTGTGTCTATATTCATCAGGGAAATCAGTTATTTTTATTGTTTTTTTATTTTTCTGGTTTTGAATCTGGGTTATGCAGGTTCTTGGAGTTTAGAAGCTTACATTTCTTTTTCTTTAAAAAGAAAAACTATTTTTTTTTTCATTTTACATACCAATCCAAGTTCCCACTCTGTCCCCTTCTCCCATTACCTCCACATATCTTCTTATGCAACTCCCTTCCAATCCTCAGAGAGGGTAAGGGACATTGCTTTGGGGAAGGTCCAAGGCCCATTTTACTATATATAGGCTGAGCAATGTATTATCCAAAGAGAATAGCTTCCCAAAACGGCAGTACAAGTGGTAGGGATAAATCCTGGTGCTACTGCCAGTGTTCTCCCAGTCTTCCCCAGCCATGCACCTGTCAACCACATTCAGAAGGACTAGTATGAGTACTAATCAGGGGTAAAAAACAATAACATCTTGAATTTTGCATAAAAATGGATGGAATTCAAAAACACTATTTTGAATGAAGTAACTCAAACACAAAAAGATGAATATGGTATATACTCTCACCTAAGTGGATACTTGCTATAAACAAAGGATAACGAACCTATAGTTCATGATCCTAGAGAAGCCAGGTAATAAGAACATATTAGATCTAAAAACATATTTAGATCCACCTGGAAAGTGGAAACAGACAAGATTACCTGAAATAATTGGGAGTATGGTGGTGGGGGTAGAAGGGAGGGTGAAAGAGGATGAGGAGGGGAGAAAGAGAGGAGTAAGGAGAACTTGAGGAAATGGGATAGTCGAGAAGGAGGAAGGACAGAGATGAAAGCAAGAAAATAGATTGAGGGAGCCATTATAGGGTTAGCAAGAAACCTGGTTCTAGAGAAATTCTTGGGAATCAACAAGGATGATCCCAGCTAAGACCTTAAGTAATAGAGGAGAGGAGGGCCCAATCTTGATTTGAGTTATAGTCAGACTGATGAATATTTTAAATATCACCATAGAGCCTTCATCTAGCAACTGATGGAAACAGAGGCAGAGACCCACATCGGAACACTGAACTGAGTCCCAAAGTCCAGTTGAAGAGTGGGAGGAGTGAGAATATGAGCAAAGGGGTCAAGACCAGGATGGGTTCACTCATTAAATCAGTCTACCTGAGCTAGTGGGAGCTCACCAACTCCAGCCAGGCTGGGAAGAAGAAGCTGACATTTCTATGCTAGCCAATAGTTTGAGTTTTGTTATTAGTTTTTTGAATATCTCATAAAATTCTGCTTGTAATCAATATGGCCAAACGTTTACTTTTAGATGGGATATTTAAATTTTCTAGTTCAGTTTCATTTATTGTTATAAGTTGTTTTGATTATGTATGTCCTCATGGCTTTTTATACTTTATATGCATCTAGAAATCCAACTGTTTCTTTTAGTCTTTGCTTGTTAGTGGAAGATAATTATTAACGTATATTCTCACAATTTTCTGCATTTCTTTGGTATATGATTGAATGACTCCTTTTCAATCTCTATTTATTTTAATTTTAGTCTTTTCTCTGTCCATTTGTTATTCAAGCTAAGGGTCTGATAAACAAGGAACCAAGACTTTGTTTCATTGATTTTAGTACTATTTTTTGTCATTTCTGTGTTACTAATTTTATCCTGATCTTAACTATTTTCCTGTCTCTCTCCCATGCCTACATACATTTATCTAACACTGTGACCCATTTATTTTTTTATCTGAATCTGTATTTATTGTGTATCTCTAATTATTCTCTGACCAGAAGAGACTTTGAAGTTATTTATTGCTAAGCGGGCATAGCTAGGTCCAACTCTATGGTCCTCCCTAGTCCCACATGGCAGAGGTCCTTTGCCTCTGAGACTGCCAGGTGGGAGCCATGCTAACTACCTCAACTCTGGTAAGCAGTTGACCCATACTGCCACCAATTAACTTGCAGCATGCTGCCCACAAACCACTTTCAAGTGCTCGGCCCCCTGTAAGAGCCAGAGTTCATGCTGGCAGCACAGACCAGGAAGCTGCTGTTTTGAAACATATAGTCATCCGCCTGGATATGGGAAGTAGACAAGATTGCCGGGCAAAAACTGGGAACTTGGGGGTGAGGTGGCATGGGGCTAAGGGGAATTGGGGTGAGAAATATGAGAAGGGGAGGATTGGGGGAGCTTGGGGGAATGGGATGATTGGGATAAAGGAAGGGTGGACACGGGAGCAGAGAAATATATATCCTAATTAAGGGAGCCACCTTAGGGTTGGCAAGAGACTTGACTCTAAGGGTGCTCGCAGATGTCCAGGGAGATGTTCCCAGATAGTACCTTGGGCAACTGAGGAGAGGGAACCTGAAATGACCCTATCCTATAGCCATACTGATGAATATCTTGCATATCACCTTAGAACCTTCATCTGGCGATGGATCGAGATAGAGACAGAGACCCAAATAGGAGCACCGGACTGAGCTCTTAAGATCCAAATGAGGAGCAGAAGGAGGGAGAACATGAGCAAGGAAGTCAGGACCACGAGGGGTGTACCCACCCACTGTGACAGTGGAACTTATCTATTGGGAGCTCACCAAGGCCAGCAGGACTGGGACTGAATAAGCATGGGATGAAACCGAACTTTCTGAACATGGCAGACAATGAAGGCTGATGAGAAGCCAAGGACAATGGCACTATGTTTCGATCCTAATACATGAACTGGCTTTGTGGGAGCCTAGCCTGTTTGGATGCTCACCCTCCTGGACCTGGATAGAAATGGGAGGACCTTGGACTTCCCGCAGGGCAGGGAATCTGGACTGCTCTTCATTCTCGAGAGGGAGGGGGAATGGAGTGGGGGGAGGGGAGAGGGGTAGGGGAGTGAGAGAAGGGGGCAATGTGTGCGAGGAGGGGGAGGGAATGGGAAATGGGGAGGAGGCAGAAATTGTTTTTCAACAACTAAAAAAAAATAAACAAAAAATAAAGAAAAAAGAAAGAATAGCTTTCATGAAAAATTAAAAAAAGAATTCAGGTCTTCTGGAATAAGAGGTCTTACTTTTAAATGATATTCTATCTCTCTATCAAGTCTACCTTTTCGATATTGCTATTTTATATCAATTAGGTGTACAACAGTACAAACAGGCCCTCTTTTTCTTGGGCAGGATTTTTACCACCAGAGACATTTCTTCTTTTTTTTTTTAACTTTTTTTTATTGAGAAAAGAAAAAAAAACAAATTTCCTCCTCCTCCCAGGCTCCCATTTCCCTCCCCCTCCTCCCACCCTTCTCCCCCTCCTCCCACCCTTCTCCCCCTCCCTCCACTCCTCTCCCCCTCCCTCTCCAGCCCAAAGAGCAGTCAGATTTCCCTGCCCTGTGGTAAGTCCTAGGTCCTCCCCCCTCCGTCCATTTCTAGGAAGGTGAACATCCAAATTGGCAAGGCTCCCATAAAGCCAGCATATTACGTAGGTTCAAAACCCCGTGCCATTGTCCTTGGGTTCTAATCAGCCCTCATTGTTCGCCATGCTCAGAGAGTCCAGTTTTATCCCATGCTTTTTCAGTCACAGTCCAGCTGGCCTTGGTGAGCTCCCAATAGATCAGCTCCACTGTCTCAGTGGGTGGGTGCATGCCTCGTGGTCCCGACTTCTTTGCTCATGTTCTCCCTCCTTCTGCTCCTCATCGGGACCTTGGGAGCTCAGTCCAGTGCTCCAGTGTGGGTCTCTGTCTCTATCTCCATCCATCACCAGATGAAGGTTCTATGATGATATGCAAGATATTCGTCAGTATTGCTCTAGGATACGGTCATTTCAGGTTACCCATCCTCAGCTGCCCAAGGAACTAACTGGGGACCTCGGCTTGGGTATCTGGGAGCCACTCTAGGTTCAAGTCTCTTGCCAACCCTAAGGTGGCTCCCTTAACTAAGAACCGTGCTTCCGTGCTCCCCCATCCAACCTTCCTTCATCCCAATCCCCCCCCTTCCCCAAGCTCCCCCCATTCTCCCCCTCTCCCCCCTCTCTCCCCATCTCCTCTTACCCCCATCCCACCCACCCCCAAGATCTCAATTTTCTCCCCAGCCATTTTGTCTACTTCCCATAGCCAAGAGGACAACTATATGTTTTTCCTTTCGTTCACCTTCTTACTTAGCTTCTTTGGGACCCTTGTTTATGGCTAGAAACCAATTATGAGTGAGTACATCCCATGTTCATCTTTTTGGGTCTGGGTTACCTCACTCAGGATATTGTTTTCTATTTCCATCCATTTGCATGCAAAATTTGAGAAGTCATTGTTTTTTACCACAGCATAGTACTCTAATGTGTAGATATTCCACACTTTCTTCATCCATTCTTCCATTGAAGGGCATCTAGGTTGTTTCCAGGTTCTGGCTATTACAAATAATACTGCTATGAACATAGTTGAACAAATGCTCTTGTCATATGATAGGGCATCTCACAGGAGATGGGCACAGGAGATCACTTCCTATGCGTAACCCCAACAGCACAGACTTTAAGGGCAACATTGAATAAATGGGACCTACTAAAACTGAGAAGCTTCTGTAAAGCAAAGGACACTGTCACCAAGACAAAAAGGCAACCTACTGTCTGGGAGAAGATCTTCACCAACCCCGCAACCGACAAAGGTCTGATCGCCAAAATATATAGAGAACTCAGGAAACTAGACTTTAAAATGCTAATTAACCCAATTAAAAAATGGGGCACTGAACTGGACAGAGAATTCTCAGCAGAGGAAGTTCAAATGGCCAAAAGACACTTAAGGTCATGCTCAACCTCCTTAGCAATCAGGGAAATGCAAATCAAACCAACTTTGAGATATCATCTTACACCTGTCAGAATGGCTAAAATAAAAAACTCCAATGATAACCTTTGCTGGAGAGGCTGTGGAGGAAGGGGAACCCTCATCCATTGCTGGTGGGAATGCAATCTTGTGCAACCACTTTGGAAATCGGTGTTTCGGTTTCTCAGGAAATTCGGGATCAACTTACCCCTGGACCCAGCAATACCACTCCTGGGACATTTCTTCTTTTATTTCCACTCCAGTCATTGTATCCATTTTCACTGCAGATGTACCTTCAATCTTTCTAGGACATTGCCCTTGTCCTAGCCCCAGGTGTCTCCTCAGGTCACTCTGCATGTTCAGTTTCTACAGATTTGCCCTATGCTAGGAAACAAAGTAAGATCCCCATGGCCTGGGTAGAATGTGAGTCTATAAAGTGTGTCGTAAAGAAGCTTCAGGGCATTTTGTGAAGATCTTTTGTTACATACAATGTGATGGACAATCTAAAGACTGCATAAGTGGTTATAATGGGTTTATACATATTTCAGCCCAGACAAGGTACGGTGACTGTCTGTTTTTAATCAACTCAATTAATGAATTCTTTTGGGATAGAAAAGATAATGATGAGTGTGCACATGTATGGGGGTGGGGAGACAAAAAGCTATAGAGACAGAGAGAGAATCTTAAGAATCTATTTCTATATGAAAATAACATTCATCTTTTAGGTATTTAATGAAAGAATCATAATAAAAAAAACTTTTCATTAAGTTGGTTTACTTTTCTTCTCATGGAACTTGGCAATTGAGAAAAGTAAGTTTCCAGATGCTAATTTTAACTTTTTAAATGCAACACAGTTAAATGAGTAAGCCAAGTTTCCCAATAATATACATGTGCTTTCAACATGATCTTTAATTTCAAGTAGTGAAAGAGGTAATGAGTTTTAGATTATTTTTCTTCCGAAATATCTTCATTTATATAGCTAAGTTTTCACCACTTGAAAAAAAATAAGCAAATAGCTTCTCTCTTTCAAACTAAAGTAGGCTCATTAAATCTTCAACTATTTGAAAATGCTAGAACCAAGTTTTCAGTTTACTTTGCATCTGATTGTATACTGCAACTTATTTCCTGAATAAGAAGAGGAAACTCAGAGACATGTTTTTGTATGTGTTATTTTGCTTTTTGTTATTCTGATAAAACACTATCACCAAACAATTTGTAGCAGATTTAATTTTAGTTTACAATTACAGCGGGCTAGAGTTCATAATGATGGGGACAGCACTGCAGTAACCAATAATCATGAAGATACGAGTCAGAAGCTGAGAGCTATGATCTTGAACCACAAGCTTGAGACAGAGAGATAGATAGCTGTAAATGGTGATAGGATTTTCATCTCCAATCCTACTCTCAATGGTGAACCTCCTCCAGCAATACTGTGCCTTCTAAATATCCAAAACCATCAACACCAACTAGGGACTAAATATTAAGACGCATGAGACTATAGGGGATTTTTTTCAAACATCTCTCCAAAGTGATGAACATAATAGAATTACAAAATTATTTATTGACAATAAACATATATATTCAAAAATCACAAAACTTATAATGACTGTGACTGGGTCATGCCTTTTTCAGGTATTTAGTTACATGTTGCTTTGGGTGTAACAGTGAGGGTAATTGCCAATTACTATTTGAATCAATATATTGAGGAAAGCAGATCATGCATTTATGTACCTATTCAGCACATTCAAGGGCTGGAGAAAACAAAAGCACACTGACAACAGAATTAATATGGCATACAGCTGATACAGTGACTTTCTGCTTTTGAATTTAGTGTCTAATTTATACCACTGGATCTTGTGGTTTTTTTCAAAGCTTAGACCTCTTTATATTGGGGACAGGCAGGATGATAAGATGGCAGGAAGTTATCTTCAGCTGCAAGGCGATGAGGCTCTATCCAGAAAAACATTTAAAAAAACATTGAAACTATGCCATAAATATTTCCAGATGATATAACTGCCTAAATTGAGATATTTATTTTCCATAACAATCCAATAGAGTTCTATAAAACAAATCCCTTTCATGATACTTCTATATCTATGGGGAGCTAAGACTAGTAGAGTCCCATATTACAAATGAAATATGACAAAATGATTGAATATTAGGTAAAAAGCTAATTCTGGAATATATGTTTATTATGGCTTCTGGTTAAGCATTACCTGTGTTTGATAGGGATATTTTTTAAAGATATATTTTAAAAGATGTATTATTGGTGGCCCCAGACACATCTGCTGCCTCTATCTCCCAAATGCTGGAATAACAAACCATCATGTGGAATCCTGATAAGGCATTTTTTTCCTTTTGGTTTGAACAATCATTGGTTTAGAAGTCATTAGCAATTCATATACTTCTTCCTAAACTAAATACATACTTTGGGGAAGAGGTATTCTCAAGATCATCTCTAATCACAACAGATATTTCAAAATTGTGATAATTTGTTTATGCTTCTGTAAGTCATTCTTCTACATCTACTTATTCATAAAAATACAATGGTGTCAAGACTCTGGGTCAAAAGAAATGTTAGATTTATTTTTCATCTAAAAAATAGAACTATGGCATCTTTGTTCAACAAACATTCTGAAGAAATCCAAAGAGCAGAAGGCCTAGCTGGGGAGACTTATCACAGTGCTGAGAAATCTTCAGTGCACATAAAAATAATCCAAAGTTCTTTCTAGATTCATCCTAGGATGAAGTCTAGGTTTTGCATTGTAAGAGTCTCATAAGTCACAGTCATGGTGTTGGTCTAGTGCTATCTATTGAGTAGTGTATGATACTAGTGTTCTGACTGAGATATAGGGTTCGAGACAGACTTCTAGCTGTCAGACAGCTATATATATATACAGTTTTGTCAGGATACATACATAAAGCATAATATAGAAATCTCTCAAAAAAGTAACTTTTTCAAATAGCTACAAATTATAGGAAGTAATAGTAAAACTCTCTCACGGAATATGTGAGATATGTGAAGGTTGAGAATCTGAAGGGCCGACTATTTTATAAGAAGAATGTATTTAAAGTACATTACTCACTTGCATAAAAATGAGCTAAGATGAATGAAATAAAGAAACTCAGAGTATGGCATATCACAAGAGATGTCCTGTTTTTATAAATCATGTGCATATATTTGAACTCTGATCCTCCTCATGATGAGATCAGTATGCGAGATTGTATATGAGTATCCTTAAAGAAATATAATGAGAAGAAAAGGAAACATCATTTTTCTGAATTTTTAAAAATGTTCTAAATTTTCCTAAAACAAAAATCATTTTGAAATATTTCTCATGACATAAAAGCCACATCTTCAGACTAGATTAACATATTATTATGTTAACTTATAGATGTGTCTATTAGGATACATTTAGTCTCATTCTCCTAATTTCCAATAAATAGACCAATTCTACAACATACCAAAATTTTATTGAACATATAAGAATGAAAAGTTTATAGTCTTGCAACACAGGCCCCATAATTCAAGTTGCAGCTCATACCACCTGCCCAGCTTGGTAAATTAACTGTATAGTTGGTCACTGTGATATCCCAGGTCTAGTTATGGTTATGAAATTCAAGGTTCTGCCAAGGCTAGTGAGTTCTCAAGAAGTGAACCAGCTTGGTCATACCCGCAGCTCAGGAAAGGTTTGGGTATCAAAGCTTGCATGGTAGTTCTAACACAGCTAGGAGGCACATTTGAATGCTGTTCTGGTTACCACTGATTGACATCACTTTGTTAATCCAATAAAAGAAAATAAATAAACCAACACTGAGTATCTGAAGAATGAACCTACAAACTTTTAATTCTTAAATCAGCCAAGCACAGGCAATACCAGCAACAAAATCCACCTTCAATTCATCGAAGGCAATTTAGAATCTGATATCAAATAACCCATGCACATAGATCACATCACACAAAACTCAAACAATACAGAGGTTCAAAACTATGTTTTCCCTTGACTACATACAGCATTTGAAATTTCCTCCAATGAGAACTAACTTGGTTGAACTCAGTACATATATTTTAAAAGAACAATCAAAAATGTATGCAAAGAACTCAAGGAGTTCAGAAAAGGCAGGAACAGACACATTAATAATCACAGAAGCTCTGAGTAAAATTGTGAGCAAACCCCAGGAACATGCAGATGTGGCTGACAATTCAGCCTTTGAAAACTGAATTATTTAAAGAGAAAAGGATACTTAAAAAACCACAAGCTGACATGAAGACAGAATTAAAAGAAGGACTTGTTTGGGGGAGGGAGGGGGAAATGGGAGGCAGTGGCAGGGAGGAGGCAGAAATCTTTAATAAATAAATAAATAAATAAATAAATAAATAAATAAATAACAGAGATACTTCATGGGAAAGTTTTTTCAGTAGACTGAGTCAAAAGAAGAAAGGCTATCAAAATTAGAAGAGAATGCAGACCACTAAATCAAAGAAAAGAAAACATTTCAAGAAAGCACACTAAGGGAAGATGCAAGGACTTTGAGGCATCATGAAAGGACAAATTTATGAATTACAGACACAAAAGGATCTCAAGAATTCCAAGTAGACTAGAACAAAATCTCCAAAATTTAAGGGAAGGTAACTAAACTCATACAAATATAAGAAGCATATAAAACATCAACGAAATCTGACCAAAAAGAAACGTCCTATGGCATAGCACATTTACTTAGTAGGTTTAGAGAATAAAGCGAAATTACGGAAAATAGTAAGGGACAAACAAGTCACATATAAAGGAAAATCTATGATAACAGCAGCTGACTTCCCAATATGCATGTTAAATGTGGAAGATACTGAAGCAATATACTCAACGTTCTAACATACCACAAATGTTGGCATACCCTGCACTTAAGTTTGCAGGGCACCAAGTTAGGACAGCTCTCTGGGCTTCATGCAAAACTGAGGACTCCTTTTCCAGCAGGACTTCCTTCCTACCTGGATAATATCTCTAGGCTCAGAGGCCTCAACTTATCCAGAAGCTGTCCCTAAGCCTAGGTGCTTGATTCTCTCATGCTATACCTTTAACACAAATCCCTACAGACTTCTGCTCCTGCTGCCCACATAATAATTAGGTTCTGGGCTCCCAGCTTATGGTAGGACTATGCTGCCAAACACAAAATAGGTGATTCCTCAGCATCATATTTATATATGTAATATATATATATATATCATATATCATATATATTTCCCCTCACTCTGGAATAATGCTGAGTTGTAACTCTGAAACAGTATCCTGGAAAATGTTTCTGCCATGGTCATAGGTCTTCTACTCCTTTTGTCCTTGTGGCCAATGAACAACGGGGGGTGGGGGTAGAGGGAGATCCCCCACACAGATGCCATATCGGTCTATTTTATCCAACAAAGACATCTATCTCAATGGAAAGAGAAAGAAAAACTTTCCATGATATACACCTTTTAAAAGAATTCATGCACATGGATAAACCAGCCTTACAGAGAAGACTGAAAACAATACTTCGGACAGAAGTAAGGAATAAGAATAATCAAGAGACTATAAAGAGAAAACAAAGAAATTTATAATCACTGAAACATAAAATATAACTCAGAAGACAACACCAAAGAAATAACAAAATATAATCAATCTATTCACACCTGTCAATAGTAATTTTATATGTTAATTGCCTCACTTGCCTCAATCAAAAACGATAATTGGTTGTGTTAAAGAAAAAAATTCATCTCTCTGTTATCTACAAGAAATTTATCTCATCTTCAAGAAGAAGCCTCAGTTAAAGTGAAAGGAAAAGAAACAAATATTCCAAGCAAATGGATCTGGGAACCAAGCAGCAGCCATAAATATCCTAATATCTGGCCGGGCGATGGTGGCGCACGCCTTTAATCCCAGCACTCGGGAGGCAGAGGTAGGCGGATCTCTGTGAGTTCGAGACCAGCCTGGTCTACAGAGCTAGTTCCAGGACAGGCTCCAAAGCCACAGAGAAACCCTGTCTCGAAAAACCAAATATATATATATATATATATATATATATATATATATATCCTAATATCTGACTGCTGGGATCTCTGGCAAACTCTCGCTGGGACTGAATGGAATGGGGAATGTCACAACCCATGAAAGTCCTAAGAGACAAAATCACAACATGGAGAGAACAGTCTCACACCAATATCCACTCTGACCTAGGGAGCTATTGGCAATACTTGGCTGGTGTGAAAATGGTCCATTTTCTCTAAATGTGTAGACCCTCGTAAGTCAACTATACTCCAGTGGGAGGCCACACATGCAAGAATATTTGATCAGCACAAACTTGATTTTGTGGGAAAAAAAAGATACTAAGTTGTGTGGGAAAGAAAGGTGGGGGGTCTGAAAAAAATTGAGAAAAGGAATACAAATATAATAAAGTATATTATATGAAATTATCAAGGAATTTTTTGTAAACAACTAAGTGCCCGTGTATTTCTTACTGCAGTGCTCCATGACTTTTTTTCTTTTTGTTCTGGCACTAGGAACTCAGCTCAGGGTTTTGCATACAGTGTGCACGGATGTTCTGTGACTGAGTTGCACCCATGGCCATACTCAAATCATTTTAATCTTAGGCATTGTTCTGTTAACACATGACTGGTAAGGAGATTCTACAGGACAATGTGCTGTTGTCTTCTTCTGCAGGTTTTGAATAGCTTCATCTAGACCCTAGATCCAATACAGCAATGCATGTCTTTGCCAGCCAGGCACATTTGGGAGAAAATATTAAACTTTTCTATTGTGCCTCAAAAGAAGCCAGAAAGAAGGTAGAAATAGGTAAAATTACACTCTAACAAAAAGCATCTTTTTTTTTAAGGTAGTCATTTCCAAATACTGGGTTGCTGACATTTGAATTAGAATTCTATTAGATTCAGAACTCAGTTGTGATAAGAATATGCTTAACATTTAAAAGTATAATTCTATGACATCATGATGTTAGTTTAAATATTCTATATGCTAACTTAATATATTGCTCATGGAAGAGTTCATAAAAGAAGGCTTTTATGACAAATCCCAATATAAATTTCATTTCCATAAAAAATTTTATGACTCTGATAATTTATATCTTTTACTACTTTTAAAACACTATCTTCCATTAACTCTTTTTTTTAAATTTATTTATTTATTAAGGATTTCTGCCTCCTCCCCACCACCGCCTCCCATTTCCCTCCCCCTCCCCCTATCAAGTCCCCCTCCCTCATCAGCTCAAAGAGCAATCAGGGTTCCCTGACCTGTGGGAAGTCCAAGGACCGCCCACCTCCATCCAGGTCTAGTAAGGTGAGCATCCAAACTGCCTAGGCTCCCCCAAAGCCAGTACGTGCAGTAGGATAAAAAACCCATTGCCATTGTTCTTGAGTTTTCAGTAGTCCTCATTGTCCACTATGTTCAGAGAGTCCGGTTTTATCCCAGGCTTTTTCAGACCCAGGCCATTAACTCTTAAGTGGTATCTCTAATGAATTTTCTTAATTCACCACAAAGGGAATGCACATCAGATATTCATTGTAGCTTTTTGTGCTCTTCTTATCTTCTAACTTTATCTCACACTACCCACTTCTTCTATAGTGATGGATGATAGCTAAAGGCTTTACTCTTGTAATAGCTACTCTCTCTTTAGATGTGATAGTCATCATTTAAACCATGCATTAAAATATCAGTTTGTTAATATGTATTTTTATTTGGCTATTAATTCAGTATTTTTATTTACAAGTACTATAATTTTATAATTTTTAAAATTTCCATTTTATTAATTTTTTCCTTACACATTAGTTGTCTGAATCTGAAAATTTTTAATTGCTGAAGTAATCAGATATCCATACTAGTTAATAAGTGATCATCTTGGATTTAAATTCTGGTGTTCATTCCTTTGTTGTTTGTTTATTTTACAAATGATTGTGTGAACTCTTAGGAGCCTGGTTTAAGGATAAAGGAAGCGTTCTTTTTTTTTTTCTTTTTTTTTTTTGATAGTCCAAGAATATATACATTTTAATTCCCCTAGGAACATGTCATCCCCAGACTTTTCCTTTGAAGCTTTCTGGTTAGTCTATTATTTGTCCCAACCATTATTTTTTTTTCATTTTCTATTTTTTTTAAATTTATTTATTTATTAAGGATTTCTGTCTCGTCCCCACAACCGCTTCCCATTTCCCTCCCCCTCCCCCGATCAAGTCCCCCTCCCTCATCTGCTCGGAGAGCAATCAGGGTTCCCTGACCTGTGGGAAGCCCAAGGACTGCCCACCTCTATCCAGGTCTCGTAAGGTGAGCCTTCAAACTGCCTAGGCTCCCACAAAGCCAGTACGTGCAGTAGGATCAAAAACCCACTGCAATTGTGCTTGAATTCTCAGTATTCCTCATTGTCCGCTATGTTCAGCTAGTCCGGATTTATCCCATGCTTTCTTATAGAGAAAGTTTGTATTGACTCCTATGATTTAAAATCAGGTAGTGAAATTCCAAGGAAATAACATGTATTTAAGAGGACAGGACAAAGCAAACAAAAACACTGGTTTATTACTACAACGATTTTCTGAACTTTGGGCTACTCAGCTGCTTCCCAATCTTAAAAGTTGCAAATGAGCCGGGCGGTGGTGGCGCACGCCTTTAATCCCAGCACTCGGGAGGCAGAGGCAGGCGGATCTCTGTGAGTTCGAGACCAGTCTGGTCTACAAGAGCTAGTTCCAGGACAGGCTCCAAAACCATAGAGAAACCCTGTCTCGAAAAACCACAAAAAAAAAAAGTTGCAAATGAGAGACATTACTAAACATGCTTAAGGGAAACTTATTAAAATGCTCATGAATCAGCTTTTATTTCTGGTTTCTTTCTTCACTTTAGACCTCTGGTTTTTCTATTTTCTTTTGTAAATTTAAAAGTTCAACCTAAAAAAGACCTTTTAAAATCCATGTTGCAAGAAAATTGTCTACATCAATTGATTGCATAATCTTCATTCTGTAAATAGGATAGCGTCCCAAATTCTCATTATGTAATATTTTTACAGAAACAATGAAATAACAGTTCATAAGCTAAATAAGTGCCTAAAATAGAGATGATGGTTGAGAAAAGTAGACATGAAGTACACTACAGTCTTTGATAATATAGCATAATATTAGACAGGGAGAAGGTGGCTGGAAGAATATGATATTTTATGTGTGTTTGCCTAGGCATACATATGGGGGAGAGAAATGGAAGGGGGGGAATTCCATTCTTCTTTGAGTATTTGGATCCTATTCTTAGTTGACATTGAGATCATAGGTAGAAAGATGCAACATTCTTGTAAGGTAAAAGCATGGCAAGTTTCATATCACTATTTGGTTTCTAGCTAATTTTATCAGTAACACCAATAGTTTATAATGGTATGTTACAGAAATACTAATTGATTTATACATCTTGTAAAGAATTTTTGTGTGTTCTTAAAACCGATCCAATTTAAGAGGTATTTTACTGAGGAAGGATCAATTTATCTTTTTTTTTTTTAGATTTATTTATTTAGTATACAGACTCTGCCTGCGTGTATACCTACACACCAGAAGAGGGCATCAGGTCCTATTACAGATGGTTGTGAGCCATCATGTGGTTGCTGGGAATTGAACTCAGGACCTCCAGAAGAGCAGCCTGTACTCTTAACCTCTGAGCCATCTCTCCAGGCCCTCAACATATCTTTCTATAATACAAGCCCTTATATTAAAAATAGAAACCAGGACCTTTCAAGCATAATAAATTAATGGATAGTCAATACTGAATTTAAAAAAAAAAAGTTCAAAATAAAGAAGTGGTGACAGTTAAAAAATTAGCAAATCATTTCCTAGTTCCGAAATGATGACTGCGTATTTGCTTTTATCAATCATTTTGTTATTCATGAAAATATAAAAATCCTGAAATTTTAATAACAGGCAGAGAAATAAAACATAGGCAATTCTGCCAAAAATTAGTTTTACAAACCCAAATATATCTTAAAAGAATGCACTAAAATCTGTAAACAGTACTAAAAGCCTTTTAAACCATGTAAAATAAGTATGCCCAAGCACTTGCATTTTTGTTTCTGTCTAATACTCCAAAAGGAAACCTTATTTTTAGTGTCTTGGCACTTAAAAAAATTCTATAAACTGTTACAAAAATTTTATTGAGTGATAAAAAACAACTTCCTTGGTAAAATAGTTCCCATGATACTAGTGTTGATTTCTTTCAGATACTAAAGTACACTCATTTAATATATATATATATATATATATATATATATATATATATGAATTTGGACAAAGTTTATAGTTTTCTGCCCTGTCTGTCCTAAACTCTGACTTGGTGGCATTGAAGAAAGCAGAGTTATGTATTAAGAATTTCTTACAGCATCAAAGTAAATGAGGCAGGACTAGGGATGTAGCTACTTGGTAGAGTACTTGACTAGGGTGCATGAAGTTCAGTTCACAGCACTTGGGAAATACATCAATTAAAATTTAATGAAGCAAAATCTATTTAAACAAGCTTTGTAAAATTACCTTCTTTCGTATTCCTCTAAATCTTATTTCATTTCCCATGAAATTTTTACATTTTTGTGTATTTCACTTTTGACATAAAATATTTGAATCTTATAACTATATTTTACATTATCATAACAATATAAAATATTATCACTTTTATACTACTATTCCAATCGTATATCGCCAAAATGCATGTGTGTTAGTCTGTTTAGAAGATAAAATGTTTGTCTTTTTTTTTGGAGGTTTTTATAATGCTCATCCTTCATTATTCTAAATTTAGTGGAACTATTAATTGATTATATAAATTATGGGGAGATCACACAGATTCAGTCTTTAACAGACTTTAGAATTAAGTAGATATCAATTTGCAAAATGTTCAGAATGACCAACCTCAGCATCTCCAATGAGAACAGCTGAAGTAGAGCAAGGTGTCAGGGAGGTGGGGACTCTGAGCTCCTCTTGTCTGTAATCCCAACTGTGTCATCTCCCTATTCTGGTTTTTAGAATTCTTGGAGGAATATCCTATACATGTTTCAAAACATAGTACATGCAAACCTCCACCCTACTTCCTTCTTCATGTCTGTCTTGCTCAGTCCTGTATTCTTTACTGCCTTATTCTTTCTGGATGTCAATGCTTAGTGCCAGAAAAGAGGAACTCTCAGTAATCATGTTGGTCATGATCTTCAGAGATTTCAGATGATGTTCTGAATCCTTGGATCTCTTATTGCCTCATACCCTCCCAGTACGTGGCTCTAGGTTGATAGATGTTTTCATTACTAATATTTGCATCACTTTGTCTTTTCTCCACTGCAAAATCACCAAGATGAATCTTTCCATTTACTTTCTCTAATATATGAGATTTTTTAGAGTGGCATACAGGCTGGGGCATACCTAGTTAAACAGCGTCTTTCTACCAATAAAAAATTCAAGGGTCCAGTCATCATCCCAAAAGGCTGATGTCTCAAATGGTCTTCAGTGAATGCCAGAATCCCAAAGCAGATGGGCAAAATGCCAGAGAAGCAATGGGTTTTCCAGTAAAAGTGAGGGCAAGCAGAAAAAGAAAAAAGGCTTCTTGCTTCCATGTCTGGCTGGCACCAAAGGAATTGTTCAGAATACACCTAAAAAAGATACGGATTTGACGTGGATTTTTCTATTTCAAATTATTTATTTAAGAAAAACCTGCCTGGCGGTGGTGGTGCATGACTTTAATCCCAGCACTCGGGATGCAGAGGCAGGCAGATCTTTGTGAGTTCTAGGCCAGCCTGGTCTACAAGAGCTAGTTCCAGGACAGGCTCCAAAGCTACAGAGAAACCCTGTCTCGAAAAACCAAAAAAAGAAAAAAACAAACAAACAAACAAACAAAAAACAAACAAAAAAACAAAAAAAAAACCCTCAATATTGTACCCAGCTTCTTGGGTTTTAGTTAATTTAAGATGCAGTCAAGTTTGCATCCAAGAATAACCACCACAAAATATTAAATGGTTTTGAAGATTTTTTAAATATATCCTTAAATGTCAGAGAGTTATCAACATTTTCACAGATAGTTAGATGAGGAAGAGGATGAGGATAATGATTTGGTTTTGCAGTTTGTTTAGAACAATGCACTAAGATAAGCAGCTAAGATGATGGAAGCAGCTGATAACAAATGCTGGTAACTGACAGCAGGATTATGGCTGTGACAAAAGGGAGAGAAGGGTCAGTGTTCATGAGCATGCAGCCTGATGCATAGCTTTTGAAATCAGTGTGGAGAATTCTCAAAGAACTAAAAGTGGATCCACTATAGAACCTGGCTATAATTTCTTGGCATATATCTAAATGACTCAACATCCTACCTCACAACTTTTTGCTTAGTTACATTCATTGCCCTTCTATTCAAAACATCTAGAATAGAGAAACAACCTAAAATTCCTTTAACTTCTGATTGATAGGAAAATATGGAAGTGAACACACAATGTAATTTCATTCAGGTCTAAAGAAGTGAAATCATGAGTTGATGCAACTAAAAAAATATTATCCTCAGTGAGGTCATCTACAACCAGAAAGATAAATGCCACATAACCTCTCTTATTTGTTGATCATAGCTCTGGATCTTTAGATGTGGGAGTATAACCTGAAGTAATATCAGAAACCAGAACCATGAGGTATTGGGGAAGGAGTTCCAGAGGGCAGTTCAATGGGGGGGGGGGGCACAGGTACTATTAGGGTGGAAGTAAGAAAGTAGGTGTGGCTTTACCTGGGGGTAACACACACACACACACACACAGAGAGAGAGAGAGAGAGAGAGAGAGAGAGAGAGAGAGAGAGAGAGAGAGAGAGGAGGCAGACAGACAGGCAGACACAGACATATACACATCCAGTAAAAGAGAGAGGCATGGACAGAGAGAGAGAGCGACAGAGAGAACTCCAAGGATGTCTGAAAAAGCAATAAAGTAGTATATTGTTTTACGTTTACTGAAAATATGGAACTTAAAATCATTATTCTCAGCAAATCTATTTATGTAAACCGAGTATTTGCACATTGGATGATGTTTTCCCCATATGTCAATGATTATGTAATAGAAATCCCCAGAGTTTTACAGGGGATACCTCACTTCAAGCTTTAACCGAATAGTGAAAAAAGTATCCCTAGAGAAGGGAGGCTGCTTGACTGCCCCATCCCCATTTCCACCCCCAGAACTTGAGGGTAAGATCCTATTGCTGAAGATACCACATTCTTTGTGCAACAGGAGCACTGAACTGGTTGACCTGGAAGCTCCTCCATAAGGCCTAACTTATAAGAGAACCTTAAGGGAGCCATTATGGGGCAAGTAGGACACCTGGGACTAGAGAAATTCTCAGGAATCCAGCTCAGGATGACCCCAGCTATATATACAAATAAACACACACACACACACACACACACACACACACACACACACACACGAGCACCTGAAGGTGCTATGCAAGCTGTCAAGGAAGAAAAACAAGGCATTCAGTTGTGGTTTATGTTTCTTAATATCTTTCATGCAATCTTTATCATCTTAACATGTGACAATTATATATAGAATGGTGGAAATAAAAAAAGAGAAGGCTCACCTTATAGGAATTATTAAAGACCATGACCTTATATTCTTTAGGTGGCCAAAGTTGAACAAGAGACTTCTAAAGTATGTACTATCAATGCAAAAGCAGGAAATATTTCCAACTTTACAAAGAGCATAGTAAGGAGCTTAAATATCATACTCTCATGTCTGTGTATTCTTGCTTGGTTGCAAAGTATGCTAGAAGTTACTTTATATACTTGGACAATTTATACCGAACATTATATTTTATAATAAAAGTAAATTCTCATGAAGTTTATCAAATTTACCACAGATAAAACATATTCCTGGCCTATCAGGCAAGTGTATGAATATATGTCCACTAAGAGAATAACATAAGGAGGTGAGAAATCAGACACTTTTATAAACAAGTCACTAGTTTTACAATGGAAAATTCTATGTAATGTTAAGTTTATGTGTTTCTGCACTGACAACAGCTGTATTTTTCATGTTGGTTCTCTTTCACAAACACACAACAGGCTGATATAAGCAAATAGCATAATTATCTATCATAAAACCCTGAACAGAAAGGCCAGGACTCTCACTTTACATTAACATATGGAAGCTGACAGTATTAGTTGCAACAAAGAAGGAAGAGTAATATTGTCACTAGAGGCTACAAAATATGAGGCTAGAAGAACAAAGGGAAGCTGGATTGTGTTTGCAAAATTAGCTGAGTGGAAAAAATACAGTATTGTATTTTACAACAATAGTTTCTGACAGAGCACTTCATATTTTATAAAGAATTAGAACCCTATTCATTCAAACATTTACAACAAAAACTGATGAAAAAAACTTAAGGAAATGAGATTTCTGATAATACTGACTTGATTATCATATGTTATACAGGTAGACTTACCAACACAGTGTATCTAATTCTACTCACAATGGTAATGCACATATAAGGACATATGGTAATGAAAAGGTTGTTGGCATAATAAAGTAAAATGAGCAGAAATTTTAATTACAAGAAAGATAAAAGTAATCTTAATGTTATCGTCAAAAGTAACATTTTGATAGTTTATCAGCATGTTATTAAGGAATGTCCTTATAAATATTTCTTAGGAACTTGACGTTTTATAGATCGCCAATGCTTTCTATATTCTATAATAAGTTGTTTTGCATTTTCCTTAAGAATTTTTACTGAGCAGTGTTTTTGACCTCTGTAGAACACCATCAAACAAGCCTGTTCATTTAGAACAATTCTAAGTCAAGCATATTGAGGGAACACTGTTTATATCTATTATTAAATTCTCCTATCAGTAACTTGATCAAAGTAAATTGTTGAGAATTTCAAATTAGTAACTTAATGATGACAAAGAAAAATCATCTCATCCTCAAGTTAAGTATTCACTTTCTGGCAGTAATTATCATTTGCTCACTCTATTTCCTGTTTATGTGAGTATACAATCTCTCACTAGATCACAGAAATAATGTATTAAAAACAACCTGGAGATTAAGACTGTCAGAGCATCTAACTGCAAGAACGTCAAGAACAGAGTAAAAAGTTATTGAAATATCAAAGTAAAATATTCCTAATAATAAGGTAAGTATAGTGGGATATTGTTTATTATTCTTTTAAAATTATTTTATTCTTTGAATATTTCATCGACTCTTATTTGATCACATCCAGTCCTTCCCTAATCCTGTTAGATATACACCTTCTCTACATATCCAACTTTGAGGTTTTTTTCCCTAAATCAAATTTTGGAGTATTATTGTACAAACTTGTACAGTCACTATGAAAGTCAGTGTGGTGACTCTTCAGGAAGCTGAGGATAGGCGTCCTCAGTGAGGTAACCCAGACTTCAAAAGGTTCTGGTATCTTTCTTCTTTGGCAGCTCCATGATGTCTCCCTGACTCTGCTTTCTTTCTCTGGATTCAGGTTAGCTTTCCCCACCTACCTCTTTTCTGTCTTGCCATAGGCCAAAGCACCTTCTTTATTAACCAATGGCAATAAAATATATTCACAGCATACAGAGGGCAATCTCCCATCACCTAATCAAGTTCCTTTCCTTATAATAGGTCAGGGAACTCTGTGGAAAAGGAAGTGGAGATAGCAAGTGGCGATTTTTGACACAGCAGAACTAAGGAAGGTGTGAATTCCCAGAGACTGTTGCACCATGCACAGGGCCTACATGCGTCAAAGAAGATGGGGTCACAGCATGAGAAGAGAAGTGCCCTGATGCCCTGTCTCTAACCCAGAAGATACCTCAAATTGATAATCACTTGCAAACGAAAATTAGTTTACTCCAATGTACTCTCACTGAGTAAACATACCACAATTAAGGGCCCATAACTAGTAAATGGCTAACACAAAAAGAACTCAATAGTAATTTTTTTTGCCTACAGTTATTTGGCTTTATTACTGTGATTTTGTTTGATGTTTTTATGGCATAACTGCATTTCTCTCTCTCTCTCTCTCTCTCTCTCTCTCTCTCTCTCTCTCTCTCTCTCTCTCTGTGTGTGTGTGTGTGTGTGTGTGTGTGTGTGTGTGTGTGTTTCTGTTTGTATTTGTGTCTCATACTTTTTCTTTTATCCTGTTCATTTGTTTGTTTCTGCCCTGGCATGCTTGTTTTCTAAAGGGAAAGAGAGGAAGAGAAGAAAGGTTGTAGCTTTTGGCTGCAGGAAAGTGAGGAGGATAATGAAGGGGCTCAGGGAAGGGAGCCACAATCAGACTATATTTCAAGAAAAATTTCATTTTCAATAAAAATAAGAAAAAGAGTTTTCAAATGTTCTGTCAACTCACTAGTGTGGGATTTTCCAGATTCTTTATTTAGCATAGCATTTAGTGCTATGAACTTTCCTCTTAACACTGCTTTCATTGTGTCTCGTAAATTTGGTTATGTTGTGTGGCCATTTTCATTGAATTTTAGGAAGTCTTTAATTTCTCCCTTTATTTCTTCCTTGAAACACTGATGATCCAGGTGAGCACTGTTTAATTTCTATGTGTATGTGGGCTTTCTGGAATTAGTGTTGCTGTTGAATTCTAATTTTAAGCCACAGTGATCTGATAAGATACATTGGGTTATTCTATTTGTTTTGTTGTTGTTGTTGTTGAAGTTTGCTTTGTTACCTAGAATGTGATCAAGTTTGATAAGTTTCCATGAGGTGCTGAGAAGATATATTCTTTTCTGTTGGGGTGGAATATTCTATCGATGTCTGTTAAGTTCATTTGAGTCATATCATCTGATAGTTCCCTTATTTCTCAGTTAATTATCTGTCTGACTGACCTGTCCAGTGGTGAGAGTAGGGTGTTGAAGTCTCCCACTATTAGTGTGTGGAGTTTAATGTATTATTTAAGCTTTAGAGTGTTTCTTTTACATATGAGGGTGGCCTTGTATTTGGGGCATACACGTTCAGTATTGAGAATTCCCCTTGATGGATTTTTTTTCCTATGATTAATATTAAATGTTTTGTCTCTTTTGATTTATTTTAGTTTGAAATCTATTTTGTTAGATATTAGGATAGCTACACCAGCTTAAAAGAAAGAAAAAAAGAAAGGTTTAAAGAAATTTTTATGTTTGCTACTGCCATAAGCTAATAAAACACGGAAAGCAATAAGGTCAAAGAGATGTTATGGTATGGTTTCTGAGTGACATTTTTCTTCTGCCATGGATGGTCACAGGAATAGACTAAGCACAATAAAGTAAGCTTGCTTTACTGAAAAATGAACAATGGAGGAACAGAATAAAAAATGAGAACTGAAAGGCTGAAGACTTAATAAAAAACACAATATAGGTAAATATTCATTTACAGTATCTTCCCTTGTCTTATATTTTTCAATGATCTATGTACAATAGAACATTCTATACGTAGGAAATGGTTTACTCTATCTAATCCAGTAGCAATTAGCCACAGAGAATTAATGAAGTAACAGATAGAAAAGTTTATTTTACATTTTACTTAATTTTAATTATTTAAAACTTAATATCCACTTGCAGCTAGTAGATTAGTATTAAAAATTACAGCACTAACAATTCAGAACCATCCATTCTTATACTAAATGAATTAAAGTGTCCATACTTTAAATTTTATATTTAACTTTAAAAACATTCACTCTTTATCTCAATACTCAATTTCTTCTTATATTTAGTCTTTGCTTTTACACATATAATCCAGTTTAAAACCTCAAGACACTTTGAATGAAAAATATAAACATCATTTATCATCAGAAAAGAGAGCATGATAAATGCGATAAGTCACAGATTTTTTTAAATGAATGCTGTATAGGCCATTTATGGCATTTATTCAAAAGTAAAGGACACAGAACTCAGATGAAAATGAATTGCAATTGATATAATCTATACGATGAAACATTAACTAGGTCACAAATGCAAAAGAGAAAATTCAAGGCATCCCTTATTGTGACAGCTATCCAGCGCTCATCTGCATTGACTGCTGAGTTGACTTTTATTCGTTCTTTGTCTTTTTCTGTTTCTCAGAGAAGACTTAGTGTAGCTGTTATTTACTCGTTTTGTTTTTTACTCTTTTGGCTCTTAACATTTTTGGGGACCTACCACCCAGATCCCAAATAAATCACACACAGAGGGTTAATTCTTAGTTAACATGCAAAGCCTTATCTTTCTCTTATCTTTCTGTAATGTAAAGTATCCCATCTACCTTCTGCCTCTGGACTTTTTTTTTAATATTTATTTATTTTTATTATGTATACAATATTCTGTCTGTGTATATGCCTGAAGGCCAGAAGAGGGCGCCAGACCTATTTACAGATGGTTGTGAGCCACCATGTGGTTGCTGGGAATTGAACTCAGGACCTTTGGAAGAGCAGGCAATGCTCTTAACCACTGAGCCATCTCTCCAGCCCCTGGACTTTTTCCTTTTATTACTTCTTTATATCTTAGTTTCTCTCTTACTACCATACTGACTGGGTGGCTGACATCTAACATCTCCCTCACCATGTCTTGCTCCTTCCTTCTCCTAGGTTTTTCTTCCTGTTTATTCTCTCTGCCTGCCAGCCCCGCCTATCATTTCTCCTGCCTTGCTATTGGCCATTAAGCTCTTTATTGGATCAGTCAGGTGTTTTAGGTAGGCACAGTAACACAGCTTTACAGAGTTAAACAAATCCAGCATAAACCAAAACAACATATTTTTAAATCATTAAATTCCACGGCATAAACAAAGGTAACCCACCTTAAAATAATATGCCACATCATCTGAGTCTATTGAAAACTCATCAATTTTCTAAGAAGACACATTTTCATATATTGTGATTTTATTTCATAAAGATTAACCTGTATCAGCGATCAGCTCGAAATTTCACCATAGCTTTTCATTCTGAGCAGATTTGCATCTAAGTATATTTGAGAATATGAAGTTAATGTCTCTAATACAATTTGGCCCAGTGTATTGACTTAAGAAATAATTATATCATTGCTAGCTGTTAAGTGATTCCTGCATTTGCTGTGAAAAGTAATGCTGAGATAAATATTGTGAAGGGCAATTAATATGCAAATTTCTAAAGCCTCAGTACTCATATGCAGATGTAGGATCATGGTAGTTTACTTGTCTTGGTGCTATACTTGATTTTCTATAAAGTGGCATTGTGCCAGAAATATATGTGCACCTGAGCAGGTTATTCGAAGCTGCAATCGCTTTGCATTGCTCACAGGTGTTTTAGGATCTTTTTAGGAGGGCTGCATATTCAATTTCAACTGTAGTTAATCACTAAATGCCAGACTATCACTGGGTCATTGATCTCTGTGCCAGGTATCTCTGAATATATTAGAAGTAGGAAGTATGAAAATATAGGTAAAAATAATAAACAGAGCATTAGGACATGACACTATAGACTTTGTCAACCCCAGGACAAAGGTGATATGTTGTTAATGTTACATTATATTTGTATTACCATAATAATGAATGAAGATTTTTGACTGCACACCTTCCCAGAATCAGACAGTGTTTGATACTTCAGTGTATTGTAGCATGTTTCTTTTGGGAGAAGTTAGGTAGCTTTTATTTACTTTGAACAATGTATAACTTTATGTGTAGCTGTTTTTTAAATATTTAGTTGTATTTTATATTTTTATTGTGCAAGATAAGATGAAAATTGTCTCTATCTGGAATAAGTGTTTTTGAACAAATTTTACAACTTTCTTATTGAAACACACATGAGCTATGTTGTTTGGACATGTTATGTATTTATTTCTATATAATTTTCAAAAAATTGTTAATCCTGAGAAATATCTCAGTAAAAAGTTAAAATTAGCCTACTTAAAACAACTTTTCAGTGTCCCAGTTTAAAACTGAAGAGAAACAATTGAGACCAAAATACAAAAAGGTAAATGGGTATAAGGTAGTCTGATTAAGTAAAGAGATTTTGTGTAGGATTCATAAAGTACTGATTTAAATACGAATGCTGAAAAAAGTAAGAGATTCTAAAAAGAAAACGTTGCTAAAATACAGTATTTAAAATTCTCTCTGCTTTTTGAGTTCGGGTTTTTAATAACTGGTCATTTCACATATTTTTATTAAAATTATACATCTTTTTTTGCAAAGAGGCATAAAAGACTGTCGTTAATTCAAAGAGATGCTGACAAAATAATTTCCCTTTTTGCTTTTAACTGTAATGTTTGAATGTGAATATCAAATTAAGAACAAATGAACTTAGCATCAAACAAGAGTGCTACATAATTTTGAAATTTTTTGAAGGAATGTTTTGAACACTAAAGTTTTTACCATGAAAAGATTTTTATTGTTAATAATTCATGAAGGATTTTAAATTGGAAAATATTCATAAAGAAATTAATAATAATTAAAATTGTAATACAGTGGTTCTCAACCTTCCTAGAGCTGCGACCCTTTAATACAGTTCCTCATGTTATGGTGATCCTCATACAAAAGAGCTATTTTTGCTGCTGCTTCTGTAATTTGGCTACTATTATCTTAATTTAAATATATGACATACAGGCTATCTGATATGTGATCCTTGTGAAAGGGTCCTTTGACCCCAAAGAGATCATAATGCACAGGAGGAAACACCATTGGAATTTTTTTTTTCTGGTTCAGTCTCTTGATGACTTAGGCTTAAACTTAATGTTGCTATTTGAATTACAATATATTTATTTCTTTGAAAATAACTTACATTTCCTTTTCCTACTTGTACATAAAATGTCTGTGGGCTTGAAACTGGGGAGAAGGTTTATTTCCCAGAAATGACTCTCTAGTTCCAAACATTTCTCCTACAGAGGATGCGGTTGCCATTTCCCTGAAATGCTTTAGTGGCAGCATTGCTCATCCATTGCCCTGTGACATTACCTGATGCAAGTCACATTAATATTTGGGTTTTTGTAAACCAGGATGACAGCTCCCTTACAGTACCACCTTCATTCTTTATGTTAATTGGCTGAGAAGTTTTGTGTAATTATTCTTTATCATTAAACAGGAACATGTAAAGGTATAACATCATAAACAATAAAACCTCAATTCCATACTTTTTCAGTTGCAATCCTAAACAAAGGTAGGAGCAGAGGCAATGCTAAATGTAACACAGATATTAAACACGAGGACTGAGCAGAATTGTAATAACATGGCAGGCATGCAGTAATAAATGGTTTACTTGATATTTTATCTCATGTCAATAACATAGTGAATTGTTTGAAAAGTGTAGATGATACATTTTTACTGTTTTGCATGGGAGAATGAAGTGTAGATGATACATTTTTATTGTTTTGCGTGGGAGAATGGAATTATTTTAACAGACATGCTTGCAAATTTCTAACAATAGCTAAGCTCTGTCATGATGCTATTTATTAAAAACAGCAGTTAGGCTACAATTATTTAGGTCATATTTCTTCTGTGGAATCCATGTCTCAATATATTCCGTTATTTATTGTGGAGGGCTTCCTTGCATAGGTTAAGATCAAGAATGAGCACACAATTTCTGGTGCTATACTTTCAAGTGTTTGGAGAATGAAATATGTTCAAAACATTTGTCTTGAAGAAGCAAGGAGTGGAGTCCAGCCGAAAGCGTGTTCTGATCTCAGGAGAGAAACCACCTAGAAAATCAAATCAAATGTGATCTAACACCTGCCCATGTTCTGCTACTCTTTAGATTGATTATTAATCTGGCAGAGTTGAAAAAGATAGTGGTTTTCCATCAAAATTACATTCTATGAAATATTAAGATAGGCATCAGACCCTTGGTTTTAAACTCTGATTTCTTGTAAGTAGAATTAATTGACAACACTACAAGGGGCTTGACTTCATAACAGAGTCTAAGGCAAAGGAAATGCAAGTTAGTATCTGTTATTTATTTTTCTTTCTGTCACGATTATTTGAGAGAGACTTGTCTTAGTTTCTTTGCCTTGTTAGTGTATTAGAAAATAATCTCCTTCAAATTTTCTCCAAACCCATTTCAATTTTGAGTTATTCTCATTAGGAGGTTTCTCAATATTAATTTTCACATTTTACAATATGTCGTTTCTCAATACACTTAGTTGAATCATTATTTAGAATTGTACTCAGGCATTCTAATGGAGAATATCATTCCTTAGAATATAATGCAACTCCAATAAAGATATTAACAATAATCTGAGCAGTATTGTCATTCTGCACTTATTTTCTCCCTAAAGTTTTGACAAACAGCTCTCTTTCTCATTTACCGTATTACCACCAGGAAATAGAGTTTAAACCAACAGAATGCACCAAGATGTAGAATTCATCTGACACTCAGAAGTTTAGGATCCAACAGGAATCTTTAGTATGAACTGCAAGCTTCTTGACTTCATGCTGTAGCACAGAGACCATGGGGAGGCAAAACGATGTGTCTGGAGTTAACGCTAAGATTCCTGTTATATTCCAGCCAGTGATTCAAATAAATACCAAAATATTTCCATAGCAAATTCTGAAATCTACCTGCTTGTAATTTTGTAAAACATTAACTGCAATTCCTCCATTGTACATTTTAATCCCCTCAGTATAATAACCTCTTCCATGTCTCTTCAGCTAAAACCTAATCAGAACTCAGTGAGTTCCCAGAATACTCTTGGGAAATTGAAAGGGGTTTTTTTTTTGTAACATTTAATACAATCAAATGTATCATTCAAAAGCTTCATACACTCGTCTTCCTGTCTCTCTTCATCTTGATGATATGTTTTTTTTTGTTTTTTTTGTTTTTTTTGTTTTTTTTTTTTTTTGCATGGTAAGGGGGCTTTATTGCTTTTTTCCCTTTGGACACACAGTATTTCGAGGAGACATGAATGGGATACTTTAATGTCACTAGTACTGTCTGGGGTATCTCTTTCAGTTGGTGTTGGGTGATGGTTTCCCTTAGTACCAGAGAATCCTTTCTTTCTCTTTTTTTTTCCTTTTTCTTTTCTTTTCCTTTTCTTTTCTTTCTTTTTTTCTTTCTTTCTTTCTTTTATTTATTTATTTTTTTTTTTTGGTTTTTCGAGACAGGTGACTATCCTGAAACTAGCTCTTTCTTTTTTTTTTATTTTATTTTTTATTAACTTTTTTTTTATTGAGAAAAGAGAAAAAAAAAACAAATTTCCTCCTCCTCCCAGCCTCCCACTTCCCTCCCCCTCCTCCCACCCTTCTCCCCCTCCCCCCACTCCTCTCCCCCTCCCTCTCCAGCCCAAAGAGAAGTCAGATTTCCCTGCCCTGTGGTAAGTCCTAGGTCCTCCCCCCTCCGTGCATTTCTAGGAAGGTGAACATCCAAACTGTGGTTTTGAACCTACGTAATGTGCTGGCTTTGTGGGAGCCTAGCCAGTTTGGATGTTCACCTTCCTAGCTCTTTCTTTTAGACCAGGCTGGCCTCGAGCTCACAGAGATCCACCTTCCTCTGCCTCCCAAGTGCTGGCATAGTTATGTGCCACCACGAAATCGGCTCCAAGAGTCCTTTTTATAGGGGTTGCATTACACTACTGAGATATTCGCTTAGATGTCAAAGACATTTGTATGCTAAATTCTAGGAGTAAAACCCTTTCTTCCTTTCAAATGCCTTATGGAGGGAAACAT
Source organism: Microtus oregoni (assembly GCF_018167655.1). NCBI lineage: Eukaryota > Metazoa > Chordata > Mammalia > Rodentia > Cricetidae > Microtus > Microtus oregoni. The sequence continues at coordinate 3,367,380 of NW_024544709.1, read as the reverse complement.
TGAACTCTAGAACTCTGAGATAGTGGAAATCATCACATGCTTAAGTTAAAATGAGTGTTTTACTTCCTTGCTAGAGGTGGGCAAGCAGAACATACACATATGTGAAAATATTTCTCAAAAAATTGTCTATCATAAGTCCCTTTATATGTACAAAAGAACTTAGAAGCAGTGGTAATCATCTGACACCTCATTTTGAACCCTTCATCGTAGTTTCGCATATTACTTTTCAATGAGGCACGCATTTACCTCACCTTCAACTGGAAACTTTGATGAACACAATTCTATTAAACCATCTTTTACAGCAGCTTAGAGGTCATTTAGCTTTCATGCCAATGCTAAGCAGTGATTGAGGTGTTATTGTATTTTGATGTGATGGTTTATTTAATTTCTGTAATATTTATTCTGACTTTATTTTTCCCTTATGAATTCAACACAAGTATTTCAGCAACCAGGGATAATGTGCACATGTATACTGCTGCATACTGCCCTTTCCACACGTTTTCTATTCCCACTGACTTAGTTCACCTGAAACAACATTGTATAATCCTACTCAATACCGGTTCATCGCTATTAGTTATTTCTGCATCAGATTTATTATTGACTAGAGAGTCTATGAATAAATGAGGGGTTGGGTGTAGAATGGATTAATAAGTCACCTTATTGGTAGTATGCAGTAAAAAAGAATTTGGGACATACTTTAGTAGACCATCAAAAGTGAATTGTTGGCTATGTAAATTATGTTGCATGGATTATTGTCATTGATTTTCATCTATTGTAGCAGTCACTAGCATGCAACAGCATAGCATCCTCATGGTCAGTTCCTTCCTATTCAACCTTCTGTCCTTAACAATAAAATTGTAGTCATCCAAATGCCATATATATATATATATATATATATATATATATATATATATATATCTCCTGACCAACTAGCATATGCAGAGTTATTGCTAGATTTGAATGAAGTTCAAAAATTCTCCAAAGAAAACAGGACTTGCAGAGGCAGGTTAAGAGTGTGCTAAATTGTCTAGGTTGCTGTCTTCCAAACACTGTGTGCGTTCCCAATGTGATAGACTCATACTTGCTTCTAAATACTGTCAAATGTTTCAGTTCCTGACTGTGAGACTATGTCATTAACAAATCATAAAAATGAGGCTGGTGTTTTGCCATGAGCTACCTCCACATAGGAATGTGTGTTTGTGATACACTTAATATAGGAACAGAACTTCTGGGAGATAGTTGGTAATAGCCCTCAAGGTGTTCTTAAATAGTCTCCTGAACAGATTGCCTAGTAATTGCTCTCATGAAGGCCTGTAATATCATCCTCTCACTCCTTGTAATTGAATGTGTCAAACAAATGGCTTTGGATCTAAGGCTTCAGCATCTAATGGGAAAATATCTCTGTCAAATATAATCATAGGAAGGTATTACTCCATTTTCTTTTTTAATGTACAATTTAACTTTACCATTTTAGGTTGAAGTCCCCACAAATCAGGATCTAGAATAAAACTCATGTGCTGGTACTTCATTACGAATACAATGTATCCTTAAGGAGCAGCAAGGAGGGATGTGAAAGCAGAGAGTTTGTTTAAGCCTTAATTTGAGAACTGAAATAAAGGAAGTTTCCAAATATAACACATATAAATTTTACAAGATATTAAGTAATTTTGAAGTTGTGAATTTCAGACACATGAATTGACATCTTAGAATAAGCCACTCTCCCCTACTGGATTATCTTTTCTTTTTAATTCATGCTGTAAGGAATTAATCTTATTGTGGAACATACCTGGATTAGAAAAGCATGTAATTCACTAGTTTATTCACAATAGGAAAAAAAATGAAATTGCTTTATTAAGAGCAACATAAAAGTAAATATGTAAGAATAATTCATCAGTATAGATTGTTATCACAGCTTAGTGTTAGGTTTAGCTACTTTCCATGAGCAAGTTTTTGTATGTTAAAATCACAAGTCTATCAAACAGACTATAGAGGAACATCAACTGTATCATCTCAAAAGTTGTTAATAAGTTCCAGTGCCCATCACTGTTATATTTACTGATTTTCAGATTTTAGTAAATATTTGTTAGCTCTGACGCCCAACTCATTTTTCATAATAATTTTGTTAACTTAGCTCTATTGGGTAATAAAAATCAATGACCACCTTTATAAACTTATTCTTTAATGTGTACTATAATGTACTATCTCAGTTTTGGTCATTTGAGTTAGATCTATCCAAAATGCAAATACAATAAACTTTGACTCTTGGCACGTGTTTTTTTTTTTTTTTTGACAATATATTTTTGGATTAAAGAAATCTAGCTTGGAATTTATTTTTCAACCATGTTATTTTTGGTTGTGTTTAAGTTGGATTAAACCTTCATTAAGTGATTAAATAATACAGTCCATTTTTACTGGTGTAAGCAGAGAATGATACGCAAAATCTTGAATCACTGTCAATTATAGGAAAATAACTGTAGGTAGTAAAGAGAAATTGTTTACCTGTAAAACCACAAAAGAACATATGGATATTAATAAAAATATAATTAAGAATATTACATTAAAGTCCTCATGTCAAAAACTAGGCAAAAAACCCTGAAACTTGGTTGAAGTTGTATATATTACAAGTAGCAAAGAAAAAGTGTGATTAACTGTTTCTTTAACCTCAGGGTAGCATTTTGTTCTTCATCTAAGGCTTCTAAATTCCTCTTTAAAATTAAGGAATATGGCTACCAGTAAATTTTCTAAGGGAATAGATTATGTAATATTTTATCATTGGTACTACATTTATATAAAAAAAAATGATTCTACAAAGAATATTCCCTTGACCTCTTTTAGTACTGTTGTTCCTATGCCTCTAAATTTGAAATCTTTAATGGTGTCTTGATGGTACTTGCATTTTATATATTGTCTTTTAAGCGTTAAGAGATGGCACTGCTAATAATGATGGCTGCTCTTGGTCTCCTTGCTATGAGAAATACAGTTGCTGTGAAATTGACTTTGAACATCTATCAAACAAGAAAATTACATTCTTGGACTTTTCCTATGGTTCTTCTCACCTTTCTTTCAGTTTTTAATCCTTGTTGTGGAAATTTTAAACAAAGTTTATACGGAAGATTATTTTCTTGTCCTGTTATACATTTGAAAACAGAATTGGGGGTAAAAGAGAGAAAAGATGAAAATAAAATGTAGGAAATCAAACACTTGGAGAATAGAGTGGTCCTCATCCTTTCAGAAGTATATCCCATTTTTAATTAATTTAATGATATTCCAGATTAGAGTAACAGTTTTTCTTCACTAACCTGCACACTAAGGAAAAACAGTAAAAAGATATTTTATCCTCACACTCTTAGGATGGTATCATTTGAACTGATATGTTATTTCAGAAGAATTTAGAAAGGTATTTCAAGCACATGACTAATAAAATATTGTTTTCATTCAGTAGTTCTGATACTACATATCAAGTTCATCATTATAAAAATGAGATACTTCTTTGTAATAATAATAAGAATTTGGGTCAAGTGTCATGATATACACTTTTCATTCCAGCACTCTGAAGGCAGAGGCAGGTAAATCTCTTTAAGTTCAAGACCAGCCTAATCTACATAGTGAGTTCTAGGACAGCCAGAGCAGCAAAACAGATACTGCTTTAAAGAGAAAAACATATATTGTGTGAAAACTCAGTTCCTAAGCAATATGACAAATTAGGTCATAAATACTTTAAGCAATCTGGAGTGAAATCTGTCATTTTTAGCATTATTCCATAGTGCCTTGAGATTTTTTTTTTGTTTTTGTTTTTTTTTTGTTTTTTTTGTTTCCACCTCCTCCCAGCCTCCCATTTCCCTCCCCCTCCTCCCCCCCTACTCCCACCCTTCTCCCCCTCCCCCCACTCCTCCTTCCTAGATATGGACGGAGGTGGGAGGTCCTAGGTCTTACCACAGGGCAGAAAACCCTGAGTGCCTTGAGATTTTTGTGACTTATTATTCTTAATGTTTTTATGCTATAAATGTTGAGAAACCTATTGAAAAATTACTCAACTTTCTAAAGCTAAAATTTAACATGTATAAGCTTATATACAATTTTTAAAGGCTGAGGACCTAAATTTTTAGGTACCTAGGGAGCTGCAAAATGTTAACTATAAATTCATACACTATGTGGGGATAAATAAGATGGTCATGACAAACTCTCAGAAAAATATATACTCTGAAACAGAATTATTCTTTACTTAAAATATGCATTATAAAAGATCAAGGAGCTGAAGCTCATTACAAAACATTTACATGGAGTTGGATTAAGACACCAGCTGTAATAAAGACATAAAAACACTTAAAATGTAAAATTTTTGAAACATAAAAGAAATTGTTTCTGAGGTACTTAAATTGATTTTGCATCTCAAAAGCAATGGGCTCAATGTATCTTCCAAACCATAATTTTCTTCATTACTTGTGCATTTAAGCCAACATCACCGACTCACTTCACAAACATCAGGCACACTAAATGTGTTTAGTTTTATTCAGAGATGGGAGAACATGCATCATAAAAATAAGAGATGCATTAGGGTTGTTTAATCAAGTGCCTGGAAGGGAAGATCATGAAGAATGAGTTTTCGAGTCTTTATTTTGTAAGTCTGAAAATTTCCATAGATTGAATTCAGCATATTCGAATTTCAACTAGACACAGAGTCATATTAGTAACAGTTTACACTGACGTCTATCTAGTACTTCTTATTTATCAAAGCCTATTAGATATAGCAAGAATGATGGAGCAGAAAGAGCTGTCTACATCATTAGAATGTTTTGTTACCATTTGCTCTAGCTGCAGTCTTATTGGCTCTGAAGGATACTGCTCCTTTTGCATCCTTTCTTAAAAGCCATTTATTCTTAGCTGCCTTTGTAGGCAAGTCAGATGGCACATTACATGATAGTTTTCAGTTCATCTCTAGACTATCAGAATCTCAATCTCCTCCAAATTCTTACTGATTTAAGAATGTTATTTTCAGTTTATTCAACCATCTTTTCCCGCCATTATACCAAAAATCATCTCTTCCACATACTTACTATGTTTCTCCTGTCACTTATACTCCTACAAACACTCACTTATGCCTAATTCTATAAAACATGTCACTCTTCCCTTTATCCATTTGCGGTGTCTAAAAATTCCGTATCAATTTATTTTACTGCCTAATTTACTACTATCTTCATCAATTTTCATGCTTTTAGCCACTCTTTTTATTTTTTTATTTATTGAAACATGATTTTGCTGTAAAGCCTCTGTTCTCTTTCTGCTTTAGGCCACACAGTGGAAAAATTATAGGTGTGCACCACCAAACACAGACCTTTTGAACTATTTACTCATAAGCACATCATATTGGAGTAGAATACGGTTATTCTACTCCAATGTCCCAAATTAAAGACTCATATACTCATTCCTAGCAAACTTCCCTTTCGTGTACTTGTTAAAACGCCCCGATTGTGATATTTGGATTCTTCTGTATCAGTTTTTCTAATCTGATTTACTTCTTCTTCGATTTACTTCTCATCTAATATCCCTGTGAGCGCTTCCCTTCTTTTTAGACTTCGTTAGATCATCGTAACTCAGAACTTCTGACTTGATGCTCTTTCTCGCTTTGCAAACTAATCGTGGGACACTGATGACTGTTTATCTTATAACGACCCATGTCTTTTCAGAAATATCTCAAAATGAATGTTAATCCTTTTTTCTTTCTTGGAATTCCTGTGGTTATCATCAGTATTTAAATACATTAACATCTACTGCGAATGCAAAAGACTTGTAGTATTGTTTACTCTGTTTGATGAATAAAACAGTTTCATTAACTGTATAAGAGGCATTAAATTATTTGAGCCTATGGAGGTCATTGTCATTCAAGCCATCACGCTCTTATTTGACATATGGTTACTGGGACCCAAATCCAACTTATCTCTAAGAGAACCAATCTATCTCTCTAACACCACTAATTTACATTTCCATGCTTGTGAAATACTATTGGCTATCATAACACCCTCAAATGTTATGAATATTCAAATGAAAACTATATTGGTACTTTATCTACCCTAATCATGAATTCACAGTAACTAACATGAAGTAAACAAGTGACAACAGCCTCTTGTAATGATATAAGGAAAAACTGCATTTGCTGTTGATGGGATTAAAAACTCATGCAGTCACTATGGAAATCAGAGTGGAGAAATCTCGAGAAATTAAACATGGATTTCCCCTATGATCCAACCATACCTAACTCTCTGACATTTGCCCTAAGGACACCATATATTGCAGAGATCAGTTATTTTTGTCACTTCATTCACAATAACTAGAATATGGACACAACCTAAATGTTTTTCAAGTTATTAATGTACAATAAAAATGTGGTATGGATATAGAGTGGAATTTTAATAGGGTATAAAGAAAACTGAAATTTGCATGTAAAAGGATGTAATAGGAAACTACTATGTACTGAGTGGGGTGACCCAAACACAGAAAGATGAATGACACATTATCTCTATTTGTGGAATTTAGATCTGGAGCATTAATATTTAACTTTGTGTTTATAAGTTACTGAAGAGATCAGAAATGTATAAATGAACCCTTGGTGTAACAGGAAAGAGGAATTCCAAGCACTGCACCCCCATGTCTATGCTCTATGCACTGGCACACAGTTCACGAGCTTTGAGCAAAGGGGCTGGAGGTTAAAATACACAAACACACAGAGAGAGACAGCGACATGGGTTCATCCTTGAATTCTCCCAGAATGCCCTCTTTATTGTGTTCAGGGGCAGATTATATAGAGATAGCCATGCCCCCGCCAAACCCACCAGAAATCACTCTCCTGCCATCAGGAACTCCTGAAGGTCTTGTGCTCAGAGCAGCTGTTGGCACTCAGATCAGGGGATTACAAGAAATTCAGGATCTAGGGTCTCACTGCTCCCAACAGGAATTTTGTAGAGGAGGATAGAGAAATGAGAAAAATGGGCTGGGGACTTTAAAAGAAGAAGAGGGAGGAGTATAATAAGGAGAAAAGGGGAGGAAGGAGAAATAAAGAAAACTAAACTGTTTGAAAAAGTCATAGAAAGTATATTTTTATATACCTAATTAAAATATAAAATTGTGTGTGTGTGTATGTGTAGTTTAATGGGTGATATAAATGGGATGATGACGTGCTCCAAAAAGACCCAAAGATTACACAACAAAAACATCATGCCATTCAAAGGAAACCTTCCCTTGTTGCTTAGAGGAGTTCAAGAGTCTCCCACAATAGTTTAGGTATTATTATTATTATTAATTATTATAGTAGTATTGCTGTCCTTGGTTGGTTCCCTGCCAGGACTTGGATGGAAATCCTTACAGTTGTATACCATAAACCTCAGACAGAGAACTAGCAAACATTGAGCTGAAACTTACCTGGAACCCTCTTCTTGAGGACAGATTATTAGATTATGGGGAGGTGATATGCAAATTTTCAAGGGAGAAAAGCAGATGTAAGGTCTGTGAACCACAGCTACCTTCCATGATGTAATTGGACCACTTTAGTGTGGGGGTAAGTAACAGCTCTCTAAGTGGGTATATGGCCTTCACAATAGGGAAAGAAATCATGCCTGTTCCTGCAAATCTTGCCAAATATCCATGGTTAGAGTTCAGAGTTCATAAACTCTAGAGAATAGCTTATTCCTATGGTTTTACAAAACTGTAAATTGCTAATTACATTACCCTTTTCCAATAGATTAATGTAGCTTTTACCTTTTGTCAAAGAAGCTGCTTTTAGAAACAAATATAGGCTACTACAAAGATCAAAAACTGGTCAAAATTGATAAAAAAGTAACAATGGGGTGCCAAGCCTCAAATGATACATTTACAATGCAACTTCTATAACTAATTCTTAAGCAAAATGATGGAAGAAAGGAGAAAAGACTGTGAGAACCAAATACCTAGATATATGCTAAGAGATAGGCCTCACAAATGAAATCTCAGCAATATAACAAGACAATTGTCTAAATAAGACCTGCGTAATGATCCCCCTTGACATGGTAGTATGAGCAGTGGAAATCTCATGAGAGCACACTTGTAGATAAATACCCTAGGCTATTAATGGCTTCTGTATACCATAATAACAACACTAAACAGACTCATTAAATGTGCATGTGTGTGTGTGTGTGTGTTTGTATGTATGTGTGTGTGTGGGGAGGAGGGTCTCTGTGTGTCCATGTATATGTGTTTGTGTGTTAAAAGGCCATTAGTTTTAGATTAAACAAGGAATGAACTGGGAGAGAAAGAGGATGGAAATGAGGTAAACGTAGTACCAATGTTTTAAATTATCAAAACATTAAAAAAAAGGTAGGTGCTGAAGAGATGTCTCAGTGGTTTAGAACATTTGTTACTCTTGAAGAGAAACCAGCTTTGGTTCCTACTAATCATACGCTATAACAGTTCTCTGTAATTCCAGTTACAGGAATCTGACACCCCTATTGGCCTTCATGGACATTTGACATGCATCCTGGGCACTTAAGATACATGTAAGCAAAGAACAAAAGTACAGAAAAATAAACAAATGTGTTTAAAATTTTAAAATTTACAACTTAGTTATAAACTAAATTTACAAATGTAAATTTCAAATTGTTCTTATTCCCGGCAATTTATTTATTTATTTGGCTATCTGGGGTCTAAGCTATTCTTACAATAGTTTCATTAATGTATTTTTTTTTAAATTTTAGGAGATAGACAAAGTTTACATCTTTGTTCCTGGAATATTGTTTTTTTAATAATTAACAAACCTTTATCTTAAAATATAAACTTCATTTTTTCTTCCTTTCAGTGTAACTATAATAGAGGTTTAGGGGTTTAGCTTTTTATTTCGTCTTTAATGTTATAAGATTCAAAATAAACAACTTCATAAAAATAGAAATTTCTTCATAAGAAAAAGTTATTTATTTTTTTAAGAAAATCTTAGTTAACCTTGTCTATGACAGGGTCCTTTCTCAAGTACCAAAAGTGATATTTTACTTTGAAATATAATCTCTTACAGGAAATGTCATAACTAATAACATTCAGACATAAAAAATTAGATGAAAATAATAAACTTTCCCATATTTTATCCATTATTTTACAAGTTCATGAATCACTTTTCCGAGCACCTCTGTCTTGGTTAGTTTTATGTCACCTTGACAGAAGATATAGTCACTGGGAAAATGAACCCTCATCTAACAAAATTCTTGTAACACACTGGGTTGTGCACAAACCTGTTGGACATTTTAATTTTATTAGTAATTGATCTGGGTGGGCTCAGTTCAATGTGGGTTGCTGCTATTCCTAGGAGGGCAGTTCTAACTTATGTAATAAAATAGGCGGAGTAAATCACAGAAATTCAGTAAGCAGAATTTTCCCCATGGCTTCTGCTTTTAGTTCCTGCCCTAATGTCCTTCAACAATGGCCTATGTTCGGAGAGTTGCAAGATGAAATAAACTTTTCTCTTCGTGTTCCTTTTGATTATGGTGTTTTATCACAGCAACAAAAATTCTATCTAATTAAACCTTAATATATAAAGATAGTTTTAAACTCCAGTGTCCAATTCCTTGGTAGATATATTAACTTAGTATTTTAGTGGTAACGTAAAGAAAGAGATGCAAAAATTGAAATACCTTTATTTTTTCTACTTGCACAATGAAAAACCACAGAACATGGATATACCTTATTATACACAAGTGACAAATAATGGGGAAATCCAATAAAAATTTAGACAGCACTAAGGGAAGGGAAATAACACATGCAGAAAACCAAAGGTCAAAGTCAGAAATAAACCCCAGGTGCACACAAACTCAGTATGTCTTGAAGAGAGGTGCAAGGCAGGTAATTAGGAAATATTCTGATATTGATGAAGCAAAAGGCGGCTCTGCATATGTTAGCACCTAAAATAGTCCATGTTTACATTTACATCATGGAAATATAAAGCAATCTATTCTAGTGAATACTGTGGAAGACTTTTAACTTTGTATCAGGGTCAAATTCTTGATCTATCACTTAATTGTCATGTGACGATAGACAAGGATTTTTATTTTCTATTTGGAATTCTAGTTCCTTATTTACAAAATGAAACCATGTTCATAATAGTAGTAATATTAAGTAACTTCAAGAAGTTATTAAATCTATACTTAATACATTATATACAACAATTATCAAGCACATATTAATAGAGTGTTAGGATTGCTATTATTTTGTTTCAGTAGTTTTCAAAAGAAACAATAGTAGAGAATATTAATACATAAGGTCCATACACCTTTCAAAATCTTTTTATGATGTTTTATATTTCTAACTTCAGAAAATAGATTTATCAGCTTCATACCCAAAGGGAAACATCATAATAATTTTTCTCAAAGTTCATTTAGTGGTATGATAATATAGGGTTTCCCACTAACCTTATATAATTAACCAGGTCCATACCCTACCTAGTCTCAGGTTCTTGGCCTTATTTAATGTGTAATATGGGTTAAGTCTTATAGAACAGGCATAAATACAAGTTAAAAAACACAGTTGCTTAGTCCCAGAGCATTTATGCCATTATTGTACTAGTGTATCTTGTAGGCAGGTCACACGTGTAGCTCATAGGGTCTGTTGCTGAATGAGATCCATGATTATCTTTCTCTTTCATTGCATCTTTAGTTCTCTACACCATGAAGAATATTAGTCATTAGGAAAGAAGCTTCTAGTTGAGTACCAGCCCCATTTCTCCTTATCCAGCAACATAAGGATGCGGTGTGTTCAGCAATAAGGTCTAGCAGGTTGTGGAGGAAAACAAATAACATTTGCAATTTCCATTAATGTTCACCAGATGTCTATGGGACCTCTCTGGCAATGACTGAAAAAATATAATCCACTCCTGATACTGGCATTTATATTTGGTTGCATGTGATAAATTGTTGAGGCAATCTCCACCACATTGTTTTGTAAATTAATTTAAATTACTTCTATGAATGTATATATTTTAGGAAGTTTCTAGAGTAAAATGTTTCAATATAGATTTCCAAAATGTCTTTTGTGTTAATTAATCCTCCTTGAATTCTCTCCTCTACCTTCTCCAATTTCTCTCCTCCATTTAATCCACATATCCTAATTTCCCCTTCTTCTTTCTATGAAACTATTCTATTTCCCCATTTTTAGAAGATTACTTATACAAGACTATGGTTCCATCCAAGCTACCTAATCTGTGAGTATATTGTAAATAATAAATACACACACACACACACAAAATATAGTGTTTAATGTCCAAATGTATAAGAATATAAGCAATGTGTATTATTCTGGGCATTCTCGGTCTGGGCTGCCCAACAGATAACTGTTTTTTGCTTTATCCAATTACCTGTGAATTTCATTGTAGTGACATTTAATTTATATTTTAATAAATAAAGCTTGTCTTAAGTTCAGAGAATAAAACAGTCAGTCATATAGACCTTGCAATGACGGCACACAACTTTAATCCCAATAGTCACACTAGTTAGCCATAGAGGTCAGGCAGTGGTGGTGCATGCCTTTAATCCCATTACTAAAGAGGAATATAAGATGGGAGGAGACAGGACTCAGTTCAGTCTCATTCTGAGGATTCCTAGAGGCAAAAAAATCACTATTTTAGTTTGAGGTAGAGGTAAGAGTCAGTGGCTGGCTGCTTTGTGCTTCTGATCTTCAAGTTGAACTCCAATATTATTCATGCTACATCTCATTTTTCTTAACAGCTGAATAATATTCCATGCATCATGTTTTACTAATTTTTGCATCATCTTATGTGCATATATGCTGTTTCTAATCCAGCTATTATGAACAGAAAAGCAATGAACTTGGATGAGCAAATATCTCTGCATGATGGTATATGTATATGTCACAAATTGGTGTAGTTGGAGATTATGGCAGATTTCTTTTCCGATATTTGAGGACTCTCTACATTCATTTCTGAAGTTGCTGTACCAATTTGGTACTCCCACAAGCAATGAATAAGTATTCCTAATTCCCTGCAGTCATTCTAGCAAACGTTATCATTTGTTTAATTAATCTTGGTCATTCTGCTTTGCATAAGAAGAGATCTCAAAGTAATTTGAATTTTCATTTTTCTGAAGGCTAATGATGTAAAAAATGTGTTTCCAAGCTTTTTCATCTTTCATATTTTAAAAACTTTGTTTAACTCTATGCTCTCCTTTTAATTGTGCTATTTATTATCTTGATAGTGTTCTGAATTCTTTGGGTGTTTCTTTTCTTTTTCTTTTTATTTATTTATTTATTTTTGGGACAGGATATCTCTGTATAGCCCTGTCTGTCATAGAGCTTGCTCTATAGACAAATCTTTGTCTTGAACAGAGATTTACCTTCATCTTTCTCCCTCATGCTGGGAATAAAGGCAATTTTTATCGCAAGTTTTGTTTGCCAGGTACATCAGTAATATAAAAACTCAATAAGAAAACAAAAATGCTATTTAATGAGCACTCTAAACAATCAAATACAAATGTCCATCGTTCTGAAATACTTACAGATTGTTCATGAGCAGGTGAAAGTGCTATTAGACATCTGGAGATATACCAGTTAAGTCACAAAGTACTTCTACTTCAATTTCTTTAAAATTCTGGTAATGATGATGATGATGATGTATATGATTATGATAATAATAATACCTAGAATGTGAAGAGTTGACGATAATGTCATCTAGAATTCTTCTGTATGTTTTTTTTTTTTTTTTTTGGTTTTTCGAGACAGGGTTTCTCTGTGGTTTGGAGCCTGTCCTGGAACTAGCTCTTGTAGACCATAGACCAGGCTGGTCTTGAACTCAAAGAGATCCACCTGCCTCGGCCTCCCGAGTGCTGGGATTAAAGGTGTGAGCCACCACCGCCCGGCTCTTCTGTATGTTTGACACCGTGTAAAATAAATATAGACTAATAAAAACATTTGAGATGATTACTCTTAAAAATACTATCTCCTATATACAGTAATTCCTTTGTTAAATATTTGCATTAGTAAAAAGAAAATGTCCATTCACTCAAAAACTGTACCTCATTATTTGCTATACGAATTTTTTCGTTATTGCAAAAATTCTCTTTTGAATCAATTATGTAAGTGAAGTCCTGGAATACAGTAGGATGCTACACAGAAACTGAATAAGGATCTATAATATTGATGGCTGCTACAAGATTAATGAATTTCAACAGGTACTTATGTCATATGGTCACTATGAATTTTGGAAATGATGTTGTAGCTGCCACACGTAAAAGTAATGGTATGTGAGAATCAGCAAAGTATAACTTCCAACTAAGAGTTTGTCCATATTTCTTCACTTTCATATAATCTCTCAATTGCTTTATTGGATTTCAAAGTAATAGGTATTTGATGGAAACATCCTGCTTACTTCTGATCTTGCAATTCTCTGGAATGATCTGCAAAGATGAGGCATTTTTTTTTTTTATGAGCATGTGCGTATTGCTAGTTAGCCAGAATGGCTGGGTAAGGTTGGAAGTTGGCATCCTATCAGATGCATGACCTAGAGTAAGCTGTTTAGCCTTTGTGAATCCATGATTTCCTGGTCTATATGTGAGAAAAAGAGCAGCAACTGCAAAGAATGACAGGCAACAGGGAATTTCTCCTAGGAAAGAGGACACCAATTGGTTATCCAAAAACAAATTGTCAGCCTTGAAAACACACGTAAAATTAATATTATGCAGAATGAACAGATTGTATTCTGAAATTTACATATATACATATAAACATGCAATAACAATTAATGAAAAAGGTCCATAAATTTGAAAAACATCAACTAGGGGCATTTGGGAGTATTTGTCAGAAGAAAATGGAAGGGAGAAATGCTGTAATTATATAATCTCTTGAAAATTAGGATACAATTAAGTTACTATATTTCAGTTAAGATGAATAAAAATAAATTATAAAGATTCTTATTAATGATAAGCTGATTTTATTTAAGAAAGAATGTGTGTGTGAGTGTGTGTTTATTTGTGTGGTGTGCCTGTATGTGTGTTACAAATTTAGCTAATATTCCGTAGCCATGACAGCAAACTTTTCTTGCTGGGATTTATATTTATTCTTTACTGAAAATAACCAAAACATTTAGTAAATATTCCCTTACTTGTTCTACAATTTTTAATTTGGAGTTAATTTCATCTGTATGAATAGAAAACTGAAGCTATTACAGCAAACACATATATTTCCCATTATTTACTGACAAAAATTTTGTGTAGCAGGAAGATCCTGTATGAAACAGTAAATAAAATAAAATCAAGATCTGTAAGTTGTTGAAGGGTATGGATTTTTGAGTAGATGACAATTTGGGAATGTAAAACTACATTACTACATAAAATATTAATATTTAGTGGATCAAATATTGAGACAGGTAGAATCAATAGGCATGATAAAAAATCATCCTAATTTGAGATGTCTTCTGTGAAAAGATGATAGATAAAAATGAGTGGGCACAAATCTTTCTTTCACTGGTGTTTATTTTAATGTAGTATTAAACCAGAATATTAATCTTCATACAGCAATCAATATCAATAATTACTTTACCAATATAACTTCTGTGAGAATAATATGATCTCATAAATTTAGAGATGGGCTGAAAATAGCAAGAAAGATGTCTTGTAAACCCTAGTAAACTCATATACCACCTGTGTTGATACGACTACAAACACAGTATTTCTAACACGTGCACTGATTATTTTAGTAGTCCAGTGCGGTGATATTTTGATTCTGCTTTAATAAAGCTTGCCTGAAGATCAGAGTACAGAGCTAGCCACACTAACTAGCCATAGAGGCCAGGCAGTGGTGGCACATACCTTTAATTCCTGCACTAGGGAGACAGAGGGAGAAAGACCTTTGTGAATTTTAGATCACTCTGGTCTACACAAAATTGAATCAATTTAAAACATAAACAGAACCAAGTGGTGGTGGGTCTCACTTTTAATCCCAGCACTAGGGAGGTGCAGACTGGAAGTGATATATCTGGGCAGAGAGAGGAATAGAAGGCATTAGGAGACAGGAGCTCAGGGTTCAGTCTGTGGCTTCAAAGCGATGGCATTTGGTTCAAGGATTCCTAGAGATAGGCTTACACATTTAGTCTGAGGATTTAATAGAGGTAAGAGCTAGTTATTGGCTGTTCTGTTTCTCTGATCTTTCTGCATTTACCCCTATAACTAACTCAGGGATTTTATTATTATGACCAATTAGAATTCATGCTACAGTGCAATAAAGATCCATCATCCCTCATAAATAGGTTCCAAAATCTTTAAATCATATTCCAAGTTCTCTTATAAAACCATGCTAACAAAAGTATAGAAACTGTATCTAATTTTAAATTAAAAAATAAAACTCATCAAATTAAGCCAATTTAGCAAATGTCCGTATATTTTAAACAAAAATAGAAAAAAATCAAAGTTCTATTATTTCTACAGCAAGTATTCATTATAACTGAATCAAAATATCTTATTGGAGACTTTTACAAAGATGAGGCACATACAAGAAGGTGTGCTGATTGTGACTTGAGTCCTAACTTATGCTGAAATCCAAAGCATTAAATGCACATTTTAAGAGTCTGGAGACTTGTTTGCAAAAAGAATTACATTATCTAAGCTTCTCTTGTTAAAGGCTGTAATGAGCCAAATAAAAGTTTGTTTTAAGTACAAATCGGGGAAAGATTATTTGTAACGCAATGCCTAAATTAACAAATACAGAAAAGAAGGAAGCAATGAACCCATACCTTTCAGTTCAAGAAATCTTACGTCATTACATTGATTTAGTACAGAATAAGGACAAAATAGTATCTCTTAGTAATTGTTAGAAGAGCAATAGAATAATAAATTAATTAAATAAAATTTAAGGATATGATCACTGGTAAAGTATGTGTAGGCAAACAGCAGTAGCGGCAAACACTTGCAGATACTCGAAGCAATTATCAGTAGATTGATCTGCAATTTTAGTAGGAGCCCTGTCCCTCTCAATAAAAAGGTGCATTTAAATTATAAAAGATTGCTTCATAATTATCCATAGTTTGTATGCTTTCTATGACACTTATTCCAAATACTAAGTGAGGAATTTGATGCTCATCAACTTGCTAGAACTCTAATATGTGAAAACCTATATGTAAATATTTATTTATGACTGAACTTTAATCAAAATAATATCTGAAGATGATTTTTCAATCTTCTTGATACACGACTGGTTGGAAGCAGTTGTTCCCTACTTACCCTGGAGGTAGTCTCCGTTATCTATTTCTGGAAACACTGCATCCTTGGCTTTCTTATATTACATTGGCTTATATTACTTCTTAGCTGGCCTTTCTTTTTTTACTTCTTACCAAGCCATTCTACAATAGAGTAGCACTTTTTTACATTTTCTATTTGCATTAATTTAGAGCTTCTGTTCAATGTCTAATAATGTGCAATTATGTCTATTCTCATGTGTATATAAGTATACATTCATTTTAACATGTAAACTTAAAACAAATTTGTAGAGTTTATCTCTAACATGAAGTGTAGATACATTAAACTGTTTATATATCTATTAGACAGAAAGACTCCAAGACAAGCTCTTAATTTCCCTCTGTTCACATTCACGTTCATATCAATTTCTTCCTACCATACAAATCAAAGCAATGGTGCTATTATATTAAAATCTCTCCTTTTTCATCATAAATATAATTTTCTACTTGATCAAGCTGTACTTTCAAATCTGACTTTCTGCTAATTGTGCTTATGACAAAGTATTCTTCAAATGCTACAAAATGCACAGTGCATCCCTAATGTGTTTATCTTTCTATAAATTGAGAATGATAATTATTTAGATGAGCATGACGTTAAATTTAATTTTTCAACCTATACTTCATTTTACATTAATTACATTACTGTATTATTAAAGTATTATGGGATGGTCTGAAGTTTAATTTACATGATGAAATTGTGATGATTATAAGGCAGAAGGCTGAATTACAAACTCATGGTTTGAAAACAGAAATTAAAATCCAGAGCCCTACAGGGTGCTCACAGTTAATTATAATAAACACTATACACTCATTAGAATATAAAATTATTTGATCTACCTTGTAAACAAAAGCTTCATAACAAAACTTGGACAGTGAGAATATCAAAAATACATGTTCACGTGGAAGGAGAAATTATTGTGGAGTTACATCTTTAGACAAAGAACTAAAGGCAACTAAAGATTTCTGGGGGAAGGAAAATTAATTTCTACCAGAGATTAGCAATATGTTGTTGGTTGTTTAGTGCATGGCAGTCAGTGCTGAAACCATAAACACATAGACAACAAAACCATATGCAACATTATATATATATGATATTATATGTAATAATATCATATATATATTTGTTTTGTGTTGGTTTTTGAGACAGGGTTTTCCTGTGTAACAGCCACTGGCTGTCCTGGAACCATCTCTTGTAGACCAGGCTGTTCTTAAATTAACAGAATTCTTCTGGGATTAAAGGCATGTGCCACCACAGCCCAGAAAAATATACATTATAATATAATATATATAAACTGTATTGTTCACACATATAGCATATATGATAGATAAATATTATATATATATGCATGTGTGTGGGTAATAAATATAAAAGAGATGATATCAACTTGACAGTGGGGTCACGGGAGGAGTTTGAAGAAGGGTATCTAGAAAGTTTTGGAGGGAGGAAAGGGAGAGGGATATATAATTCTGTTTCAATTAAAATCATTGTTTTAGAAAGCAAAAGATACCCAAGTTACACTCAGAATACAAGAAACTGTAATCTCTTTTATACAAGCAGAAAGGCCAATAAGGAACAGGAGTAGAAACTCATTCACAAAGCAAGTGGGAATCATTAAGTGATTAAACTCGTTCACACAGCTAGTAGGACTCATTAAGTGATTTCAAAGGGCTTTGCAATGCTGCAGAGAAGATGGCAGGAAGAGGTTCTGAGCAATGCAGAGGGATTCCAGGAAACAGTAAAAGATGCCATACTTTCAGCTGAGAAGCCACCACAAAATAAAGATAATATTTTTATGAAATCAAATGTACCTATCATTATGCTCCCAGCAGTAATTTTTATGACATTCGATAGATGATGATTAAATCTATCCTGAAGAAAAATAATGCATAAATTTCAAAATGTTTTCAGTCCACTGATAGTAAACAACCAACTCTACTAGTTGTAAGAGCACCCTTTAAATATAATCTGTGAGTCATTATGGATATATCAATAGAACATAATAGAGAGAAAAAGATATCTGGTAATGAGGTACAGAAGGTTAATGATGGAAACGGACTATTCAGATTATGGTATTGGGATCTATTGACTGTTCATGAAGAGACGGTATTAGATGGAGCTAAGGACAAGAGAAGGTAGGGGAGTATGGGGAAGGTGAGAGGTAAAAAAGAGATAAGGAAGAAGAGTCCCACCTCAGACTGTACACTAAATTTCAGAGAAGTTCCAAATCTATTTCTTCCTCACTATATAACAAATTAAGCCACTTGGGTTTTTAATAATTCCAGTAGTTTATGGGTTCACCGAAGGTCTAACACAAATTACAGTTCGCATGGAGAATACAAAGTAGCAAGAGAAGTGTCCTGAGATAGTCCAACTACCAGATCTCTGAGTGTTGCATAGCCCAGATTCTGGATAGATGGATAATCAGTAGGACCCATAGAGTAACTTCAACCATGTCCTGGTAAAAGAGATTCAGGGATGTTTCATACCCACAGATGACAGAGCATATCAGTTTGTACTTCTTTTCCTGCTCATTTCTGCAGCCCAATTTAAAAACTGCACAGTATTTGCATGGCTTAAAATTTCTCAAATAGTAAGTGCTAAATGACTTATTTTAATATATACAAGCAGTGCAATATTTATCTAAGATTCACATAATTAATATTATCATTAAACAGAGGGATGAAAGTAAATTATAATATCAAAAAGAAGATCTAGAAATCCCTGGGAATGAAAATATTATTGCACACAAAATATATGAGTTATTGAGAACTTTGACAAAATTCGCATGGAGAAAATAATTTCACAGAAGAGAAATTCTAGATGACAACTATAGATAGTTCAAAGAAATTCACAACGCATTTAAATAATCAGAGATACAGAGATGTAAGAAGGATTGCTTCCTCTGAAGTAAAGAACTCGACAGTATGACTGAAAGCTAGTAGCTAAGCAGAGCCGTAAGTATATGTACTATCAACTAATTGAAGGGTGAGGCCAGAAGATTTCTGGGAAAAGTAGTAATACCTTCTCTCACACCAACCAATTATCACCAGGTAAACAATACTAAAACTATCATGTCACACAAGAACAAAAATTTCCCTGAAAGGGAAAAAGTTAAATCTGATACTTCTCAGATCTCCAGATATAACATTACATCAACAAAAGGGGAAAATACCAGTTTGTTTTTTGACAGTTTATGTCAAGAGTCAATGCAAATAATAAATAGACAAATATTACAAATCTGAAGAAAAGGAAATCTCATCACTAATATTCCCAACAACAAAAGCATCATTCAGACAGTCTTGATAGTTCAATAAAGAAGAAACAAGCAAATTAATTAATATTGAATTAAAGCAAGGAACCATCATAATGCTGAATGTCTACTGGACTGTTCACAGTAAAGAAAATGCTAGTAATAGCTGGGTACCATCTATAGACCAAAGTGTTCAGGTAATAAAGCAGCAAAGCAGAATGTAAGTAAACTATGAAAAAATCTGAATGGTATTGTTACAAAAGAAATAAAAGTGGGGAAGGAAAACAGATTTGGAAGGCAGTAATCACCCTAAATTACACTGCTGGGAGGTAACAAAAGCTGTGTGATATTAATTATGAAGCTAATGTACCCAACTTATTAATCATATTCTCAATCATTAATTCCTAGCCATAAAGACAAGTTTTAACCATGCTATTATGCTAAAGATATACTTGAGATATCAATTTTTCAATTGACTTTGTGTTTTTCTGTTAAATTCCATATTAATTTAAAATGGCATGCACATGTTTCAATTTACATATTTATTTTCTTTAGCATTTTACATTTGCAGAAATATAATTATAGAACTGTAATGATGTTGATTAAATATTAAGGTGCTATTGATTTTGTTGTTTTCCAGTGTAAAGATATCAGAATGATATATATTACTTGAAATTTGGATTAAATAGTACTACAAAATTCACAGATGTCTCCAGATTAAATATCCAGCTGCAAAATCATAAAGATATTGATGATGATAATAAATTATGAATTTCTTTATATATATATGGGAAATAGAATCTGAAAAGGGGAGATTAGCTGTGGTACACAAAAGAGACAGAGAAAGAGCTACTCATGCAGTTACATAGGCATAAAAGTCACTTGTGATAGCCTTGCCCATATCTTTGTATATGAACTATAGACACACTCCAACACAAAAAGCACAAAACGAATGGGTAACCAGAAAATGAGTTAGAAGAACAGCACTGGACTCACATACATGGACTTAGGAAAAGCAGAGCTGTTCATACTTTATTCACTCAGAAGTCTAAATACTCAAGACTTTGTAGCCTTCCTATCTATATACTGGAGTTAGAATTATCTGGGTACCTGCTCACGAATCACTACTAGCTTGTCATATAGCATTTCTGCAAGAAGGAGAAATTTAAGTACAGATTATTGACTAGAAAAAAAGTAATCAATATAATGTTGTTGTTCACTTAGTCTCAGATGGTTACAGGCTCAAAAAAATATGATATCATTTTGACTGGTTAGTTTCAGCAAAAATATATGTTACTTGACCACATTAGCATCCTGCAAAACAATTACGTTAAAATTTAATGGTCTTCATTTCCTGATATTCAAATATTTTCTCCTAATGTGAGACCTTGTCACTTGAAGATATATGTGGAATATTATCAGGTATGATTTACCTACATTAACTCAAATTATACAGCCTTTTTCTTTTTCCTATCTGGGCATTTAACTTCACAAATGGCCAGGAAGTGATTCAACTGGGAAAATACCGATGAATATTTTTCAAATTATGTAATTTAATGTATGTTTGTCTACAGCTTTACTTTCTGTCCAGAATAAATCTTGTTTTCATGTATAGGATTAAATTCATAAATAACTATAAAAACCACACCGTCCTGAGACCAATTATGGATCCCTGCTTGTCCTCAAACACATGGCAATAATCTTTTCTCTGCTGGCTGTGCCAGGGCTACATAATGTATGAGAAGATTGGTCTTGCAGGAAGATTTAGATAGTAATGAACTAGACCAGTTGAGTTCTAGCACCTGGCCCCATTTGGTTGAAGGAGAAAACTGACTCCAAAATAAGTTCTCAGACCTCCGAGCCACACAGATTCAGTGAAATGTGCATAAACACACACACACACACACACACACACACACACACACCAAATAACAAATAGTTGCAATAAAAATAGGGGAAGATACCTCCAAGCATATATCTCAAAAAATTTAATTAAATTCCATTTCTACTATTGGTAGTGATCTGTGTGTATCTTCTGACTCTAAGAGATATGCATTTGGATCCATTTCTACACTCATTGACTTGAAAATTAAAGTTGAGGAAAATTGTGTGCCTGTCACCATCAAACAGTGAAATAAATAAGATTTACAACCAGATTAAACAAGTGTATGTACTCAAAGACAAAAGAATTGCAATGTGAGTATTGATTATAAAATAGATATTTTTGTTTAGTTTTTAGTGTGTATGTATAGAGAAATCTTCCAAGGAGTGAGTCTCTTTTGTATTTTCTTATCAGTCCAGATGTCCCTTCTGGACACTGTGACCACCATCTCCCATGCTGCACATGGATTTGCTTCTTAAATACCAGTAGGCAAAAGATAGACACAGGGATGTCCAGTAGCAAATAATGAGGTTGTAAACAAAGATTTCAACTCTCCTTTAGATAGCTGACTTTGGAAATGTTTGTGAAGCTGAGATCACTTATTCTAGGCAGAGAGTACAATTGTCACTGTCTCACACATTTAGGTTACAAAGTTGGTATACTCTATGTTAACTAGACCAGAAGTGAGAAGAACTCTCATGTAATATTTCAGAGAACAACTTTTGTTATACTCAAAAAGTACCCTCCCCAGAAGATAAATTTTTAGCTGTCTTCTGCGCATAGGTCTTCACCATCATTTGTGTTCCCTGGCAAATGATACAAATCAGTCTGGGTAACTTTAGAGGTAAGTTACCATTACTGTCTCTGGACTTACTAGTAGAATGAATTTTTTTTAATTTATTTATTTATTAAGGATTTCTGCCTCCTCCCTGCAACCGCTTCCCATTTCCCTCCCCCTCCCCCGATCAAGTCCCCCTCCCTCATCTGCTCGGAGAGCAATCAGGGTTCCCTGACCTGTGGGAAGCCCAAGGACCGCTCACCTCTATCCAGGTCTCGTAAGGTGAGCATAATTTAAAAAGAAAATATATATGTACTCATATCTGTGTGACCACACTTACCCGTTTTTCTAAGTTTAGTATTTTCTGATTTCTATAAGTAAGTTTTAATTTCTTTAATATCCCTAAACTGCTTAATATTGACCAGTATAGGAGGTATTGGGGAAATGAATGAATAGCAGAACACACTAATGCATATAAGCATTTTGGTCAAGTTTTCCTAAATAAAACTAATATCAAATATTAAATAGACATTTTAAAGGTTAATCATTCAAGGTCAGGTATCAAAAAATGTGCCCATTGTTTAAAATCTGAATAAAGTCTTTAAAGTAATGTTAAACTAAATTTGTATTACTCAGTGTACTCACTAAGTCTATTCAATATTTTGGATTGTTCATATGTTACAAAAATTGTTAACACAATAATCCTAATTGAAAATTTAAAACAAATCCCTTTCATTCTACTTTCTTATTAGTGGCAAAAGCCTTAATGAAAATTATCCAAATTTTACCATAAAAATCTCCTAATTATTATTTTGATAAAACTGAGGCATTATTTTACTCTAAAATAATTTTATATGAGACAAATCTGTTTCTGTAAATTTAAATACTAATCTTTTCTTTTTGTCTTAATAAATTAATTTCCATAGATATGCATCATAAAACATCCTGAGAGATAGGAGATAAACTGATGTCATAGACTATTTGATTCCTTCTAAGTAACACTCTAAAGTCAAGGTGAGCAATCACTAAGCTAATTCTTTTCTCATTTATCGTGCTGCTATGTGTGTAACCTAGCATACATCCATACACCTAAAGGATAAATGCTCCAGCATTAGTTAAAACGATAAATTCAATTTCCTTTTACAGACTTCACGTTGTGCCTTGGAAGCACATTTATATTTAAGGGGAAATGTATGATACACTGAATCCAAATAATCCATTTGTGCTTCTTGAGAAAACTTATAAATACCTCTTTTGCAAATGCTAACACCACATTTAACTTTGGGTGACAGAGGAAGAAAGCAATTCAAAGGCTAAAAGCAGCACAGAGCCTCAGTACAAATGCTCTCTGATTTGCCAATTTGAAGCTAACTTGTTCTGTTGTTCTTAAATTGATTCTTTTAGCTTCTTCAAATAAGTCTTTAGCTTAAAGAAATTAAATGCAAAGGAAGGGGATAAGGATATTGGATGCTCCTATGCCGAGTGAAAACATAAACTCTAAATCATCTTAGAGTAAGCCAAAGCCGTATCACATACCTTTCGGGAATGGATTTCTTTCACATACAATGGAAGGAGAAACTCAGATATACCTTCAAGTCGGATTCCCTTCTTGGTGACTCTCAGATTCCCCATACCATCCTACAAGCAATGAAATATAGTTCACTTTTAGGTTAATTAGAGAATGCGTATCTGGCCATTATTTTCTTAGGGCTAAATTGAGAAAACAGTGAGCTCAAATCCATGATGTTTTAAGAAAAAATGAGAGATTGGACTTAAGAAAAGATCACAGCATTGTGCATGCAACAGAGGTCACTGTTTTTATGAGAAGGGAAGAAGGTGGTAAAGAACCTGTTATGATTTATCTATAAATAAATACTTTCTTCATACCTTATATCAACTCTCGACTATATACTCTACTTGTTACCTGACTATTATTCATAGTTTGCAAAGGTCTGATAATATTCTTAAGCATATAAGGCTTATATACATTTACCAACATTTCCATTTGTATGATAACTATAACAACTAATTAATTGGAATCCTGGGGCATCTGAAGAAAAAACCATGAGGAAACACAAGTCCTATCTAGCAAACAATTGTCTCTATAAAAATTACTATAGTTAAAATGATGTTAATGAAAGAGAATTAAATCAGGGTTGTATCAGGAATTTTAAAGAGTGAACCCCATGTATAGTAATAAAATGGCTTTATAAAAAATTTTGAAAATGAATTTAGACAAGAAATGACTGTGAAGGGAGGGAAAATTTCCCTTACAGTGACATTTGAAAAAGAGCTAGCCTTTGCTTTCAGGTCATATATGGACTTTCTCCTTGAGGATATTTGAAGAGAAACAGCTGGGGATTTATGTGTCAAGGCCAAAGCAAGGGACATCTGGTTGTTGTGCTAAAGATACTGTTCTTTAGTAACGTTATAAAAGAAGAAATGTAAAGGGCATTTAAACAGCTCGCTAACTTGAGGTGATTTGTATTATGATGTGGGATTCCCTTCTGTATACTGTGAATAAAGAAACTGCTTTGGACCTCTAGCAGGGCAGAACTTAGTTAGGCAGGAAAAACTAAACTGAATGTCAGAAGAAAGAAGGGCACAGGCAGAGAGAAGCTATGGAGCTTCTGCGAGAGACAGATGTGCTGAAACTTGGCTGCTAGGCCATGACCTCATGGTGATACACAGATTACTAGAAATGGGTTAAATTAAGATATAAGAGTTAGCCAATAAGAAGCTAGAGCTAATGGGCCAAGCAGTGATTTAAATAATATAGTTTCTGTGTGGTTATTTTGGGTCAAAGCAGCTGTGTACGAACAAGCACCCTTCCTACAACAGTGTTATGTTCTAAGAAAGCATGTCAGGCAGGACCTCGTACAGTGCTAAAAGTTGTTAATAACACAGAACTTCTGGCAAGAATGAGATGTGTGATGGAAGAAAACTGTACAGGCATGGTCACTAATTTCATCTGATGACACTGAAAAGAGTATTATTTATCATTTATACCAGGCTCCCAACTGCAAATAAAAGTTGCTATTATATAAACGTGAAGGGTGAAATTGTAGTTTGGTGTCAGAAATAGCTTTGCAGCAATTTGTAACTCATCAACTAGTACCTCCCCAGAAAATAAAGTGGAGAGAGACACTTGATTTACTCATATTTAAATTTACCATCATGATAACTAGTTGGTTGCATGTGCAAATACTCACATCAAAGAAGGGCTTTAAGGTAAGCAGAGAAGCAAACATGGCAAGTGGAGATTTAAATATAGTCCAAATTCTAAAAGAAGTAAATCCGAGAGTTGTAAAGAAAAGTTTTTTTATAATTTGAAAATGTCCTTTGTCTTTTAGATTGTTGAAGGTAAATGGATGTTTTTAGACTTAATGATAATGAAGAAGATGCTAATACTGTTTACAAAGTTAATGTGAAAGAAGGAACACTATGGAATCCAGAGATAAGATAGCTACAATCACTAATATGTGACATAAAAAATGTCAAATCAGAGATTTTCTTGGCTAAATCTCACAGCCAGAATTTATTTCTTTATTTCTCTCTCTCTCTCTCTTTCTCTCTCTCTCTCTCTCTCTCTCTCTCTCTCTCTGTGTGTGTGTGTCTCTCTTTCTCTCTCTCTCTCTCTTTCTCCTCAAGTGCCTGCTGAAAAAGATCTATTCTGAAATTCTTTCCATTTCTACAGAAATATCAAATGTCCTTGTTATATCTTCTAAGGAAAGAGAAAACAAATTCTATCACTAATGTAATTCTCATTAAATATCAGCTTTAAAATTATTTGATGATAATCATTATAACTTCAATAACATGAAAATGAGAATACTGGACATGTAATAATAAATATAATGAAATTTGTATTATGTATGTATTTAAGTGTATAAAGTTTTCCAACTTAATTTTACTGTTTTTTTACCATCCTGACAGAAAATAAGGTACTGATGTTCTGTTAATGAAGACATTGCCAAATACCAGACTAAAACAGCATTGAACCTACAAATTCTGTAAGTTTCTGTGCTGGTTCTGTTGCATTTATGTAAACTCAACCCATCTTTGTGCTTTAGATTTTCTTTCTGTATGTATTTATTTATGTATGTATGTATTTATGTGTTTATTCTTCACGTTCCTTTATTTGGCATATATTCATTATATAGAGAGATGAGTTTTAGAAAGATATTTTTACTAATAAATCAGGTAGTACAGCTTTATTGTTCTTTAGAAAAGAATAAAACTCTATTATGTGAGTACATGTCATTGTACAGTCATCTGCTAACATATTCCTAGAATAATACAATAACTTGGTTATTATACATAGTACTGCCAAAACATAGTTGTGTAGGTTACTCTGTGTTAAAAAGAGTTAGATTCCTTGTTCAATAATCTCATAGATAATAGAATCAGGTCATATGAGAGGCAGAGGCAGTCAGATCTCCATTAGTACAAGGCCAGCCTGATCTACAAGAGTTAGTTCCAGTATAGCTAGTGCTGGTACATAGAGAAACCCTGTCTTGAAACCCCCCCCCAAAGAAATGGTCAATTTTAGTCATGCCATTCCCACATACCTCATACATTCTTTTCAACAGTTAAGTTTAGAAAACAAAAACTAAAATAGTTCCTAAATATTTAAACGTTCAGTAAACCTGAGCTCTATTCTTGTAAACAACTAAAAATAATTATAAGTGCTAATTTATAATCACCATTACAAAAAATCATAGTTTTTGAATCTAAAACTAAGTAATTTTTTGTTTTTGATTCATTTATTATTTATATGTATGTATAGTTTCATCTATGTTTATATCTATCTATCTACCTCTATATAATACATATTACATGTGTACCTGGTACCTACAGTTGTCAGAAGGTATTGGATTCTATGTAACATGGAATTATGAATGGTTGTAGTTCAATGTGAGTTGAACCCAAATCATTTAGAACATTCAGTGTTTTAAATAACTGAGCAGTTTTCTAGCCCCCTATAATCTTTATCACAATTATTATATATCTGATATTTTAAGGTAGAATATTTCTTGTAAAGAAATATTTATTGGGGAATTTACTATTAGACACTTGCTAAAAATACATCATACAAGTGAATATCAAAAAGAGAATATTTTATGTAACATTACCTATACTTATCATTACATCTAAAGATGCATAATGATTTCATAATAATTTGCCATGTTCCCAATATCTCTAATCTCTTTGGCCATCTTGACTAAAAGTAATGTTGGGGACATGGCACACGATTCTAGGTCTCTGTTAGCAGATGGCTCTATAAAAATATGACATATACACACATAATAGAGTTTTATTCTGCCCTAATGAAAAATGTAGTCCATTGAATACAAAAGAGTATAACAATTGCTCATCATATTAAGTCACAAAAAAGTCTTTGAAAGGGTTGACAATCAATAAGATTTTTTTTTGTATTTTTAAGGACTAGATGTACTTTTTATTAAATGGTTCACTCTACCAAAAAGCTGGTACTGCTCTTGTTGCCAGTTCACTGGTAGTGGTTTGTCACATTTTAGCTGGATCTAGATTTCACTTATTCATTGTTAATTAATTCTTTCAAAGGATGTTGAGAGGAACAAAGCATAAGAAACTGACTAACAAATTTTATACATTAGTTTCTATAAAGTCAAACATGGCTTTTCAAATAGCTAGTAGTATACGTTTACTAACCAGTGAAGAAGGGAAGTAGTTATATGTCATATGCGTTTTATATGGTAATGGTATTAGTCATTGTAAACTTCAATGTTCTTGAAGAAATACCTCTTAGAGAGTAAATAGAATAAAAATCACAGCCTAATTTGACATTTATTTGTGAAATATTAGTATATAATATATTCAATAAACTAAAAGAAATTTCATGGGAAAAGAAAATATTGAGTTATTGAATAAAAATAAAAATCATATTTGAACTGTTTGATAACCATTTATTAATGTACATTGTACTGATAAAATACATCTAATTTCTGGCTTCTAATTATAGGAGAGATGTCTTTTAAGAAGGCTAAACGTTTTCTTTTTCTCCCCTATTTTGGCCTATGTTAATTATAATGAGCTCTTTTCCTACAAGTCCAAGCAGAAAAACAAACAAAAGATGGCAGCTGTTTCGAAGGGGTGTTTTCACTGTGCTATTTGTGCATTGTCTGTATTCTTCAGTTTAACTGGCTTCTTTTCCTTACATAAAATTAAAATATAAATACTATTGTAGTAGCAAATGATATATACAGAATTTTTACTTATAGCTTATTTGCATTCAAACACTATTAAAAACTGCTATTATTACTATAACCTCCATCAATTAAAACATCCCCCTTTTTACTTTTGTAACAGTTGCTCAAAATACCCAAGTTATTGATCGCTGGTGTTAAAGGTATAAGATTTAAAGTATATTTCACATTAATATGACAACATATTGTAGTTAGTTCCCACTACTTAATTATATTGTCATTCCTTTAGGTACATGAATTATTTTCCTTATCACGCAAACACATTAGAATATTGAAATATCAATTGGGCATACATTCTGTTTAATGGATGTAGGCTTGAGTCCACATCTCTCAGCCCTGAAACTCATCAGGCCAAGACCTGTGCAGACCAGTGCAAACTGGCAGTAGGTTTGTGAATTCATACATTTTACAGTCTCACTTGGTTTAGATGATATTGCTTCTTTGGAATTTTTCATCTTCTTTGGATTTTCAATTTTTCTGCCTCTTTGTGGTGGTTTGAATAGGAACGGCCGCCACAGAGTCATGTGTTTGAATGCTTGGTTTTAATATTCAAGTATCTGTACTGGCCTGCCTTTGGTATTCTTACAGGATATGTCCTCAGCTCTAGCCACTAAGAGAACCTTCTGTGCTCCTTCACTATGTTCCTCTTTAAAAAGGGCCCTGTCCATCTCCCATCTCCCATTTCTCTTTCTCTTATTGTCTGTCTTTCTGCCTTCCTTCCTTCCTTCCTTCTTTCCTTCCTTCCCTCCCTCTCTCTCTCCCTCCCTCCCTCCTTCCTTCCTTTTTTTTCTCATTCTCTCTCTCTTTCTGTTCTTTTCTCTGTCTCTCTCTGCTTCTCTGCCTGTCTCTCCCTCTCTCTCTCTCTCTCTCTCTCTCTCTCTCTGCCTCTCTCTTTGTTCTGTTGTTCGTGTCCCCAAAACATATTTCCTTCCTCCCTTTTACTCTTTTCTTTTTCCAAAAGGTCCTCCACGTGAACACTTTTGCATGGAATATTTCTCTCATGTGGCACTTTTTTTTTTAAATTAACAATAATTGGCCCATGGAATTGGCACTATTAGGAGCTGTGGTCTTGTTGGAGTAGTTATGGGCTTGTTGGGGGAAGATCTATATGTAGAATTATCAGCTCCTTCTCTATCATCATGTTCATCTACATTCTTCTAGCCATGATGATAATGGACTAAACCTCTGAACTGTAAGCCAGCCACAATTAAATGTTTTCCTTTATAAAAGTTGCTGTGGTTATGGTGTCTCTTCACAACAATAGAAACCTTAACTAAGACACTCCCCCTCCCCTTCTGCAGGACCCTGAGTCTTGAGAAGAGAGAATTGATGACTGTTCACAAATAAAAAATTAGTTTACTCCTATGGAGTCCCACTGTGTACACAAACCACTCTAAAGGCCAGTCCCCATTTCCTGCAATGGATGGACAAGATGCCACAAATGCAGTGGGATGTTTAGAGGGTGTTTGTTTTATAATGCTTTGTTAGGTTTCCTCACACCACCTTACATGTGTTTGCATATATAATGTTTTGTGTTTATGTAATTTCTGTGTGTTCAAATGCAAATTTCTCTGCAACTGTGTGTGTTTCTTGAGCATTTTCTTCTGCCATTTTTATTTGATTGTTTTGTGGTATACTGGTTTGTTTCTATTTTATCTATTATATTATGTTAGTATTATTATTTTAGATGTCTGTTTGTATCCTAATGACAGAGTGAAAAAAAAATGGTGTGGATTCAGGTGGGTATGGATGATGTGGGATTTCTCTCTGTATGCTGTGATTAGCATTGATAAATAAAGCAACTGCTTTGAGCCAATAGCAGAGCTACAGGGAACAGAGCTAGGGAGGCGTGTACTGAGATAAATACTGGGAGAAAGGAGGTAGAGTTAAAGAAAAGCCCTGGAGCCCCACTGGAGCCAGATAGAACATCAGCTGGTAAGCCACAGCCATGTGGCAATACACAGATGAATAGAAATGGGCTAAATTAATATGTAAGAGTTAGCCAATAAGAAACTAAAGCTAATGGGCCAAGCAGTGATTTAAATAATATAGTTTCCATGTGATTATTTCAGTTTTGGGCAGCAGGAACCAACAAGTGGCTCCCTCCTCCAACATATGGAAGTGGAAGTATCCTGAAGGAATTTGGGAAGGAAAAGTCATAATCATAACACATTATATTAAAATTCATTTTCAAAAAATATTGAAATATTTTTCAAACTTTTCTATGATAATTACTCTATTGAAAAATAATTTACTATTACCATGGAAAGAAAATGGTTTCTCAATCACAAAAACATTTAAGAAATGAAGGGTTGTCATGTGGCAGGTCAGATAAGCTCACAATCATGTAACATATTGTATAAAATGGATATTCCCAATACATCCTATGAGATACTAATCAAGAACCAAAGTACACAGAATGCGGCATATAGACAGAAGCATAATATATTTAAATTGTTATAATTGGAACATTACACATGAGAAAGTCCATATAAAATAATTCTGAGCATAGAATCATTGAAATAAATATATTATCTCTGTAGTTGTGTCCAACAAAAGAAAATCACTAGAAGACTCAGTCAGGAACATAGTTTCATGATACTCTAAAATATATTATGTAGTGTTATTTGAAATCCAGGAAATATGTGCTTAGGATTATATTTGCATCCTGGGAACTACCTCAGTGGTTATGACAACCAAAGATCATGTGCAAACAAATTAGATTAAATGTGTTGGTATCAAAATGAACATTTTATTGGAAAATGAGGCAGCTGCAAATAGTCTTAGGAATTTGCCTTAAATGTAAGTAAATAATAATGCTATATTCCCTAAAAATTGTCATCATCAATTGAGTGGTTGAAAGATTTCCACATGTTAATATTTTAATAAGTATATGCCCCCTAAAGGCTTGCTATTTCATGATTGTCTCTTCCAACTGTGTTTGATAAAATGCCAGAATTAAAACTAGTGGTAAAAAGGACCCATTTTCAAGCCAATTTTAGAAATCATTGCATGATGTATTTTAACTCAGAAATTCATAATATGCATGAGCATATTAAACATGCTGTGGGATAAAGCAGTGCAGTTCGTTCTGCTCACATTTCCTCAGGCACCTCGTCCAAGAGGGCCCCTATACATCCACCTCTTCAAGGTGGTCAAATAATATCCCTTTTATACCCTGTGGAAATTCTTGAGTAATCAATTGTATTTACAAACGATGGAGCCAATCCATCAAATACTAATGCTCTCTGCCAAAGAACTCAAAAAAAAAAAAAAAAAGATTAAATGAGTCTTTAGAGCTTGTACATCTCCACAGATATTCCCTGAGAGGTTATATTCAGCTTTCCACTCTGCCATAGTTCAGTCATCCTCAAGCACTGGAAGGAGCTGAAAATTACACAGATTTTGCCTGTTTAGTGGATGTTACTTCTTATCAGTAAAAGGTCAGAGAGACATGTGGTCCCGAAGATGCTTCTGGTCTATCTCTCTATGAGCATAAATACACTTGTACGCACGTGCGTGTACACACACACACACACACACACACTTGCACACATATCAGCCATCATAATTTGTTGTGTATCACATCTTACCTTGAACTTATTACCTTGTATATGTGTGTACTTGCTGGTTCTTGAACACCAGTGTTTTATACATGCTAAGTTCTCACTATGTCTCGTACCAAAGTCTTGTTTAGGAATTCCTTCAAGCCAAGTTTAGTCACAGGTCTTAGAGAAGAACCTACAATCATCATTTTACTAAACCAGCATAACTCCTAACAATATACCAAATATTGTCCTTATATCCACAGATAAAAGAACTACTCAAAAAGGATAATTCTCTTTGCAATAGACAGCTCATTTCAGAATATCACAATCAATCAAAACATAGAGTCAAGGAGTCCAATCTACAACTACAAAGCATCTCTTGTACCTGAGTCCCAAGGAGCATTGTTGAAGAGTGAAGAAAGAGTGTAAGAATTAGAGAATCAGGAAGTCTGACATGAGAGTGTGTCTCTTAGGAATGTTGAAGTTGTTATATTCACCAAGTCTCACTAATATGACTACCTAACCAGATATTATATTCACAAAGTGTCACCAATGTGGTTACCAAAATATTAGTTCAACAAAGGCAACAATAGACATGATAGAGGAGGTTATGAAAGTCCACAAAAAAGAACTATAAGCAACTAAGGAATGCTGGGAGTGAAGAAAAAGTTTTCTCCAGGGAAGAACACCATAAGTGGTTTTACAATACCAAATGGCAAGCCCAGAATAAACACATATAAATAATATTATACAGATGGAAGTAGTTGTACAGATGTACTTAGAAATACATATGGATATAAAATGTAAGCATTATGTGCGGGGAGGAGGCAGAAATCCTAAATAAATAAATAAATAAATATAAAAGGATGATATGAATTTGAAGGAAAGTAGGAAGGATTACATGGAAATGTTTAGAGGTAAGAAAGGGAAGAATGGGAGTGATGCAATTATGCAATAGTGTAAAAATCTCTAAATGTATGAGAAGTTTTATATATATGTATATATGCATATATATAGATATATAAACACAAACAAATAAAATAGGCTGAGTAAGCAAGTAATTAGCAGCCTTCATGGTTTTGCATCAGGTCGCACCTCCAGATAACTGCCCTGCTTAAATACCTGCCCTACTCCCTAAGATGGTGGACTGTTGCATGGAATTATATGAAAAACTAAACCCTATCATTTCAAGTTATCTATAGTTATGGTATTTTATCACAATAAAAGAATATATAACCTAAGCAATATGTTTATACTACTCAGATCTAGAATTCCAATAGAAAAGAATGTATAATTTTGTCCTATAGGTAGTAATATTATGAGAATATGTTACCCTGAAAATACAAATAAGCACAAATAAAAACAGTAATACTCTTGGTTATTCATCACTGTCCGTATGAAAGGATATCTTAGTGATCCATCTTTCTCTGAAGGCTTTCTAAGACTGGTGTTATCCAAAACCTTTTTCTCCGAAGTTCAAATTCCCTTACTTATTTCTTAAGAACTTAACAACCAAGAACATGTTTTAAGTCTGTCATAGATCGCCCTGCTATTTCAAGATTTAATATTACTGAGGAAAAACAACCATTATTGATGCCTTGGAAAACCCATATTCTAGACCACAACAAACAGCTCCTCTCCTAGCATGTGACTATATGGTATGGCTCTGAGCATGAAGCTTATATTCTTACTCATTAGACAGTGGGTGTAAGGACATCCCAGGTGCCCTCTTAACTCTCTGTGAATGCAGGATCTGTTTTTCTGAATGAATACTTTTGTTTTTCAATTGATGAAAACATTTTCAAATAAAACATGTCAATATTCACTTCTCAGAATCCACAACCAATGTATTTACAAATGAAAGCTAGTTGTAGTATAAACGGCAGGCTTTGTTATGAATTCTGATTCAATATTGACTTGTGAAATATTCAAAATGCAGAAAGTATTTAAAATGTAGGTAAGTAGCATACTAAATTTTCTGTAAATTTAAATACTACTCAGAAAATAAAATATAGAAATGAATTATTCCATTGTTCTATTATAATACTGTTGAGATTAGAAGATTAAATTTTAGGGGAATTTACTTAATCCATTAATAGAAGCTTAATCTTCTCCAGTGATAAAAACATGACATTGAATCAATGTTCTCCTAATTTGAGTCTGATAATTTAATAAAATCCTGAGATCTAAAGATATAGTGAAATACAAGGATGTATAAGTGAGAATTACAATATTAGGGACACTGGTTAAGTGAATACAGATTCATTTGAAAATCAATATTATATAATTCCTTTTGTGAAAGACATTTTAACTAACTATATGTCAAATTGTCATAAGAAATAAAATTAAGCCAGGCAGTGGTGGCACACACCTTTAATCCCAGCACTTGGGGGGCAGAGGCAGATGAACATCTGTGAGTTCAAGGCCAGCCTGGTCTACAAGAGCTAGTTCCAAAGCTAAAGTGAAACCATGTCTCAAAATCCCAACCAAACAACAACAAAAAGCCTAACTGATTTAGAACAAAAGATATTGTTAGATAAAAACGCAGGAAAGCTAAGACAAGAAGTATTTTCAACTATGAAACAATTTTTTTTTCCTTTTTTTTCTTTTTTTTTTTTTTTTTGGTTTTTCGAGACAGGGTTTCTCTGTGGTTTTGGAGCCTGTCCTGGAACTAGCTCTTGTAAACCAGGCTGGTCTCGAACTCACAGAGATTCGCCTGCCTCTGCCTCCCGAGTGCTGGGATTAAAGGTGTGCGCCACCACTGCCCGGCACTATGAAACTATTTTGAGTCAATATGAAAAGGGAGATATCAAATCAACTAACAGATTAACTATATTTTAGGGTCTAGAGTAATGGACAAAATAGCAATAATTTATTCCGCATTGCAAATATATGTATCTACCTTGCATATGTGTGAAACAAAACAAAAGACAGCTTTAAACTGGTACCTTTTTCCCTTCTCTCTAATTACATACTGATTAGACATGATTGTTTACAACAATAGCTTTTGATTCCATCTTAGCAGATGAGTTTTCCATTTTATTTCTTTACTTTCCATAATAAAATGTTTATCGTAACACCTGCTCAAATAAACAAATCTCTTCTTAATCAGTCAAAGAGAATACTAGCTCTCGCTATCTGCCAGAGGCTGGAGTTTACTATCAAAATTCTGCTGAGAGTTATCAAATTATTCTTTTTTGAAAAAAAAAAAACAGTCTAAGAGAAACGCTTTTTCTTTTTCTTTCAGAAACCTACATTCTAGCATTTGATGAAGCCTGGCAGCCGAAAGCCTCCACATTGAGATAATATGAGTACAGCCACAGGCAACAGTCCTACACAGAAGGACACTTCAGTGCTCTGTCCAACGTTTTATTGAGGATTCCTGTAATAGCCAGCTGCACACATTTCAGCTACTTTTAAGATTTTTCATAACACTTATATTGAGAATATCTGCTTGTTTCACCATTCAGTGTGTTCTGTATATGAGAACTGTGCTTATCATTTAGTAGTAGGATCCAAATACTCTATGCCCCAGAAAACTAGTTTCATTTTTCCTTATAATGCTCAAAACTGCATTTTCTTCTTCTTTTGGATTATCATATTTAGTGTTTGCTTAGTCAAAAATAATAACCATAGTCTTCATAATAAACATATTCTCCCATTTAATTCAATATCTGTGGTGATGATTCAATTATAGGAATTTTATAAACAAACAATTTCACAACAATTTATAATGGAAGAATAAATTACTACACACACATATGTGTTAGTGTATGTGTGTGTGTTTATACTGTGGAGGTCAGAACATTGTGAGCCTATTCTACCTTGTCTGAATAGTCTGAAGGTCTGAGAGTTTTAGCTTGCTCAAAAGTTGTTGACAACAACTTTGGCTACACACTCTGACCTAAGGTATGGTTACTTGGGGTTTTGGACATCAAGTCCATAGACATGAATGTCTCCACCCTGACTAAAGGTCAGAGAATTCAAGCATACTTCTGCTCCTTCTTTTGTAATAGGATGTTTGACCTAGGAAGTGGCTGCTTATAGGATACTTGGTCTATGGTGGGTTCACTGCCTAAAGAACAATGCCTTTCTCAAGGATTAATAATTTGATGTCACTATTATTATAAGTAACTGTTCTGGCTGTCTTTTGTATCATGTTAAGGCAGTCTTTCATCTTCTTCTCCTTTTTGTATGGGGTATAAAAGTATACGGAAAATTAAACATGGGCAAATTCAGCATTCAATGGTGCTCCTTCCTAGTCTATCTTATGTTTCTGTTTTATTATTTTCATTCATGTCTTTTTTCTCTTTACTTATTTTTCTAATCCCCATGCCCTGACCCTTGTTAGTGGTATTCTTGTGGAAGCTCATCTCTGACATTTTTAGGGGGAGAGCCCATTATTATTATTATTATTATTATTATTATTATTATTAGTATGCTAAATGGACATAGTATTAAATAAATTTACAGTGTTATATGCCAATACTTATAAATTAGGGCATCTCTAGGTCTTCATCAGAGAAGTTTTTTTTTTCTGAAATAGATGGTGATATACACAGAGATCAACACCTGCTCAATATAAAAAGGAAAAAGTGTCTAAACAGTTCTAAACCCTGAATAAGATGTCAGTGTAACAGGTATCTTGCTGAGAGGCTCAGGGATCCTTAAGAAAGGGTGGGGAAGATGACCTTAAGAGCAAGAGGTGGTAGGTAACTGGAATAAAACAGTATCAACTGATCACAACAGGGAACTTGTATGTGTGAACTCACAAAGGCTGTGCTCCAATGCACAAGACTGTGAAACCCAGACAAAACACCAGCAGTGTACCAAAATGGGAACTAGTTCTTCTCTAGTGCAGTCGCGATTGGTAATTGATTGCTGTTGAGAAAAAGATGAATCACTTTTCTTTAAGGTAGTGACAGCTGTTAAGTGAACCAAGCATCAGAAACTGGTCCCATACCCAAGATTATTTGGGCAATATAAATTGAGTGGTAAGGGATTTTTTTTTTTTAAAAAGCAGACAGAAAGTTTGGTGGTGAGGGAGGTGGGAGTGGATCTAAAGATCTATAGGAGTTAAAGATCCATAGAGATCAATATGAACAAAAAAATGTAAAATATTCTACCCTCTAGCCAGGGAAGCAGAGAGGCTATCTGCAGATATTCATCACTCCCTCTGCTCCACCAAATAAACCTGCCAGTCTCTGCAGAACCCCTGATGAAGCCCCGTACCCATCCCCCACCTATCTCCAGTAAATCACACAGATATTCCCCTCCTAATATCTCTTCCTGCATTCATTACTTTACCCCAGACCCCAACTCCATCCAGAATTATCTGGGAATGAACAAGGCAGTCTGCACAAGAAGGTGGGTAGGCCAGCTGCAGATCTTTAATTCCCCCAGGTCTGTACCCAACTGCACAACAGAATACTAGCTACATTCTCCTTCCACTCAGACACCAACTCCAGCAGGTAAACCATGGGAACCCACTGGCCACTCAGAGCATGACCTTAGTGTAGAAGACTCACCTACTTAAGCCATAGAACCTGGGCAAGTCAAGCTGGTAGTGCCCAGCTTTCATGGTGCAGGGTGATTCTATGCAGGCTACTGATGGAGAAGAGTAAACAACAATCTCATTCAGCTGGAACTCTGTAACAGAAGTAACCTGGCAAGATAAGCTCAATGACTCGATAATGGTGTGAACACAAAGGACATAACCAACTATTTCCTGGTTAGCTTTCAAAGCCCGCTCAACAAGATACAACTGGGATCTGGTATTTAGTCAATCTAAAATTTTGTGGCTTGCTGTGTTGTAGGCCTTGAGGAGCAACAAATACTATTATTTGCTAAATTAATATAATATTAGATACAATATTAGAGTGCCTCTTAAGTTCTTAACTTGAGTTGTGCGTCTCTTTTCAGAGAAGCATGTTCTTGGAGTAAGTTAATATAGATATCCATAAGTGGTCATTACACGGTAAAAGACTAGAGAGTGAGCCATTCTAAGTAGGGCTTCCATATCACACCTATTTCCACATTGTTCAGGGACTGTGAATGAAGAGAGAACAGAAAGACTGTAACACCCAGAAGCAATGGGTATCTAAAGATTAAAAGTATTTGCTGTGTATAACAGTCACATTAACTTACAATATTTGTGAGCTCAATCAGAAGATTGCACAAGTTCAAGCCAATCAAAAAACAGAGAAGGGCTCATGAAGTTCCACCTCTAATTATGGAGCCATTAGCTATTGTTGGCTGTTCTGGAAAGAAAGAAAGTATTTGAGAGGCAATTATTGTTCCAGAAGCTGCTCCTATCCCCATACCTCCAAGCACTAAGTGGGCACTGTGGGTTTGACAGAACAAGAAAGGAGAACAAGTGAGGTTGAAAGAGAAAAGAGGTGAAGGGAATGAGTTGGATCTCTAGCCCAACCATAGCAAGCAAACATCACCTGCTATGAGTGAAAGACAAACAGCACTAAGATCCTCCAACAAAAATCCAGACACGTGAAAATCCCCCTATCCATAAAAGTTTTAACACTTGAAATTGCATCTGTTGGTGGGAGCGACATGGAAGTTTATGTTTATCTGTTTCTGTGGTGCTATCAATACATAAGTATAGTCAGCCTCCTTATCTCTAAGTTCTATACATACAAACCAGGGGGGCTAAATAATATGTAAAATGTTTTCCTCTGTTCTGAGCATAGATATTTGCCTTTGTTCATAAACAATGTAGTGTAACAATTTTTCCTTATCATTCATATTGCATTATTTCAATAAGTAATTGAGAGCTCAGCTATAAGTTGTATGTAAGCAGTATCTGTTACACTTACAAGAATGGATCTAATCATGGTTTATACAGGGTATCTGCTAATTATCTCCAGACTCAGAGACAAAAAATGTATGTGGGAATTATAGGAGAGTATATCCATATGGAAACATCCAATACCAAGTCAAGGCTGTGAACTAACCCAAGGCTTCATTCCCATCACAGTCTGATGCTGTGCTTTAAGCTGTCAGATGTGTAACGCTAGTTCTTGTCTTCACCACTTTTGTCTTGCCAGGTTTCTTAGTTTCTCTTTGCCCACTGACAGATGGCCTTCCCAGGATGCTCACTGTAAGCAACAATGCCTTTTTCCAACCCTCTATTTCACAGCCTCTCTCCAGTTGTCTGATGGGGGTTAAAGGGTCAAGGGCATCTCTCTGGTTTTCACTTTTTATGTCGCTCTTCAGAATACCCTTCCTTCACTCAAGCTTTCAATGGTGTACTTAATGCAGTTGTAAGATTTTCTTCCATCCTCTTCCTAGATTTTAGACATCGGATTTTTTATCTTATTTTTTCATAGTGCCCTGAACAGTATTGAAATCTTTCTATAATTTTTACTACTGATATATTTTCAGTTGACACATATATATGCATATATATGCATATATATATTTACCATACCAAATCATTGACATGTTGATATTTACCTTTTACTGAATACCTTTGAAGATCTCTATCCCAATAAATAAGTATTAGAGGAAGCAAAAATGTGAAGATTTTTTTCTGAGAAAAAAAAGCTACCTTTTTTTGTAAATTCTTCCTAATCATAGTTTATATTTAAAATATTTTATTTTGTTACATTTGCATTGTGTTTGCTGGTTTGCTTTGAGACATATTCTCCCTATGTAGATCAAGGTTGCTTCAAAGGGAATGCTCCTGCATCTGTCTCTCAATTGCTGGTATTACCATGTTCATTGTATATAATGCTCAAAGGCTTTCCATGGAATAGCAACGCCCTCTTGGCAATTATGTCAAATCACCTCTTCTCTCTGAGAAGTACTATTGCATTCTTATACCAACATATATTGACCTTGACTTTATTCTCAGTAATATTTCTGGCTAGAAGGTTCCATCTCAAACTCTGTTCCTCAGGGCACCCAACCTAGCCTAGCTGAATAATAATTCAGTAGGTAATTACATCACCAGTAGTCACATGAATTATGCCTTTCCCCATGAAATGATTTGCTGATGAAAAAGCTTGAAATTATTGTTACTGGCAACTAGAACTGTTTGGGCCAAGATCACAAGTGTTTGCTCTGAACCTTTACTCTTTGACATTCTAACATTCTTCCTCAGAGGCAGGCACACTGGCTAAGTTTTAATCGTTGTCTTATATTATAACGTTCACTAACGTCAATTACTCTAAAGTCCAGCAAAAGAGGCTATCAAAATAAAAGTATTATCTCAAAAACAAAACAACTACAAAACAAAAAAGAGTTATGTTGGTAGATATTCCATCACACCGTGCACCCCAAGTTTGCATTTGCGTTAATTAAATAAAAATGAGCCTTGGGTCAGGAGGCTCAGTTAGGTGACAGCGGTAATCATAGAGGATCAGAGGGCATCGGAAGACGTAGAGAAATGGACTGGAAGTAGCCTGAAGAAATCTGGAGTGGCTCAGTGTTTTATGTTTTAGTGGAGCCTTAGCAAGCTCTAGTCAGCCTCTCTAAACTTGCAGGTTAACACCCCAGCCTTTGAATTTTGGGTCTTATTTATAAATAGAACAAGAGAAATTTAGTTAAACCTACCTTTAGCAGCAGAGATAAGGACAGCGCCTGCAGGAAGATAATTCCCTCAAACCTTGGTTTCAGAGGACAGGCCAGTAACTGCCAAGACACGGTTGCTGGCTGAAACAGCAGCAGATTAAGGCGCAGCTGCTGTATTGAGGTTAAAACAACTGCATTTCTATGTTGATGTATTTTGTGTTTTGATACGATATCAAACCTTGCTGTCACGTGTGTGTGTGTGTGTGTGTGTGTGTGTGTAAAAAGAAAGGTAACTGTGCTTTGTGTCATTTTTAACAACTATTTGATACTTTATTTTTTTATATCTACCTTCCTTATTAATTTTAGTGAGACTATTTTTTCATGCTATATATTCTGATTATAGTTTTCACTCCCCCAATATTGTTTTCAGTTTTTCTTTGGCTTTTATTCTATTTGATTTATTTTACTTTAGGTTTTGTCAAATTTAGGATAACTATTTTATTTTATTTTACTATGGCTGGTGGGTTCCATGGAAGCTATCATAGGTCTTAATTCAATGAACTGTATGAATAGTTTAACCAAGCTTATATACACATTTTCTGCTGGCAACTTGTAATATACTTCATCTTTCCTTTTTTCACCTCCATTTGCTCTGTCATAGTATCAATTTTAAATGTTTATATTATCTTGCTCTATCATTTGACTTTCTATTAAAGTACAATTTACAGGAATATGGGTGAGAAAGATATATATGAATTTACGGAATATAAGACTACATTCAGAACACTTAAATAGATTCCTGACAATTGCAAAAAGAAAAAGATGAAAACATAAAGGATTTTAGGTTATTTTTATAAGAAAGAACTTTTCTTGGGATTATTCAATAATTTCTCCATAGTGTTCATCCAACTCAGTAGCCAGGTAATTTCTCTTCTCCACTATGGTACTAATTGATGTTTTTCTGCTTGTGTTGCTTTCTGTTTTGTGTTTAGCATACTCATGATGTTGATGGAGACAAACTTTTAGGAGAATCAAGCAATAGATTTCCCACCCACTCAGTAATTTATATGAACACGGGCAAGGTGTTCATTAACTTTTATACCCATAAGTAAGGTTTATGATATATTCCCATCCTTCTTGGCAGGTCTACTATCCTTGTTCTTGTTTAGATCTCAGCAAATCAACCCACAAAGAACTGAAAGAAACAAAAAAAATACTCAGAGTGGCAGAAATGGTCTTTCTTAAAAAGGATCACAACAATTGATTATGCAGTGTGATCAACTCTAAATGCATCCATACAGGTAACGTTATACAGACTGAGCAGGTTATATTTGGGAATATAAATGCATAAACATAAAGTCATTCAGTGACACTTACTGAAAAAGAGGGCATGAATTTGAAAGGGAACAAGGCTATGTAACTGGGAGAATGTGGAGGAAGCAAAGGGAAAGAAGGATGATATAATTATAATCTGTAAAATAAAAGAAAAATTTTTAAAGCAGAAATTTATACATCTAAAAATGTTAGTATTAGTCAGGTATTTAACATGTACTTGTAGTTAGAAATGAACTCCATCAACATTAGATATTATTATTCTTATTTTATGACCAACATCAAAAGACATATCTCCTTGTGAATCTACTCTTGGCATCTTCTCTCAATTTCAAATACACTTCAGGGATGTAAATTTGTTTTATGATTCTAATAATTGTTTATCTACTACCTGCAATTCTGTATTCAAGATTCATATATATTATTTATTTGTGTGTCTGTATTCCTTGCATATAAGTAGGTATTCTGCATGGGAATCTGATGCCAGTGGAGGTCAAAAAATGGCATTTGGATCCTTTGGAAATGGAGTCATGGCTTGTCTTAAGGTGTCTTTTGGATTCTAGAAATTGAACCCGTGTCTTCTGTAAAAACAAAAGTGTTCTTAGCTGCCAAATCTCTTTTCATTCCCAGAACTAGGAGGGCCTCGGAACTCTTTTGAAAACACAGAACAATTTCCATTTGTGCAGCACATGGATCCATGCTGATTCACCATAGGCACCAATAGCTTGTAGAATAATATCCTGCTCACAGAGCAGCCATTAACTTTGTCATCAGAGCATCTGCGACCACTTAAAAGAGCTGTTTAGTATGAGGCGAGTCGATGATTTCTCACAGAAGGAGTGGATGTGGAAGAACATAAAGCTATCGCCTGAAATCTCAGCCAATCCTTATATCCCTTTTCTACTTATTTGTAATTCAGCCCACACTGCACTTGAGAGGTAACAGAGTATGCAGAATGTGGAAGGTAAACTGATGATGATAGATGTCACTATATAGATAAAAGGAAGACATCATCCATGCTGAGATGAGACTTTCTGGTCATTTGATGGGTAGATGGCTTAGTTCCATTGTGAGTAGATCATTGTTCTGTACATAAGCCCAGTGAATTCAATTATTCTCCATTTTGGGCTTTTTCCTATGATCTCTTTAGCTTCTAAACTGTGTGGAGGAATTGGTAGTTTGTTAGTATCTCACTGGGGAAAGTACAGGCAACAAACAATTCAACATTTCTGAAATGGGTAATGTCATTCCCAAATTGGCATTAGTCATATTTTTACTGAATATACTCACAAGAAAAATAACTTTCCAATTC
This sequence comes from Microtus oregoni, assembly GCF_018167655.1. NCBI lineage: Eukaryota > Metazoa > Chordata > Mammalia > Rodentia > Cricetidae > Microtus > Microtus oregoni. The sequence goes on along the minus strand of NW_024544709.1, from coordinate 3,324,257 downwards.
ATAATTTGGGGTCTATTTTTTTATCCTCTTTCTCTTTCTGTGTCTTTCTCTTTTTTTTTTGATTTTTTTTTATTGAGAAAAGGAGAAAAAAAAGAAGTTTCCACCTCCTCCCAGCCTCCCATTTCCCTCCCCCTCCTCCCACCCTTCTCCCCTCCTCCCACCCTTCTCCCCATCCCCCCACTCCTCTCCCTCTCCCTCTCCAGTCCAAAGAGCAGTCAGGGTTCCCTGCCCTGTGGTAAGTCCTAGGTCCTCCCCCCTCCGTCCATATCTAGGAAGGTGAACATCCAAACTGGCTAGGCTCCCACAAAGCCAGCACATTAAGCAGGATCAAAACCCCGTGCCATTGTCCTTTGCGTCTCATCAGCCCTCATTGTTCGCCATGTTCAGAGAGTCCAGTTTTATCCCATGCTTTTTCAGTCACAGTCCAGATAGCCTAGGTGAGCTCCCAATAGATCAGCTCCACTGTCTCAGTGGGTGGGTGCACCCCTCGTGGTCCCGACTTCTTTGCTCATGTTCTCCCTCCTTCTGCTCCTCATTGGGACCTTGGAAGCTCAGTCCAGTGCTCCAGTGTCTTTCTCTTGATTGTTTTTTCTCTTCTTAATTTTAAGAAGAGGTCTCACTAAATTGTCCTGCCTGGTGTTGTTTTCATTCTGAATATCAATCAAGCACTGAACTGTGATCCTACTATCTCAGCCTCCCCAGAACCTAGGACTATTGGCCAACACCATCAGGAATGGCTCAACGTACTAATCTTCAAATCTTTGCAGAATATTGATAGAACATACAAAGGAGACACAATAACTGAAGTCAGCTAGAAAGAATAAAATATAACTCAGACATCACCTATATAACTTATTGACACAGAATTAAACTGGTGTCCAGCTAAAACCTTCACCCCTACGGACTAATTATAATTTCTTAAGACTGGTCATAATATCTTTTGGCACTGAAACAACCTAAAACTTATATTAAGTAATGTCCAAGTAACGAATACATTTACAGCACATGATGGACAGAAATCATATTCACCTGTATATATTTCTCAGATTGTTTTTCTTCTTTATTTGTTGCAGGGAGAATGGAACATATGATATGCGTAGAGAGAGGAAAACTTTCAGGGCTTGTTTCTCTTTTTCTACCGTGTGAATTTTAGGACTGGGCCCTGGTCATAAGACTTGATAGCAAGCACATTTTACCCATTGGGACATCTCATTGTTCCGTTTCTCTGCATTTTTGCTAGTGCAGCACTGATAATGAATATTTACTAAAAGTGTTAACAATTATTGATGCATTTCAATTTCAAATTAGAAAGCTAGCATTTTCATTGCTATAGGTGACACATTTGTCCTAACTCTGTCCTTGCTTCAAAATTGTAATAAAATTCTATTATTACATATAACTTACAATGTCAGTCTCCTCCATCTTTATTGCACATTTTATTCATCCCCACAAGGTGTGTAGACTTTGTTGGTTTATAAACCAGAAGCAGATGTTCTGTTATAACCATGTCAGAAACACAAGATAATTTATATCATCAATCAGCAGTAAGAGACACATTTTTATTTGTACTTTAAATTCAGTGTGTATTCTCCATTCTCTTGACTTCAAATGAATTCAAAATTTAATTTTAGGCCATACCAAGCTAGTAACTAGGTTGACTTTTCTTCCCTATGAAGATGAGATCTGTTCCTCAGAGAGAGCAGAAGCTTTTATTCGTCAACAAATACTGGGTGATTTCTTTTGCTTTCCTAACAACTTTTGACTTTAGATGTACCATTTTAACATCTCAGTGAAGTTACTTAATTTGACATTTAATTTGTTTTTTGTAAAATTGTATAGTCATATATTTCATTTTAACAGAGAGATTTGAGAATGATAAACTTAGGAAAGTTAATGATCTTTAGAAATTACTGAATACTGTAAAGTTTTAGGAAAAATGATAAACAAATATTTTGATTGTCATTAACAAATCTTTTTTATTTATTTATTTTTTGGGGGTTTTTTCTCTGTAGCTTTTGGAAGTTTGTAGTGTTTCTCACATGGTGACAACCTGGCTTCAAAGTCTTATATTACTGAAGCAAACAAACAAAAAATACACATACAGCTAACAATATGAGGATAAAGATATAATGGAACTAGAAAATAGCATGTGATATATAGCGATATCTAGAATAAAACTGAAAATAATCCTTTTCATGGTCACAGATTTTTTTTACTTATATGTGCATGAGATAACAATTAATGAAAGCAACTGTTAGTTTTAAAGATAGATATGAGAGGTGTGCTGGAGGTTTTTCAGCTAGAAAAGGGATGGGAGAAATGTATTTCTATTATAATCTCAAAAATAAACATCCTTAGCCATCAGGGAAATGCAAATCAAAACAACTCTGAGATACCATCTTACACCAGTCAGATTGGCTAAGATCAAAAACACTGATGCTAGCTTATGCTGTAGATGATGTGGGTAAGGGGAACACTACTCCATTGCTTGTGGGAATGCAAAATTGTATATCCACTTGGGAAATCAGTATGGCAGTTTCTCAGAAATTTGGAGACAAACATGGTATGTACTCACTACTTAGTGGAATATTAGACATAAAGCAAAGAATAACTAGCCTATAGTCCATGACCCCAAAGAAGCTAGATAATAAGAAGAACCCTAAGAGAAACACACATGGATCCCCCTGAGAAGAGGAAATAGACAAGATTCTCTGAGAAAACTGGAGCATGGGAGTGGGGGGGAAAGGGAAGAGTGAAGGGGAGGGGCGAGGAAAACATGAGGAGACAGGATGACCAAGATGGGAGAAAGACAGAGAAGGAGAGCAAGGAAAGATACATTGATTTAGAGAGCCATTATGAACCTAACAAGAAATCTGACACTAGGGAAATTGCCAGGAATCCAAAAGGATGACCCCAGCTAAGACCCTAAGCAATAGTGGGGAGGGTGCCTGAATTGGTCTTTTCCTGTAATCAGATTAATGACTATCTTAATTGTCATCATAGAACCTTCATCCAGCCATTGATAGAAGCAGATGCAAAGATCCACAGTGAAGCACTGGGCTGAGCCTCCAAAGGTCAGTCGAAGAGAGGGAGGAGCGATAATATGAGCAAAGGGGTCAAGACTATGATGAAGATACTGACTTAAACAGCTTGCCTTAACTAATGGGAGCTCACTATGGACTGACAGCAGGTCAACCACAAAACCAGGCTTTCTGAATGTGGGTAACAGTTGTGTGGTTGGGGAGGTCTGTTTGGCCTCTGGCAGTGCAGCCAGGCCTTATACTTACTACTTGAATAGGCTTTGAATCAGCCCATTCTCTTTGAAGGGATACCTTGCTCAGCATAGAAATAGTGGGGAGAACCTTGGCCCTACCTCAAAGTGATGTGCTAGACTTTGCTGACTCCCCATGGAAATCCTTACCTTATTTGAGGAGTAGATGAGATATGGTATGGGGAAGGTGGAGTGACCAGAGGAGGGGAGAGAGTGGGAACTAGGTTTGGTGTCTAAAATGAGAAAAGTTTGGCCAGGCCATCGTGGTGCATGCCTTTAATCCCAGCACTCCAGAGACAGGCATATCTCTGTGAGTTTGAGGCCAGACTGGTCTACAAGACTAGTTTCAAAACAGGCACCAAAACTACACCAGAGAAACCCTATCTCAAAATACCAAAGAAATAAAATAAAACAAAATGAGAAAAGATTGTTTTTTAAGAAATAATAAATTAAATAATTAAAAATAAAAAGATTAAAATAGAAAAAAATGAAGAGATAAACATAGTTCTAGAATTTCAAATCTTATTTACATTAGGATTTGCACCTGAAAATAGTCTGCTTTTAAAACAAATCAGTGATTGTTATTTATATTTATACTTTTAAAGATAACTATATACATTACATGTATAAGTAAATATTTTGATACTTTACAGCATTGAATTATGATTAAGCAATAATTTTAAAGACAATAACAAAATGATATGCATAGTAATGTTTCAGTAATATTTTTTCACAAGAAACACACAATACTAAATATTAATCTGCCTAAACTTTAATAAGAAATACCAGGTCTCTCATATCTACTGACTATGACAACATGACAATGAATAATTTATTCTTTATTGCTAAATAGTGCCCATGATATGAATCCTGAGCAGCTAATTTAGTATGTAGTCTTTTAAAAAGAAATCGAGGTTGCTTGCATATTGGTGTTGATATTAATAAACTTCATCGTTTGCTATATTTCTCTGTGTGCTTCACCTTTTATTGCTGTGGAGTATATGTCTTACGTACAGTTTTGTGCAGTTTTTGTCTAAGAAACTATCAAACTAATTTGAGGAATAGCAACTCACTCCCCAATTGTCAGCAAACCTGTGAGCATGTAGATTCTCCCCAGTCTTGTTGTTATTAGATGTTACACTGGGGTTGTTTGTTTGTTTGCTTTGTCTGTTTGTTCTGATGTTGCCATTGTTTTTAGCCATCCATGCAGCAGAGGAATATTTTATTATGCTCCATTTCTCTGACAGCTACTGATTCTGAACATTTTTTTTCATAAGCTTATTTATCATTTTTGTACCCTCTGGATTATCTTCTCATTATTTATATATTATCTTTTACACATGTCCAAATGGATTGTGCATTTAGTTGTGGTCTTTCGAGAGATCTTAAAATACTGAAATGTTATGACTTCGAAGTTCCCATCGATTTTCCTTTGACAGTTTGTTTTTTGGCATCAAATCCCAAATACACACACATTCATCTTTCTGCCTTCAGTGGTTTCTAGGTCTAAGTTTTACATTCCAGTTCACGATTTATTTTCATCTACTATTTATCTGGTATGAGGCTTGGGTCAAGGTTTGTTCATTGTTGTTCACAGACAGGAAAACACTTGTTCTTCTTCCACTGAATTGTTTATGTAGCTTTGGTGACAGGCAGGTAATATTTGTGTAGGTTTTCTTAGACTTCTCTCTTAAAAAGTATCCCTTTCCTTCTTAGAGTCTCTCCAAGGAAATTCCTGCAGATGTGTTAAAGCTGGATCAAGAATTAAACCAAGAAACTGTCCCCATTGTCTTCCTATAAATATTACAATTAAGAATGTCTTACATGTACTTCACTTCATAAAATCCTTTTCCTCCTAAGGACTACTTTGCAAAAGAAAACAAACTACCTTTTGTCCTGTTAAATACCAATCCAAGTTTCCACTCCCTCCCCACCTTTCATCTTCTCTTCATTTTCCCCCATCCCACCAACCCTCATTCACTCCTCAAAACGGGTAAGGCACATTGCTATGGGGAAAGTCCAAGACCCTGTCTACTATATCTAGGCTGAGTAAGGTATCCATCCAAAGAGAATAGGTTCTAAAATGCCACTACAAACAGTAAGAATATATCCTGGTGCCACTGCCAGTGGCCCTGCAGTCTGCCCCAGCCATACAACTGTCTCCCAAATTCAGAGGGTCTAGTTTGGTCCTATGCTGGTACCTTCCCTGTTGGGTTGGAGATGATAATATCCCCTTAGCTCAGGTAAACTGTGACCCCAACTAAAATCCTAAGTAATAGAGAAGAGGGTGGCTGAACTGGACTTGCCCTCTAGTCAGATTGATGAATATCTTAAATGTCACCATAGCAACTGATGGAAACAAGGCAGAGACCCACAGTGGGGTAATGGGCTGAGCTCCCAAAACGCAGTTGAAGAATGGGAGGAGTGAGAATATATGAACAAGGAGGTCAAGACCTAGGTGCTACTTCTATCTTTATATTTACATCCTATTTTCTCCCTCCTTCTTTCTCTCCATCCCTCCCTCTGTCTGTAACTCTTTGTCTCTGTCTCTCTCTGCCTCTTTCTCATTCTCCCTCACAGACAAACATACACACACACACGCACACACACACACACACACACACACACACAAAACTTTTATACTGTCTAACTTTTGCTTTTCCTTTCAAATTTTGCTTTATTATGTAACTCTTTTTTATTGACTTGCAAAACATTTTTAGAAAGACCAAATTGCTTAGGTTGTCTACTTATGTTTCTGTATTTGAAAAGTAATATCAATATGATATACAGTTCCTTTGACAGGCAAAATATGCTTACTGTGAATGTAAAAATGTTTTGATAGCATCTACTCAAAATGGAGATATCTAGATATACACAGCTCAATATGTTATGATGAAAATTTCTAAAATGGTTTTATAGATACATCCATTTTTATGTAACTTGAAACATTGGTGCTCATTATTCATAGAAACGTCAAGGCAACATTTAAAATGGCAGTCTGCAGATGAGAGCATAGAATGAGACATACTCCACCTAATCTGATTCAAAATGCAAAACCATTGTTTTTCATTTCCATTCTGTTCCACAGCATTAAAGATAGCTGGAAATCAGAGCAGTAACTGATAGTTGCCATATTGCCCCCATGATGTAGACAGGTTCTGCATACCCACCTGGAATATATGAGACCTTATCATTTGTTTTTATTCTCATTCTTTATCCACTGACATTTTTAGACACTGTATGTCTTCAGACAGGAAATAAGGGGAAAATATTGACTTTCAGGCTGGGACTAAGCTCGCATTATTACAGTCCATAAATGACATCTTTCCCATTCAGGAGCTTCAACACGGCACTCTTTAATTTTGCATTACCTGCAAGTAGTTTTGGCCTTTTTTTTTTTTTAATAACGACTGGTAATGAGACTGAGTCAGAACAGAGTAGTACAGATGTCCATATCCATAGAGCATTTTTTTTGCATCTTTCCCAAAGGTTTCTTTTGAAAAGTCGGATACTTTTGTATTTTCTTTGTTTTGTCATTTTCAAAATAACAACTGGTTAACAAAAATAGACACTTTACCATTCATTAAGCCCCAGCCATCCATTCACAGTTTTTGACCACTTCTTGCCTTCTGCAGGTCTACAAGCCACACAAGCCTGGTTTGCAGGTGTAATTCTGCTTACTCTTTCCCAACCTTTCTATCGAGAAACACTTACAGGAGGATGCCTTCACTATGACTTCTCACATTGGTCTTATTTGAAAGATTTCTTGCTTCTAGAAGTACTGTTTATTTAGAAAATGTTTTATTATTCATCTTACCTATCACTGTTTCTAATTCTGTTATTTATTTTTTAAAAAGAATATAAAATAAATAAACCTCCCTGGAGAGTGAAATTGTTTATATTTAGTTCATGGCATGACCAATCTCATCACTTCTTCATTTGTACTTTTTCTCTTTTCAACATATGCTTTTTTTTCTAAATGTTATTATAATATCTATAGTATTTTAGCACTGAAAGACCTGAATTAATATAGTTAATACAACTAGATATGAAAGGGAGCCAGGCGGTGGTGGCGCACGCCTTTAATCCCAGCACTCGGGAGGCAGAGGCAGGCGGATCTCTGTGAGTTCGAGGCCAGCCTGGTCTACAAGAGCTAGTTCCAGGACAGGAACCAAAAGCTCCAGAGAAACCCTATCTCGAAAATCAAACAAAAAAAAAAATGAAAGGGAGACTTTACAAAGGATAAATTACTAACATTCCCTGAATCAAAATAGACTGTCATATACTTTTTCATATTTTATGTGAAATGCTCCTCTTAAGATCTGTGCTACTCCCATACACAATGTGATTGAACAGTTAGAATTAGAAGATATAAAACAAAAAACAGAGTATATTAAGGTAAAAGGAAAACCATATCCCCTAAATTGGAGAACCTAAAAGAAATGAATGAGTTTCTTGTTATGTATGACCTATGAAGTTTAAATTGAGATGAAATGAGTTTTAAATGCATGAACAAGATGAAATATATATGAAATATTTCTTTCTTTGAATTCAAAACAATGGTAAATTGTTAGTTTCCAACTTTTTAATTTGAGTTCACGACATGATTATTCTGTCAAAAAGCTGTATCTTTGGAAAGTTTGCTACGGACAAATAGAGAACAACAAGAAACAGCAAACAACAAATAAGGTACTTTGTAGTTTGATAAGGCAATTATTTATCCCCCTCCAAGGAAAGTACAAAATATGAGAGACAGGACAAGTCCATGTTTGCTATTGTGTCTTCAGCCATTGCACAGTACCTCATGGAGAACTTTCAAAAATTGCCTGAATGGACAGTTAATCTAATACAGTCTGTTCCTAGCTCAAAAATGATTTTTATATAAATTTCAAAAATATCATAGGAAATAATTCTATTTGTATAAATAAAATGTATGTTTAAAACTTGGTTCAATTTTGTACAGTATTGGTCTGGTATAAATCAAAGCAATACTGAGAAATTTGATTACTTTTTTAAAATTTCCATGAATCAACTAACTGGGAAAAGCCATCAGAAAATAATAATAACAACACACCTATTGAATCTAAAGTGGTGACCTAATTCTGATTCTTTCCTTACATGTAAAAATCATTGAACTCTTCATTTCCATCATCATTATAGCCACCAGAAAAAGTTGTAACTTCCTGTTAAAAGACAGTAGGCCAGCTGGGGGAGAGGGTGCACACCTTTAATCCCAGCACTCGGAAACAGAGGGAGGTAGATCTCTGTGAGTTGAAGAGCATCCTGGTCCATGAGAGTTAGTTCCCGGACAGCCTCCAAAGCTGTTTGTTTTTTAAAGTGTTTTATCACATCAACAGGACAAGGTAACTTGTCTCAAAAAAAAGAACAAAAGAGCAATATAGCGAGATATAGAGAAAGAGAGAGAGAGAGAGAGAGAGAGAGAGAGAGAGAGAGAAGGCGATGGAGGAAGCTATCCAATCTACTAAATAGAGAAAAACAGGTGATTCGGAGGGGCCTGAATTTCACCACTAGAAAGAAAGAGGTACAGGGGGAAATTAGATGTGAACTTCAGCTTAAGCCCATCACCACTGTTTAAAAAAAATTCTACATTCTCATTAATTATCTAATTTTTATATAAACTTTGTTTACTTATTTACTTGCAATGTTGTTAAAATTTTAGTTGAGTCTCTTCATATATTAGTAACAACATTTTAAAATATCATTCTAGTATTGAAATGTTTACATGGATATTTACAGGAATATACATTATGTAAATAAATGTGTGTATAATAGCTGTGGAAAAGTATAAATAACTACTTTAATGTCTTTTAGGGTATATGCCACTGTTGATTTAGTTTTCTATCAATTTCTTAATAATTCATACATATTCAGTGTTCTTCCTTTCTGTGTCTAAATAGCTCTCTAAAATATCTACTGAATTTTTTTTACAGAATTCAAGGCATTTATTCTTTAAATCAGGAAGAACTGGCCTTGTATAGAGCTTTTTATTCTATTGAAAGACAATGCCCTTTTTCCAGCAGCCTAAGCCTAGTTTTGTGTCACTAAAGGAACTTGGAAAATATAGCTTATGTACATTTAACCTGTTTCTTATTTATTAAAAATTGGCATTTGAGGGACTGAATAGAGGGCTTAGTGGCTAGAAGAATGGGCTCTTCTTGCATAGGACCCAGGTTCAGTTACCAGCATTCTTATCTTAGCTTGAAACGTTTAGTGTGGGGATGACAGTCTTTGGCTGGGGCCTCTAGACTATATAAACCAGGGAAAAATAACTGAGTACTAGAAAGTATGTATGTATCTATCACGCTCCTTTCTTGACTGTGGATGCAATATAACCAGGGCCTTCAGACTTCTGGTGCAGAGACCATAATGGACTATACATCAACTATTATGCTAAAAATAAGCCTCTCTCATTTAAGCTGTTTTTATTCAAGTGTTTTGTCACATCAACGGGACATGGTAACTAAGGCATAAATATTGAGTTTGGTTAACTACAAAACAAAACAAAAATCACTGTTTCCAATTAAAATAAAATATCCTGACCAAGCACTATGTTTGCTTTGAGATATTATTCAAACAATAATAGCAGCCGTAACTACCTACAATGAGAACAATGACACTATTGGATCCCACCCAACTGTATTACTTACAATTGGAACAGAAAGCTTAGTTATTATTTAATATTAGTTAGATATACTTTAAAATCATCTGCTTCTAGTTCAAAATATACCTGAGTCACATAATATGGAATTCATATCATAGGGCATTTATGACCTAACATTAGTTTTTATAAAGAAACATCTGTTTCATATCTCCTATTTCCTTGACTCAGGGATCATCATAGGAAATAAAGAGAAAGACTATAAAGTCAGATGCTGTAGGTAAGCACATGGAACAGTGTGATTCAGACATCACAGGAGAGATGCATATATAAACTCATAGCAAAGCAGCTGTGACAGCATGGACAATATCTGTTCAAGCTTAAGCCAGATATAAACTCCAGCATGGAGAGAGAAAGTAGGGGTAAGGTCCCATCTGAGCTGAGGCAGTCTTGGCAATTGATAGCTACTGGGAAAGGAAGAATCAGTTTTTTCAAGACTACAAACATTGGTAGATCAATCACTATCCAGTAGATGATACGGATCCAAGTCGTATAAACAGCAGAAGTTATTTTGCACTGTTTGTTTCAAAAGAAGATGGTTGGATGGGGAAGTAAATGGGCCTAGGAGGAGTAAGAATGAACTGTGTGAATCTGACCAAAATATGTTAGATGAAATTCTTAAAAAACCCATAAGAGTAATTTTAAATTAGTAATTATTTTGCCTAATCTCTATAATCTATTTTGCAAGGATTCTATTCATGTTAAATTATGTAGTTCACAGGATGAAGCTCACAGTATTAACAGGACAAAATAACTCTTGGGAAGAAAATGCAAAGTGACAATTTTCAACATTTGTTTTTATTTATTGAAAAATATGCGGTTTTTTAAATAGATTGAACTAATTGGATGACATATATGTGTGTTTGTGTGTGTGTATAATATGTAGGATATTTTGGCCTAAAGACATCAAATATTCTATAATTAATAATCATAAAAAGACCATATATCAACACATATAGGGGCTTTTCCATTTGATAGCTTAATTAGTTATTGATTGGTTCAGAATGTGTTATGAAATTTAAGGCATTAAAAAAAAGACCAAATATAGACAAATTTAGAAAGTAATTTTTCTAGACCTAGATCAGATTATAGACCATCATTTACTGAGAACACAATTTAATACGTATTCAGGTTTAATTAACACTTCCCAGTAATTCAACACTTTAATTCCCGTTGCTGTGACTATAAATCTAATGGCAGAGTTCAGTTGGCTAGTTAGAAGAACCATTCATTCTGTTGAGGTGACATGCTGAAGATAACGGCTTGGCCAAGGAGAAGAAAGGAAAGTTACCGATGCTGAAGAGTCCCTGATAGAGAAACACAGGCTACTAAGGTGAACTAACATCAGAGCTTCACACACAAAGACATTTTTAATCTTAGTACTTCATAAATAGGAGTAGGCCACCTGATACTACTTGATAGAGACACGTCGCCGAATATTATTCTAATTTGCTTATGTTTTCATAAATATTAAAAGATAGCAAAGATCAGATGCTCTGTGTAGCATAATTATTGGCTTGTTGATCTATTCAAAGATTCTGAATGAGAATTTATGAAGAATATTTATAGAGAAGAGTGGGCTACATCAGGTCCTGGAAGAAGGCGAGAAATGTAGAGAAAGTAATCAGAATGCATTACGTACATGCGTAAAACTAAGAAAATAAAATTTCATTACTAAAAACATGCAATAACAAACCATAATTTAAGCAATACAATTTTGAAATTGATAGAATTAAAGCACATGAATTCTAGTAGAGTTAATTAAATATGGGTACACCTGTTAGAAACTTAGGTGGGCTGCAGTAGTGCTCTACTCTCTCTGTTCCCCCAGTTTTTGTTTGTTTGTTTTTTTGTTTTTTGAAATCAGGCTTTCCTTGTATCTTTGGAGCTGTCTTGGAACTAGCTCATATAGACCAGGCTGACCTCAAACTCTCAGATATCCACCTGCCTCTGCTGCCCTAGTGCTGGGAGTAAAAGCGTGAGCCACCCCAGCCTGGCTAATTCCTCAATTTTATCCCCAGCACTGAAGCAGAACACCCTTGGCAGCCTTCCCTGCGATCCTGCTTCCATCTTCTGTGGATCCCTTATCCACCCCTTCTAATCATCCTCCCCTGATTTATTGTTTTGTTTGGAGTTCCCCAACAACAGCAGGCACTCCCTGCTACCTCAAGTGCAAAAGGTATGCAGAAGGTGGACCAACACCTCTCCTACTGCTCTTGAGATCCAATACCCTCAACTCTACCCCAGTGTTGATGCTGAAAACTAGCTTGATAACATCCCCAAAAGATCACAAAGACCTTCCCTCAGTTTATCCCAATATCTCAGTCTTTAATATCAGCAGGCATTTCCTGTGGATTTACCAGCTGAGCACGACAGGAAAACAAGCAACATAATCCGAAAAATCCAGAGAGGAACCATGGAACAAAACACCAAACCAATAAAGACAAATCCAGAAATCAGCACCTAGAGCTATAATCACCTTAAACCAAGATGTATAAAAACCACTGTAAATATAAAATAAATAACAGCTAGGGCAATATGTCCACAGTTGTATCAGTTATCCTATGACAGCAGGCCACAAATATTGCAACATAGCTGAAGTACATGTAAAAGATCTTAAAATAAACTATATGAAGATGATAGAGGTTCTCAAAGAGGAAAAGGATAAATCCCTTGATGAAATTCAGGAAAAATGAAAAATATTGGAAGAAATGAATATCCCTTCAAGAAATCCAAGAAAACACAACAGTTGAATAAATGAATAAAATTGTTCAAGACTCAAACTACAGAAAGAATCAATAAAGAAAACACAATCCAAAAGGATTTTAGAAATGAAAACTTTATGATTTTGGACAGGAAATACAGAGGAAAGCTCCACTGACAGAATAAAAGAAATAGAATTGAGAAACTAGGGATTGATGACATGATAGAATAAATGGAAATATCTGTCAAAGAAAATGTTAACTTGGAAAGAGCAACAACCCCCCCCAAAAAAAATAAATAAAAAAAACAAACAAAAGGAAAACAAAGAACAATTTTTTTAAAAAAACAACAACAAACTCTTGGCATAAAACATCCAAGAAATCTGGAACACTATCAAAAAACAAAATCTAAGAAAAATAGATATAGAGGAAGAGGAATCCGGCTCAAAGATCCAGAATATATTTTCCACAAAATCAAAGAAGAAAATTTTCTGAACCTAAAGAAGAAGATGTCTATTAAGGTCCAGCAAGTTTATAGAACACAAAATCAATTTTACCAAAAAAGAAAGTCTCCTCACCACATAATAAAACATTTAACTTACAGAACAAAGAAAGAATGTTGAAACCTACAAGGAAAAAGACAAAATAACACATAAATGCAGACTTATTAGTGTTACATCTGACTTCTCAAAGGATACTCAAAAAGTCAGAAGTTCCTGGACAGATATGTTGTAGACTTTACGAGGCCATAGATGTCAGCCAAGACTAATACACACTGGCAATTTTGACAGAAAAGTAATTACATCATTTAATCTTGCAATGTCTCTTCTGCACCAGATCTTGTCCTAAATCCTAGCAGTAGAGTGGCTAATGACACAGGGGTTGGTGGGAGAGAATAGAACATTGTGATGAGATGGGTTAGACAACTATCTTTAAAAAAAAAGGAAAGAAGAAATTGTGTAGCATACTGACCATTGGAAGAACTGTACACTAACAAAGTATGGGTTCATCTATTGATGTAGATACCATCTCATGTGATGTACTAGATGCAGTTTTATGTTGGTGGTCAGGAAATGCTTCATTGACAGGGAAACATTTGGAACAAAGAGATACAGGAAGCCAACGAAGGAAATTTAATAGAATTTTGGAAATATCCAGGGGAAACAGAGGTACAGACAGACAGACAGGAAATGTGAAGGCTAAGAAAACACATTGACTTGACTTAATATGGCCTGAAAAACGGGAATGAGCACTTAAGAGTCAAGGAAAGGAAGATCTTGAAGGTTTGGTGGCCAGCCAATTTAGAGGAATCGGCTGTCTCTAATGAGTTCAATAAAAAACCTTGTCTCAAAATTAAGGTTGAAGGATGGTTGAAGAAGACACTAAATGACAACCTTTAGCCTCCATGTGTAAAAACACATGCCTGAATTTAACACAAGTGCGTATTAAATATACACATACTAATCATATAAACAATTAATAACAAAATAAAAATGGGAAATGAAAAAAGGCAACTGAATATAGGACATAGAACCGTAGATAAACAATAGAATGCCAGAACAATAGAAATGACCATGGTAAAGTAAGAAAAATGCATAGGAATGAAAAGTAGAAGCTTAAATTGTCATGTGAAATTGCAGGTCCTTGATATGAACACTCCATACAAAACACTACTAATGAAATTAGATGAGGAAAAATGGTACAAGTTATCATAAAGATGTGAAATCTATAATGACAGGAAAAATAAAACAACCTGGAAATTATAAATAAACTGGAGAATTTTAGATGAAATGTGAAATTGCCTAAGAAAATACACTTTACCAATTTACTTAAAGAAAGATCAAATCTATCAAATACAGGTGTTTTTACTGCAGGCATTATCTATTCTTTCCGTAAAAAATAAATGTTAAATGCTTTTTATATTTTTCTAGAGCAGAGACTAAAATTATTAATTTATTTTTATGACTATGGTTCTAATTGAAATAAAATTATATCATTCTATCTGCTCTCATTCATCCTTCCAAACTTTTCTATTTCCCCACTCTCAAGTTGTTAACCTCATTATCTTTTTATTATTATTGTTATTATTTATTATTATTATTATTCATACATGTAAATGTATACAGAAATATACAAACATGAGCAAAACAGTAAATTTTGTTTTCAAAATGATTTGGTTATAAACTTGAGTATCTAGTTCAAACAAAAAATTCAAAATATTGTTACTTAGGGACATGATGGCAAACTTTTAAATTTAAATCTGCAGAATCCAACGACATGTTTGGCAAATGAGAATGCAGAACGAATTGCATGCTACTTGAGAAATGCTTTACTGGCTATGCAAAGCTCATCAACAATCTATCCTAGAAGGTGATTCAGATTATGAGCCCTTGGGATTTTCTTAAAAATTGAGATTAAACGGGATCAGCTCTATTTTGTTGACTACAGAGCATCCCTATTTCCCATCCCTAGTTCCTTTTTAATCTGTGGTCTTCTCTACAACTTCTTTAGCATGAGGGTTGCCTGTCGGAGTTCTCAGTTATGTGACTGCAGAAAAGTATTGAATCCATGATGGGAGTCATAGAGACCTCTGATTTATATCTGGCCCATTAAAAATGCAGATCTCTGGTGGATTATTATTGGGAAGAGCCCTGGGTACAGTTTGTGACACTGAGTCTTTTCATATGGGATATGACTCAGACTCCAGGTACAAGCTGTCAGAATTTAATTGAATTTTAGAGTATCCAGCTGATGTTTGAGAATTAGCTGATGTAACAAAATATTCGGTCACATTTGATTAAGAAAAGCTGCGAACAAAATTAGGTCCTACATATTAATAGACAAAAGAAAGCTATCATAAGCTAAAAAGACCTTTTACAAGCCCAACAGTGTTTCTTTGGCTGTGAAGAAAAAGGCCCTAGGGTAGTACTTGCTATTATTATTTTGCTAAATGGTCAGGTCATCAAATTACTTTCTAAATATTTATGTTTATATCCATGAATCGCTGATTGTTTCAATACTGATCACATAAGCAGCTTCCTTTTTCCTTCTCCTCTTCTTCCTCCTCCTCCTCATCCTCCTGCTCCTCCTCCTCCTCCTCCTTCTCCTTCTCCTCCTTCTTCTCCTTCTCAGAAAGAGTAAATCAATTTTTTTCAAACAGTCTCTTCTAATCCCTAGAGGTGAGCATTGCTAAGGATTGGATATGGATGGAGTGTGTTGTGATAGTGACAGACATGTCCTTAGTACAGCTTAATGTGGCTTGTGGGAAACACTTGATCTCTTCAAAGATTGTTGTTATGAAAACCTGAACTTATCCCTGAATTTTGCTCTTGCTTTCCCATATGCTGCTTCCATAACTCTATACACCAAAGTGACACACAGTGAATAAGACACTGACCAGATTCACTGTCCCTGTCAAGAACTACGAGCTAAATAAATTTGCTTCCTTTCTAAAGTTTCTTAGTCTCAGGTATTTCATTACACCAACCAAACTGGAATAATGCACCTATTTTAAATATTTTGTTGTGCTTCCTAATGATTCCTAATGAATAATTTTTTTTTTTTATTTTTTGAGACAGGGTTTCTCCGTAGCTTTTGGTTCCTGTCCTGGAACTAGCTAGAAAAAGGCAGGCAGATCTCTGTGAGTTTCAGGCCAGCCTGGTCTACAAGAGTTAATAAATAAATTTTTTTTTTGATTTTTCGAGACAGGGTTTCTCCGTAGCTTTTGGTGCCTGTCCTGGAACTAGCTCTTGTAGACCAGGCTGGCCTCGAACTCACAGAGATCTGCCTGCCTCTGCCTCCCGAGTGCTGGGATTAAAGGCGTGCGCCACCACCGCCCGGCTAATAAATAAATTTTTAATTACAAAGAACGTATTAATATCCACCAACAAGTGGGTTACCTCACTCTCAATGACATCTTTCTAGTTCCATCAATTTGACTTCAAATTCCCTGATATCATTGTTCCGAACATCTGGGTAATACTCAGTAAATGTACCACACTTTCATTATTCATTCTTTATTTGAGGGATATCTAGATTGTTTCCAGGTTCTGTCTATGATGAAAAATACTGCTATGAACTTAGCTGAGCAAGTGTTCTTATGGAGTGATTAAGTATCCTTTAATGCCCAAAAGTGGTATAGCTGGGTATTGAGGTAGATTGATTCCCATTTTTCTGAGAAACCTTTATATTGATTTCCAAAGTGGCTGTACAAGTTTGTGCTTCCACCAGCAATGGCTGAGCTGTGCTTAAAATTATTGAAAAACAATCACAGAATTATGAAACTTTTTCAAGTGAAATAGAAGTGGTAGTAAAAAAAGAGCTAACAAGAATGAACCTGTAAATATATCCTAGAACACTGACTAAGCACTCAGCGTAGTGCTTCTAACTTCATCTTTGATTTT
This sequence comes from Microtus oregoni, assembly GCF_018167655.1. Taxonomy (NCBI): domain Eukaryota; kingdom Metazoa; phylum Chordata; class Mammalia; order Rodentia; family Cricetidae; genus Microtus; species Microtus oregoni. The sequence continues at coordinate 3,307,202 of NW_024544709.1, read as the reverse complement.
TATCAGCCTGTTCTGGGTTATGTCTGGATCACTGCAGTCTTGATTGAAAGCCACCTGTGTGTCTTGTCAATGCAGTGTCAATGAGCTTTTATCAAACACATTACTTCTGGATAGTTGAGAAAACCATTGTTACAAACAAAAATGTTCAAAGTTCATGAGTCCAAGCTATTTGCTTATTAAATGTATTAAAACTAAGATATTGAAATTTATGTCTATGGAAATGTATGCTTATGAATAGAGAGGATGGCACTTTGAATTTTGTGTATAATTTAGGCTCTGATTACAAAATTTTGATGAATTTTTTCTTACTTTGAATGGAATAAACCCATATCTTGCAAAATTGGAATGGAATGGGAAGAGAATTATACGCTAAAATCCAAGTATGGGTGATTTTTTTTAAAAGGGGCAATATTTGAAGTCAAATGTTAATATTTGCATAAAATAGTATTTGATGAGAATTAGTATCCTTTGGAGATTAAAGTTGGAAAACTGTTATATTTTAAAATTTGAGTTAGATTTAAAGATAATAGTGTTCTCCTTGTAGCAGAATATGCTAAAATTACCAAATGATTTAAAGCATTTAAATGTCTGGTTCTAAGATTAAATTTAAACACATCAAAAGAGAATAGTTTTTAATTGCAAAAATATAAAATTTCATTTAATTTTATTTTGGAACTTTGGGACAAGTTTCCTGAATCATTAGTTACTCTTGAATACACTATGAATTCACAAATTACTTTGAAACTTTGATCCTCTTGCCTCTCTTTCCAGAATGCTGGAGTTTTAAGTATGCTAAACCACTTGCTGATTGTAAGGTCTGTAGCTCGGAGCTTTTTAGTCAAGTACTCTATCAACCGAGGTACACCACTTTTTCAATATTTATTTTTTTTAATTACTAAAATAAATCCAACAGTGTAATAAATTCAATTGAATAGGCACATACTTTTCTAAATATAGCTAAAGATGCTGAGAATACAGCATGATAACACATGTGTGGTTACCACACTGGTTACTGCAAAAGCACATTTGTGTAGTCAGACTGATTATACACGATGGGAGATAAAGATCTACAAGCACACTAGCTAAAATGTAGCAGAGTCCCAATATGTGTTTGGGAGGAAATAGAGAAAATAGAAGAAAGGATTTTGAAAGTAGCATTGAAATTCTTCAGAATTAAAGAAAAATGTTTATGATTAAAATAGCATATTGTGTTTTAAGTAGAAATAACCAACTCAAAGTATTTATTAAGCTGAACATGCTAAGCATGAAAGACAGAGAAATTTTAAAGTAAGATCAGAGAAAAATTGCGTTAAGGAAAGGTATAATAATTTCAAAGAAAATGGTCTTTCCAGTGAAAGAAATACAATGAATACAAACTTCCAATAATTTATTTATTCAAGATACTTTTCACTGACATAGTGAAACCCATAAAACCTAAATATCAGTAAATGAAGTAGACAATAACAAAATTTTAGGTGTACTTGGAGTATGTGCCACAGTGTTCTCATGGAAAATTAGTTCTTTAGGTCATGATTCAAAGCAAAGGAAATCATGCCTAGAAAAAAAAGCTGCCCAGGCAGAGGAGAGAGAATCTAAGAATCTTGTAAACATCTACCTAGAACTAAGATTTGAGTGTAAGATTAATGGTAAGTATTGACAAAAAAATACCTAAATCAAAAACAAAACAAAAGTGCCCAAAACATCACGTCTGTTTTGTGTTTGTCAGCTACCTCTGGGCAAGATGCCAGGTCTGAGGTGTGGTTGATGTATCCAGCAACACTCTATTGGAGAAAACTGATCTTTGCTTTCTCAGAAGGTATCAATTAAATACTGCAATGGGCTTTAATAAAAACACTTTTTTATGCAAATATTAGTATATCCTCTATGGTGTCTTTTATTATACATATTTAATACTTTAACTGTACCAATAGAACTAAAATGTAAATACATATTATATTTTAAACTATTTTATGTTTCCCTTCAGTCCAATAGCCTCAAATGTATTCATTATATTCAATAATCGCTGTAGGATATCACATGAGTACATATAGCTCCAATAATTGAGCCATACCTGTCATTGTAAGGCTTCTCTAAAATGCTCATTCATTCATTGATTTAACTAAATCATACGAATCTACTCAGATAATCACTTAGAAAACATCTATAAGTAAGTTCTCAGCTTTTCAAACTATCCTTGTGGCACTGCAAAGAAAGTGAGAACATTTATTGCTGTAGACAGAGTAGGGACTAAATTTGATTGAAGAAATAGAAATATCTTATTTTCTTTAAAAAGGTGGACAGGATCATATAAAGAACATGTGGTGACCAATGTATGGGAACGCTGTGCTAGCCACATGTGGGTGATATGGCAATAGGTATCATGAACATAATTGCCAGGCTTCTTGCATATATATCTGTCTACATACTCAATTTACCTAGTAGTGACATAGAAAGGTTCTTTATCCAGTTGAGAATCTTGACTTTCTCATTTAAATATTGGCAAAATGACAATTCTTACTTCAGACTTGTGAATTAAATCAAAATGCTTAGCAATATAAGGGTCATGAGTTACAGGACATCTTGGACTACATACAATATGACTCAATAAAAAGAATACAAAAATATCAGGTAGGTTTTTATTTCTCATCTTCTTTTCGTTAGAAAGTGACATAGAATTCTACGGTAATCGCTAGCTATAATTATTCATATTTTTCTCCCACACTTTCTATATTTTTTTCTGGCTCATTTAATTGGCTTTGTGAAAAGCCTCTGAATTAACTCATATTCCCCCTAAGGTTGAGATTCATACATTTGACTTAGAACTGGCAATAATATTAATTCCATAGAAACAGATGAAGATGATGTGGGAGAAGAAGAAAATGCCAGGCACATCAGTCAAGCACATGAGAGGCAATGGATGAATCACAAAGGTTAGGAGGATTGTAACCATTTAGAAAAAGGAACTCCTGGTAAAGGACATATTTTTCAAAGTGTCAGAGTCCATATGACACGGATTACATGTGCACTATTACTAAAAACAACAGTGCCCCATGTTTCATGTGTGGTAACTCTAATTATGGCAGCAATGGATAAAAAAAACACCCATGTGAGGCAAAGCCCTGGTTTTCCTGTACAGGACCCATCAAAAAGTGCATTCCAACATTTTGCTAACCTCCCTCTCTTAGCCATTTCTAAAAGATTGGAGTAATCCATTGAGTGAACACAACCATAGATTGGAGTGAGAAGTGATACAAAGGAAGTAGCAAAAAGAGGCTACTGGGTAAAGTTTAGGGATAATCAGATGATATTTGGCATATAATGCTCATAAGCTTGCTAAAACAGTTGAGATAGCTGGCATTTTAACTACTTTTAAATACACCCATCTCTCAAAGATTCTAATGCCTTTTAGTGAGAAATATTCCATGTTTTTATTTTTTAAAGTGATTTGTCAGTTTTTATTACTCTTTTTAAAGTTTTTAATTCATAAGTTAAAAATGAAATATAAGATACATATTCTAAAAAAGGACAGTAGTATTTATCTATCAAAATGAGAACCCTGGTGCATATTATCAATAAATAGACAAAATTCCTGAGACAATGTTTGTCATGTAGCCTTTCAAAATGCACTGATTATTTTTATATTGTTAATTATGGAGTCACAGATATACAAAGCATATCATGTGGCTAATTTAGAAGATACCCAGCAATAAGTAGACAATTTCTATGCAGTGCGGCAAGAGTTTTGACAAAGTTACCTGCACAGCACTGCAAGAAAACAGAGTGGGGATGCGGTGGTGGTGCACGCCTTTAATCCCAGCACTCAGGAGGCAGAGGCTGGCGGATCTACGTGAGTTCGAGACCAGCCTGGTCTACAAGAGCTAGTTCCAGGACAGGCTCCAAAACCACAGAGAAACCCTGTCTCGAAAAACCAAAAAAAGAAAATATTCCATTTTTTAAATGCGTCCTAAGAAATTAAAAGCAGGCTTCACTTTTAATTTCTTAAATTTACTCATGCTTAGAATAAAGGAAAAAGTTTCAAAGGTAGGGCCAGGATATTGGTGTTATTTCTTTCTTTACCTTGGCAGGTTTGATTCTACCAGTCTGGGTTTCTTGTTTTGTTTTTGTTTTTTTTTAATTTATTAAAAACTATTTTCCTTTATTTTATATAACAACCAGTTTCCTTTTCCCCCTCTCCTTCCATCCCTTCCCCCTTTACAGCTACCCCCCATTCAGTCCTCCCCCTTCTCCATTCAGAAAGGAATAGTCTCCCATGGGTTTGTGCAGTCTGGCTTTCTTACTCTTTCTGACACAGTGAGCATCACCTTTAAGGTCCAGCCTCAGACACCACCTAAGTCAATTCTCTTCTCTGATTCTTTTGGTTCCTATGAGAGCTACAATTTGGAGTAAAAGTGAAGACCTCTAGTGGCCATATTTTCTGATTAATAAAATAAGAGATTCTTGAGATGGGCTTTCTATTGCTCTGAAGCCTTATTTCTGTTTGATTAAATTTTACAATAAACAACTGAAAGGGAATTAGGGTAGCTGAGCAACAAGTTCATATCATGCTTTAATCTGCAACCAACTCCATGCTGACAACCAAAAGGATGAGATTAGTAAAACTTGGAGACCTTTCCTTTGTATTTTTGCCCCTTCTTCTCTCCCTTGAGGTAGAACCATTTACTCATGGTTCCCTTATTGAATGCAAGCAGTTGGAAGAATGCTATCACTAAGTCACCAGGATCGTTCCATCTAAGTTCATGTAAAATAAAGATAGTTCACAGGATCAGCCAAAAAGGCCACTTCTAGGCTAACTGCTATACAGCTAGCTCTTTGTACAGGCAGATGTATAACCTTGCATTTCCACAGCCCCGACTCTCTGGTTCTGAAAAATCACAGAAACTTACTATTGTCCTTGAGCTATGGACTAGAATTTCTATTCTCCCTGACTAAAAAAAGAAAAAAAAAAGAGGTCCAACTTAATGTCTCAGAGGATAATGTACTTGTTACCAAAGTGTAGGTATCAGTTATATTCCTGATATCTATATGATGGAAATAAAGAACTAACTGTCAAGAGTTATGTTTTGAACTTCTTATGCATGCTATTTTCTAAGTATATGCATGTGCGTGAGGCACACACATACACACAGAGAGAGACAGAGACAGAGAGAGAGAGAGAGAGAGAGAGAGAGAGAGAGAGAAACAGACAAACAAGACATGCAGACAGACACAGAGAGAAACACAGAGATACAGAAAAATGGAGAGTAAGAAATGAAAATAAACAAATGCAATAAATTTACCTTAAGAAATCAAAAACTAGGTTAAAGGATGATAAGCTTTGTTTGACTTGAATCCAACTTCTATAGCTATGTTAAGGTTTTCAAGTTATTTGAAAAGTCTAGATTTAGCTTTCTCTTATTTAAAATAAAAACACTATGACCTATCCTAGTCTAGTGATCTGTAATATATAAAATACACCTTTCATGGGCTCTGGTTATCCATAGTTCTTTGTCACTCTGAAATTTTCTCTTTTTGTTACAAGTCCATCCTGGTTTCAAAGATTTTACGTTTGAGCAATCATATGCAATTTTGGATGAGTGCTCATTTTTTCCTGCATTGTCATGGAGAGCAAACTACAATTTCAAAATCAATGGGCTCTTAAGAAAAAAGTAAAATAAATTCTCAGTATTTTTAAAGTTTCTTCATGAAGCACTAAACAACTCCACAAAGAGTTACTTTTGGAGTAAACAGTGAGGTTAACTTTTTCATTTACAAAGAGTTCAGAGTATTTTATTTAACTGAATTTATATAGTGGTTGTATATTAGTGTTATTAAACTACATGTGATTTAGTTAATAATAATCAGAACAAAACTCTGCATGATACCTGAACTCCAGGCACTCAGTCGGAGATGTCTTGGAAAGCAAACGGTCATCCTAAGACTAGCCAGGGCTAGTCTGTGTACCAATTTCCTTCTATTGAACACAACATGGGCATGGTCTACTTTTCACCCCAACAACCTCAATATCTTAATATAGGTCCTAGTGCTCTCATTTGAAATAAGAGAAAACTGACTCTAGAATGCTCAAGTTTTCAAAACTTTTAGAAAGCTACAGAAATTGTATTAAGCTAGAAGGCTGTAGCCCAAACTTAACACTGAAATAAATATTTTCCCACATAAAATTTGCTCATAATGACATATGGTGGTATTAGTTTTTCTCCGCAGTGACCATCAGTAAAACACACTGTTTGTGGTAGATATTTAAGAGCTTCTCAAAGAGGTAAGTTGATTTTTTTCCCTTTAATGTTTTAAACAGAGTGGTCACACTATAAAGATAACAACTGTCATATACCAAGTATCTCTTGTTCATTAGAGAGAACAGAATTATAATGGAGACAGAAAAAGAAAGCAATAGAGCGGAAGAAAACAGAGAGGACAAAACAACAATAGAAATAATGAATTGGTGTACTTACCCTGAAAAATATACATCTGTGTCTAATAATTTCTATGTTAATTTAAAATAATTTGTCAATTATTATCACTGGAAAAACTCTACCCGTCAGTAATGAGCTAGAATCCTTTTTTACAGTAAAGCATAATTTGAATCTATGAGCTTAAATTTCTATAAATAATACTCAATTCCATTAATCAGTCTGTCTCCAAACAATGTTTACTCTTCTGCAAATTCAAAAGGTCAATTTCCCTCATATTTTCTCTCTACAGAGTGTGTTATTTAAGATTTAGAGATTGTATTTGTAATATTTATTTCCAATCCTATGTTTAAAGCAGCTGCAGCTGGAAGTCAAACTGTTAGCCTCGTCAATCCACATCTGTTTCCTCACTGCTTCAAAATCACTGGACCTCGCCAAGAAAAGTCTACGTGTCAATTAAAAGCGCTTTGACAGTAAATTAGGAGAAGAGAAATGGGAATTATGGCAGATAAACATGTGCTGTGGAAAAAAATGCAGGGGAAAAAACAAAGCAGGCATTGAAGATGAATGAGGGAGACTCAAAAGTGATGTATCTGTATCAGGACGAAGAGGTAACAGACAAGAAGAGATTTGAGAAGGTAGGGAGGCAGACACAGAGAAGCATTTATTTTTACTCAGATTTTAATCTTTTTTTATTTTTTTCCCATTTTTTTATTGAGAAAAGGAGAAAAAAAAACAAGTTTCCACCTCCTCCCAGCCTCCCATTTCCCTCCCCCTCCTCCACCCTTCTCCCCTTCCTCCCACCCTTCTCATCCTCCTCCCACCCTTCTCCCCCTCCCCCCACTCCTCTCCCTCTCCCTCTCCCTCTCCAATCCAAATAGCAGTCAGGGTTCCCTGCCCTGTGGTAAGTCATAGGTCCTCCCCTCTCCGTCCATTTCTAGGAAGGTGAACATCCAAACTGGCTAGGCTCCCACAAAGCCAGCACATTACGTAGGTTCAAAACCCCGTGCCATTGTCCTTGGCTTCTCATCAGGGCTCATTGTTCACCATGCTCAGAGAGTCCAGTTTTATCCCATGCTTTTTCAGTCACAGTCCAGCTGGCCTTGGTGAGCTCCCAATAGATCAGCCCCACTGTCTCAGTGGGTGGGTGCACCCCTCATGGTCCCGACTTCTTTGCTCATGTTCTCCCTCCTTCTGCTCCTCATTGGGACCTTGGGAGCTCAGTCCAGTGCTCCAGTGTGGGTCTCTGTCTCTATCTCCATCCATCACCAGATGAAGGTTCTATGATGATATGCAAGATATTCGTCAGTATTGCTCTAGGATAGGGTCATTTCAGGTTCCCTATCCTCAGCTGCCCAAGGAACTAACTGGGGACTCGGCTTGGGCATTTGGGAGCCACTCTAGGTTCAAGTCTCTTGCCAACTCTAAGGTGGCTCCCTTCACTAAGAATTGTGCTTCCGTGCTCCCCTATCCAACCTTCCTTTATCCCAATCCTCCTTTTTCCCCAAGTTCCCCCCATTCTCCCCTTCTCCCTTTTCTCTCCCCATCTCCCCTTACCCCCATCCCACCCCACCCCCAAGATCTCAATTTTCTCCCCAGCCATTTTGTCTACTTCCCAGAGCCAAGAGGACAACTATATGTTTTTCCTTTCGTTCACCTTCTTACTTAGCTTCTTTGGGATCACCAATTGTAGACTCCGTGACCCTTGTTTATGGCTAGAAACCAATTATGAGTGAGTACATCCCATATTCATCTTTTTGGGTCTGGGTTACCTCACTCAGGATAGTGTTTTCTATTTCCATCCATTTGCATGCAAAATTCGAGAAGTCATTGTTTTTTAACGCAACATAGTACTCTAATGTGTAGATATTCCACACTTTCTTCATCCATTCTTCCATTGAAGGGCATCTAGGTTGTTTCCAGGTTCTGGCTATTACAAATAATACTGCTATGAACATAGTTGAACAAATGCTCTTGTCATATGATCGGGCATCTCTTGGGTATATTCCCAGGAGTGGTATTGCTGGGTCCAGGGGTAGGTTGATCCCGAATTTCCTGAGAAACCGAAACACCGATTTCCAAAGTGGTTGCACAAGATTGCATTCCCACCAGCAATGGATGAGGGTACCCCTTCCTCCACAGCCTCTCCAGCAAAGGCTATCATTGGAGTTTTTTATTTTAGCCATTCTGACAGGTGTGAGATGATATCTCAAAGTTGTTTTGATTTGCATTTCCCTGATCGCTAAGGAGGTTGAGCATGACCTTTAGTGTCTCTTGGCCATTTGAACTTCCTCTGCTGAGAATTCTCTGTTCAGTTCAGTGCCCCATTTTTTAATTGGGTTAATTAGCATGTTAAAGTCTAGTTTCCTGAGTTCTCTATATATTTTGGAGATCAGACCTTTGTCTGTTGCGGTTGGTGAACATCTTCTCCCAGTCAGTAGGTTGCCTTTTTGTCTTGGTGACAGTGTCCTTTGCTTTACAGAAGCTTCTCAGTTTTAGTAGGTCCCATTTATTCAATGTTGCCCTTAATGTCTGTGCTATTGGGGTTACAAATAGGAAGCAATCTCCTGTGCCCATCTGCTGTAAGGTACTTCCCACTTTCTCTTCTATCAGGTTCAATGTGTTCGGGCTGATATTGAGATCTTTAATCCATTTGGACTTGAGTTTTGTGCATGGTGATAGATATGGGTCTATTTTCATTCTTCTACAGGTTGACATCCAGTAATGCCAACACCATTTGTTGAAGATGCTTTCTTTCTTCCATTGTATACTTTTGGCTCCTTTATCAAAAATGAGGTGTTCATAGGTTTGTGGGTTAAAATCCGGGTCTTCTATACGATTCCATTTGTCTACTTCTCTGTTTTTATGCCAGTACCACACTGTTTTCATCACTGTAGCTCTGTAATAGAGTTTGAAGTCAGGGATGGTAATGCCTCCAGACAATCCTTTATTGTATAGGATTGTTTTGGCTATCCTGGGTTTTTTGTTTTTCCATATAAAGTTGATTATTGTCCTCTCAAGATCTGTGAAGAATTTTGATGGGATCTTGATGGGGGTTGCATTGAATCTATAAATTGCCTTTGGTAGAATTGCCATTTTTACTATGTTGATCCTCCCAATCCAAGAGCAAGGGAGGTCCTTCCATTTTCTGGTATACGCCTCAGTTTCTTTATTCAATGCCTTAAAGTTCTTGTCAAATAGATCTTTCACTTCCTTGGTTGGAGTTACCCCAAGATATTTAATGCTGTTTGTGGCTATCGTGAAAGTTGAAGCATCTCTGATTTCACTCTCTGCTACCATATCCTTTGTATATAAGAGGTCGACTGATTTTTTGGAGTTTATCTTGTATCCTGCCACATTACTAAAAGTGTTTATCAACTGTCAAAGTTCTTTGGTGGAGTTTGGGGTCGCTTATGTACACTATCATATCATCTGCAAATAACAAAAGTTTCACTTCTTCCTTTCCAATTCGAATCCCCTTGATCCCCTTATGCTGTCTTATTGCTATTGCTAGAACTTCAAGCACTATATTGAAGAGGTATGGCAAGAGTGGACAGCATTGTCATGTTCCTGAGTTTAGTGGGATGGCTTTAAGTTTCTCTCCATTTAATTTGATGTTAGCTGTTGGCTTGCTGTATATAGCTTTTATTATATTTAGGTATGACCCTTGTATCCCTAATCTCTCCAATACTTTTATCATAAAGGGATGTTGAATTTTGTCAAATGCTTTTTCAGCATCTAATGAAATGATCATATGGTTTTTTTCTTTCAGTTTATTTATATGCTGGATTACATTGATAGATTTTCGTATGTTGAACCAGCCCTGCATCCCTGGGATGAAGCCTACTTGATCATAATGGATAATTTTTCTAATGTGTTCTTGGATACGGTTTGCCAGTATTTTGTTGAGGATTTTTGCGTCGATGTTCATGAGTGAGATTGGCCTGTAATTCTCTTTCTTGGTTGAGTCTTTGTGTGGTTTTGGTATCAGAGTAACTGTAGCTTCATAAAAGGAATTTGGCATGACTCTTCTGTTTCTATATTGTGAAATACATTAAGGAGTATAGGTATTAGTTCTTCTTGGAAGTTCTGGTAGAATTCCGCATTGAAACCATCTGGTCCTGGGCTTTTTTGGTAGGGAGGTTTTTGATAACCTCTTCTAATTCTTCGCGACTAACAGGTCTATTTAGATTGTTCACCTGGTCCTGATTTAACTTTGGTATATGGTATTTATCTAAAAAAGTGTCCATTTCCTTTACATTTTCCAGTTTTGTGGCATATAGGCTTTTGTAGTAAGATCTACTGATTCTCTGAATTTCCTCTGTGTCTATGGTTATGTCCCCCTTTTCATTTCTGATCTTATTAATTTGCAAATTCTCTCTCTGCCGTTTGATTAGTTTGGATAGGGGTTTGTCAAGCATGTTAATTTTCTCCAGGAACCAGCTTTTTGTTTCGTTGATTCTTTGTATTGTTTTCTGTGTTTCTATTTTGTTGATTTCAGCCCTCAGTTTGATTATTTCCAAACTTCTACTCCTACTAGGTGAGTCTGCTTCTTTTTTTTCTAGAGCTTTCAGGTGGGCTGTTAAGTCTCCAATGTGAGCTTTCTCTGTTTTCTTTAAGTGGGCACTTAGTGCTATGAACTTTCCTCTTAGGACTGCTTTCATAGTGTCCCATAAGTTTAAGTATGTTGTTTCTTTATTTTCATTGAATTCCAGGAAGACTTTAATTTCTTTCTTAATTTCTTCCTTAATCCAGGTATGGTTCAGTAGTTGACTGTTCAGTTTCCATGAGTTTGTAGGCTTTCTGGGGGTAGCATTGTTGTTGAATTCTAACTTTAATCCATGGTGATCTGATAAGACACAGGTGGTTACTAATAGTTTTTTGTAACTGTGGATGTTTGCTTTGTTACCGACTATGTGGTCGATTTTTGAGAAGGTTCCATGAGCTGCAGAGAAGAAGGTATATTCTTTCCTTTTTGGGTGAAAAGTTCTATAGATGTCTGTTAAGTCCATTTGATTCATTACCTCCATTAATTCTCTTATTTCTCTGTTAGGTTTCTGTCTGATTGACCTGTCCATTGGTGAGAGAGGAGTGTTGAAGTCTCCTACTATTAGTGTGTGCGGATTGATGGCTGCCTTGAGTTTTAGCAATGTTTTGTTTATGTACGTGGGTGCTTTTATATTAGGGGCATAGATGTTCAGGATTGAGACTTCATCCTGCTGAACTGTTCCTGTTATGAGTATAAAATGCCCCTCTCCATCTCTTCTGATTGATTTAAGTTTGAAGTCTACTTTGTTAGAGATTAGTATGGCAACACCTGCTTGTTTTTTAGGTCCATTCGCTTGATAAGCCTTTTCCCAGCCCTTTACTCTGAGTAGGTGCCTGTCTTTGTGGTTGAGGTGTGTTTCTTGTAAACAGCAGAATGTTGGATCCTGTTTTCGTATCCAATCTCTTTGCCTGTGCCTTTTAATAGGTGAGTTAAGTCCATTGACATTAAGTGATATTAATGACCAGTGGTTGTTAACGCCGGTCATTTTTTTAGTAGTAGAGTTTGTGTGTTTCCCTTCTTTGAGTTGTGTTTGTGAAGGGTCTCTAGATGTCTGAGTTATTGTGGTCGTTGTTGGACTCCTTGGTTAGTGATTTTCCTTCTATTACTTTCTGTAAGGCTGGATTTGTGGCTGCGTATTGTTTAAATTTGTTTTTATCCTGGAAAATTTTATTTTCTCCATTTATAGTGAACGAAAGCTTGGCTGGGTATAGTAATCTGGGCTTGCATCCATGGTCTCTTAGTTTCTGTAGTACATCTATCCAGGACCTTCTGGCTTTCATGGTTTCCATGGAGAAGTCAGGTGTAAGTCTGATAGGTTTACCTTTATAAGTAATTTGGCCTTTTTCCTTTGCAGCTCTTAATATTCTTTCCTTATTCTGTATGCTTTGTTTTTTGATAATTATATGGCGAGGGGATGTTTTTTTTTTTTTTTTGATCCAGCCTATTCGGTGTTCTGTATGCTTCTTGCACCTTCATAGGTATATCTTTCTTTAGGTTGGGAAAGTTTTCTTCTATAATTTTATTAAATATATTTTCTGGACCATTGAGCTGCACTTCTTCTCCTTCTTCTACTCCTATTATTCTTACGTTTGGTCTTTTTATTGTGTCCCATATTTCCTGAATATTTTGTGATGAGAGTTTGTTGGACTTGCTGTTTTCTTTGATCAGTGTGTTTATTTTCTCTATGGTATCTTCAGAATCTGAGATTCTTTCTTCTAAGTCTTGTATTCTGTTGGTTATGCTTGTTTCTGTAAACTCTGTGTGTTTACTTAAATTTTCTATGTCCAGCCGGCCCTCTGTTTGTGTTTTCTTCTTTGCCTCCAGTTCAGTTTTCAAGTCTTGAACTGTTTCCATTATTTGTTTGATTGTTTTTCCTTGGTTTTCTAGGGTATCATTCACTGATTTATTCAATTCCTCAAACTTTCTGTTATATTTCTCATCCATTTCTATAAGGGCGTTTTTTACATGCTGTTTAAGGGCATCAATCACTTTCATGAAGTCAATCTTTTCTACTTCTTCTTGATTAAGGTGTTCATGTCCTCCCGTTGTGAGGTCGCTGGTTTCTGGTGGCTTGATGTTGCTTTTCAGCTTGTTGGGCGAATTCTTGCCTTGGCGTCTGCCCATCTCTTCTTCTAAATGCTCCCTTATGAATCTTCTTTTACCGGATCAGGTCTCCTTGCCTACCCAACTCTGGCTCTCCCCAACGTTGTCTCTCCCCAATGCTGTTTCTCCCCAATGCTGTCTCTCCTGGCACCGAGAGATCAGGCCTCCGTGCTGGTGGGCAGGTCGCAAACAAAGTGCCTACCCTGCTTGGTGAAGGCAGGCGATAGAAACAAAGGAGTCCCGCCCGCTTGAGTGCCCCGAGGATTCGGACCCAGTGCCCTCAGATTTTAATCTTACTCTCATATCAAAACAACTATATTTTCATAATGAACTGTACACATTCTTATTTGTTGAGCCCCTAAGTCATGTGTGTCTGCTCAGCATGTAGACACTTGCCACCAAGCATAGTGACCTGAGTATGAGTCTCAGAATCCGTAGAGTGGAAGGCAAAAAGCAACTCCCATGCATTTTTTCTGACTTCTATACGTGGTCCATGCCAACACACACACACACACACACACACACACACACACAAACAAAAGCACAATACTCACAAAACATTGATCTTCATTTACATAGTGTATGTTAATGTTTTCATCATACAAATATCCTAAATACTCAGTGAGTATACAAAGTCATGCTACAGATTGTTTCCTGAAAAACACTCAATAACTGATAAAGTTGGCCATTGAAATATTAATTCTAACATAATAGCAGCATATTTTGTTGAAAAGAGACACCATTTTAAGGGCCTTGCAGGTTTCTAGTTTTGAGTGAGGTGAAAGAAAAATGTCAGAGAGAGATTTATGCAACCTGAGGAGGATTTTCTTTCACATAAATAATGCTAAATGATGAAAATGACATTTAGAATTTTAAATTAGGCAAGGAAATTCACACTTGTGGTTGTCATTTCGGATTAGGTGTTGCATTGTTTGTTTCAGAGCCAGGCAGGGTCCTTTGGATGTGTTAATATTAGGTGTTTGTGAAAGCATTTGCCTTGAATCATGAAAAGAGATATGGATTTTCTGCCTGTCTCTTTTTCTAACTTTATACTTTTATACTGCATTTATACTTTTATATTTCTATATTTCTGGCTCATGGTCCAGGTGTTTTCCTGCTCTCACCCACAGATCCAAGCCTGGCTTTTACCATCCTCAGTGCACAACTAACATTCACTTTGACAGGGTATCACTGCTATTAGCAAAGGGAGTCGCCTACATGGGACTAAAGGGGGTTAGTGCAACATCAGTACCTCCACTCTTCTTCCTGTGTTCTGTGTGGTATTGTGGCTGTCACTTTAAGTCCTTTGTGCTTTAGAACTGTCCTAATATCTTCTCCTCCAAGATTTAAGGTTCAGCCTGGAAAGTCAGCTGCTTACTCCCAGACATCACCTCCCCCTCTGCCCTTGGCTCTATTTTTCCCCACTAACCTCTACTTCGCTTTTGTCAATCTCTTAGTTTGGCTGCATTTTCTTATAGTATTCCATCTGACTTGCTTAGTCTTCATTTTATGTTATCTGTAATTTCCTATGTCGAACTCTCTATATTTAAACACATGGCATGAACTGCGTTGTGGGGGAAAATGCTGTTCAGCTATCTACAAGAATGTATTTCACTGTTTTAAGACAATGAAGTAATTGTTCCTTTATGCATCCCTCGACTACTATTTTTTATACATATTCAATAAAGATTTAGTTGTTACACACACATAAAACTCAATACCATTACAACATATTTTAACTTTGCAACTGTTTTCATTTACTGCAGTATCATTGGCATGTGAATAATACAATCCTGACATTGGCATTTCAAATTTAGTGGGTAGACTAATATGCTTATAAGACATGACTTAAGAAACAAGCTAGCCTACATTATGACTGATTGATGCATTCAAAAACTGGTTAAATAAAGAATTAAATATGAAAAAATGCAGAAATAATTCAGGCTTTAAATTCCGGATCCTAAATCCTGGGATCTTACTGTGCTATCCTATATATCTCCACATATTTTGTTACATAAAGTGATGAAATATTTGCAGAATTTTACTTTTGAATAAACCAGAACACTTGAGTACTACATTAGCATCTTTATAACTTTTATGCCATTGGGGTTTTCTATTTAATGGGAACTAAGCTAGTATGTTTAAATATGGGTAGAAGGAGGTTGACACTTAGCAATAAACTAGAATATCTGTATATAGTTTTTATAGTCAAGGGAATAGATGTTTGTAGAAGTCACTGCAAACAGTAGAGCGGGTAATTCAAGAATCCCTCCTTGTATAAGCTTAGCACCAGCTAAATCAGGCACAGGTGTTCATTTTCCTTGATCAGACCAAACCACACCTCCTATACAAGAGCTCAGAATACAATTTCTTCTGCTTGTATGCCTTTGAAAGTTTGATTTGTTCCTCTAACAAATGACCGCTCATTCTACTGAGTCACAGTGATGTCTGGATATAAAGTGGGGTCCCATCTAGTCATGTTAGCTACTATTTTATTAAAATAGTTTTAGGACAATGTATTATCTCCCATTAAGTCAATCTGTGAAATAATTTATCACAAAGCTTACCTCATTGTTATTTTTTGTTGCTAGGATATGAATTCCAGGAGAAGAAAGATCTCACTGTCTTTCTTCACTATTGTTGGATTACCAAGTAAAGTACCACAGGACTTTCAGTAGACACTGAAATTTATGGAATGAATGTGACCTTTAAATTGGCATTATGTGAGCATGAATGAGATGTGCCCTATATGTTATGAAATGAATATTAGTCAGAGTTAAATAAGAAACAATTTTTGAATATATTCTATTAAATATATATATAAGAACATTATAATTCAATACAGATTATTATACAAAATCTTAGACTGTTCGGAAGTCATATAGCGGCTAAGCTCAGTGCTTTTTAACAATTATAAAATATTCTTTAAAATGTTAAAACTCCTATATTATACTATAAATGAAAAACCAAAGGTACAGCACATCACCATATCTCCCCATAAGTTTATGACATAAATGCATAATTCATATGGCGTATGTTTAACCTATTAAATAAGACTTAGTAGTGTTTGAATATTAAGAACTAAGAAAACATCATCAAAAATGAGAAAATGTTCATTAATTACTTGAATATCAGTGCAAATGATTGAAGTGAGTTCTACTCTTCCATTTTGCTGAAATTTCCTAGTATCATTTAAATTAAATTAAAATTTTCAATGGGATCTTCACCTCACTTTTTCCTAAATAGCACTCCTACTTGGTATTTGATTTCCAAATGTTGGGAAAAGGGGCTTCTTGAAGCTCATGTCATTCTCTTCTACTTCTGCTCTCTAAAATAAAACTATCACAGTAGAGAGGTGCAGAAGAAAGCTAATTAAGGATAAATAATGATATGACCCATTGAATGAGGGGGAAGAATAAAGATATTATTTTAGAAACTGATTGTAATTCATTTCACCCCATAATTCCCAATTTCGTCTTTTATTTCAATAGCCCATCTGGACTTCATCTAACAGATTCAAAAAACAAGCAAACAACAGCAAAACAAGAAAACTAAATGAAAATAAAAAAAGGAAATAAAGAATGTGACCATGGAATTCATCAGTTATAGTGAAGTTATGAAGATTGTGTAATAGGAATTTTTAAACCAATTACTCCTTAGAATTTCTACTCTGGTGCAGAATCATTAACTTTGGAGCATTTAATTAGCTTTAGGACCACAACACTTTTTGCAAGTTAATTAGCTGCTCAGAGATCTCAGGTAATGTTCTCCATAGAACTTCCTACTTCAGAAGTCGTTCTCTATACATCACCCCTATACAATACACTACAAATGTCCAATTGGCCCACAAAAAAAGATTATATAATCATCTGTATTGTTCTTATAATTCTCTGTATTGTAACAACACGGCTCCACAGTGCACACTTCTCAAACAGAGGATCGTGCATATTTGTGTCCTGACTGTGTCCTTCACATCCTTCACAACAAACCTATGTTGGTGTTAGAACTGACCTTCAGACACTTAAGTGTTGAGCCAGGCTCGGCTGAGCATGCTTGTAGTTCTGGCACTGGAAGGTAGGAGAAAGAGATCAGGGGTTCAAAGACAGTTCAGGCTGAATAGCACACTGAATCTCATCCTATTCACACACATTAACTTAAAAGTGATTTTTCTGGAGGGATAAAACAGAACCAAAAAGCAAAACAATATGTGTTTTATGTTACCATGAAGTCCTAATGAACAAAGAGGGCAGTGGTGCCAAGAGTGGACCTTTACACCTGGACTTAAATCTCCATGGAGTGATTGCCATCCTTTGTAAAATTCAATCTTTGAAAAACCTTAGGATATTTTTTTTGTTAGAAACAGCAAAGAAAGAACCAAATATAAATGATTAATGTTTTCATGCTTTGTTTTATTCAATTTCAAACCTTTCTGACTTTTACTTCTTTTTGTTATTTTTGCAAAAGGAGTTCTTATTTGCTTTTAAGATTCTTATAAAAATAAATTTTTGTGATGTGTTCAGTAATAATCTTGTTCAAACCTAAGTCTATTTCAGGAATAAGTATTTTCACTTTTCTCTCTCTCTGTCTCTTTGTCTCTCTGTCTCTGTCTCTCTCTGTTTCTCTGTTTCTCTCCTTCTCTCTCCCTCTTTCTCCCCCTCTCCCTTGCTCGGAATTGTACCTAGAACGTTATAGGCATCTGGTCAGTGCTTGACTGTAGTCCCAGTCTCTTAAATATTCTTCCTATTAATATTAAAAACACTGATTTGTTAGAATATGCTCAACCTATGAACTGCTATATGCTCTAAATATAATACCCCCTCCTCTGCTCTCCCTACTTTTCTGACCTGCATACTTCACTTCTGTAGACCTACAGAGGCTTATAGCATGCTAACCAAGAGTCAGAACCAAAAGTGAATATTTGTGGGGGGGATGGTGTGAATGTGTGTGAAGATAGGCTTATGGGGATTTGTTGTTTTGGGGGATTATGTATTTATTTGAGTGCACGTTTGTTTGTGTGTAGACATATTTATGAGTGTATCTGTGTATGCGTGTGTATCATGCATCAGTGGTGTGGTGGATATGAATACATGTGAGTGTTTGTGTTTTAGAAATCATTCACTGGAGACCAGAATATTTGCACTATAGTGTTCTATTTCCTTCAGAACTGTATACCTTAGGGAAAATTGCATTAAATCAATGACCAAACCATCAAACCTTACACTGGTTCCTGATTCTGTGGTTTTAATATTCATTTAACCTTTGGCATAAGTCATACCATGTGAAGAAAATTTTTTTTGACTTTATACAATTTGAAGAAGTTGAATACATGACAATGATAGATCTAATGTCAGAAAACGATTATTTAGAAACATGAGACTTGAAATTAATTTCAAAACCTTATAAAGAAAGAACACGACTTGAACATATATATATATATATATATATTATACATATACATGCATTCCTAAAATATCTTAGAGGCTGGACATACAATATAGCTCAGTACTGAGCCCATACTACACACCTATCAAGTCCTTGATGCAATACCTGGTATTGGAGAGAGAGAAGAGAAAGAGAAAGAGAAAGAGAAAGAGAAAGAGAAAGAGGAAGAGGAAGAGGAAGAGGAAGAGGAAGAGGAAGAGAAAGAGAAAGAGAAAGAGGAGAGAAATTAAGGAAAAATACTACGGGAGATACACTTCTAAATTATTATAATTTTTTCTAACACATACACAAACACACTCATAATCATACACAACTATATACACAACACTGATACACATAGACACACTGATATGTACATGAAGAGATACAAACTAACACACGCATAACCTCCACACACTCCCACACACATATCCACACACAATTATTCACGCAAAGATATATATGGAAAGAGAGAAAGAATTTTAAACTAAAAATTGATTTCATAATCCTTAATAAAGGATCAGCTCCTCTTAACTCCTTATATATTTCATATATTTTTACTTTAATGCCCTCATCTCCTAAAATTGGTCTGCCTGAGGAATAATTAGGATAATAGCCTCCTGAAGAGTATTTTCCATTCATTTCCAGAGTCTCCATCTCTTGACCTTCTGACTGATGAAAGACTCAGATGAGGCCTGAGGGATTTTAGTTTACACTCCAAACCTGCCTTGGAAAATGCTGGTAAATAATGGGGTGCAATCACCCTGAAATATGAATTTTTTATAATTTTAGTGAGTGTCAAAAATACATTTTATGGTTTCCTTGAATATTAATGTAAAGTATAACAGTAAAACATACCTTGAAAATATTCACGATTCATTCATTTTTCAATCATATACTCAATTACATAGTAGTAGACAAATCTCCACATGAATATAAAATCCACTTTAATGTTAAACAGTAACAAGTAAAGGTGAGTATAAGGACAACAGGAAAATGTAAAATAGGCCACCTCAAATCAGAGTTGTCAGCACAGGTACAGAATCCTAACTTGTTCACAACACAGCAGAAAAACATGCAGTACTTCTCCATACTCAAATGCAACATACTTAAAGGGAGGAATTTAGTCAAGAAATAAGGAACCATTTAGTTAGTAAAAGACTTGAGAAGATTCATCATCAACTACTATGAAGCCAGTTTGTAATTTGTCACTGGAAAGTTTAACGTAATTGGCAGCCTACTTTGAAATTATTGTTTCTGGAAATGCTGGTTAATGTAGACACTTTACAATTAGGAATGTACTTCAAGGAAATCACTGTTATTCATTTCTTATGCCTTTAATAATATTTTGGAAAATTGTGTTTAATGGAGTGCTTGAAGATTTTGCAAAATTATCCTGATACTTATTTTTATTAATAGAAGATTGGTTTGTGATGCCCTGAAGTAGAAAATTTCTTTAGTTTTAAAGAAATAACACTTGATTCATTCATGCCTTTCACATTGCTGAGAGAAAGAATATTAAATAATGCCTCATAAATAATCACAGTTCATTTAAATACAAATACATTTTAATCATATAGGTTACAACTTACGTTATAATGATACCTTCAAATTAAGCTTTCATCAAATAGACATGATTATGTAACACATCAAATACACATGTGTTTGTCACATATTAGATAGACATGTGCATGTAACATATTCATCAGACATGTACTGTCATAATGTTTCTAAGTGTATAAATTAAAGAGGAAAGTGGCTGAAAATATATTTAAGTAAATGTATACGTCTATCTCAAAATAGGAAACAATTTGAATGATTAATGAATACTTGAAGAAAATGAACTGTCATAAGCTCTGAAGACAACAAAGAACCATTAACAGGAAAATACAGAAATCTGTTCTGCCACACAACATAATTCCTATGTTAGATGACTTCATTTATGTAAGTCTAGTTTCTCTGTATCTGATTCATTCTTATCACTTTTAAATAACAAAAGAAAAAAACTGAATCTGCTAAATGTGTATATTTATTTAACATATATGTAAATTACAGTAATGTGTTTTGTTATATATAACTTACAGTGTATATTGTTATGTTATTAATGTATAAACATGATACATTGTTTAACACATATAGACATTATACCTGCATGTTTTTGTTTGAATAATCGGTGAGAAAACATCACATAACATCATAAAGACACAACTAAGAAACACTTTAAATATTTGACAGAAATGTCTGCAGGCCTTGCCTGGATAGAATTTCAGCAGATTCATTGATGATGTTCTGGCCAGGGTGGTCTGAGAAAATGCAATTGTCCTCGTTCTCATAATCTACTCTTTGCTTGGCTGCTCTACTATAAACAGTGTACACCATGACAGACACTTCCTTGTCATGTGTAAAGTATGTCATCACCCAAAGCTTATCTACTAAGAGATGAGATGCAAACAAAAATTTTGATGTAAAGAACAATGGGTAGCTCTCGGTGCCAGGAGACCCAGCGTTGGGGTGAGTTTCTGACCCTGCGGCGCCAGCCCGGGAAGGGGAGTTCAGAGCTTCCTTGGCCCCCTATCCTTCTTGAGCTCTCGGCAGGGCCCCCACTCCCTGCATACCTCCTCTTTCTTCCTAGCCCGCCCAGCTTCCATCCAGAACCCTCCCCATTTTGCCCCACTGCCCTCTTTCTGCACATAACATCACCCAGCCCAGCCTGTCTGGGCACTGGGTCCGAATCCTCGGGGCACCCAAGCAGGCAGGAGTTCCTTTGTTTCTTTGGCCTGCCTGCACCAAGCAGGGTAGGCGCTTTGTTTGCCACCTGCCCATCAGCACGGAGGCCTGATCTCTCGGCGCCAGGAGACCCAGCCTTGGGGAGACCCAGCATTGGGGAGAGACAACGTTGGGGAGATCCAGCATTGGGTAGGCAAGGAGACCTGATCCGGTAAAGAAGATCCATAAGGGGGCATTTGGAAGAAGAGATGGGTAGACGCCAAGGCAAGAATTCGCCCAACAAGCTGAAAAGCAATATGAAGCCACCAGAAACCAGCAACCTCACAAGGGGAGGACATGAACACCTTAATCAAGAAGAAGTAGAAAAGGTTGACTTCATGAAAGTGATTGACGCCCTTAAACAGCATGTAAAAAATGCCCTTATAGAAATGGATGAGAAATATAACAGAAAGTTTGAAGAACTGAATAAATCAGTGAATGATACCCTAGAAAACCAAGGAAAAACAATCAAACAGATAATGGAAACGGTGCAAGACGTGAAAACTGAAATGGAGGCTAAGAAGAAAACACAAACAGAGGGCCGGCTGGACATGGAAAATTTAAGTAAACAAACAGAGTCTACAGAAACAAGCATAACCAACAGAATACACGAGATAGAAGAAAGAATCTCAGATTCTGAAGATACCATAGAGAAAATAAACACTCTGATCAAAGAAAACAGCAAGTCCAACAAACTCTCATCACAAAATATTCAGGAAATATGGGACACAATAAAAAGACCAAACCTAAGAATAATAGGAGTAGAAGAAGGAGAAGAAGTGCAGCTCAATGGTCCAGAAAATATATTTAATAAAATTATAGAAGAAAACTTTCCCAACCTAAAGAAAGATATACCTATGAAGGTGCAAGAAGCATACAGAACACCGAATAGGCTGGATCAAAAAAGAACATCCCCTCGCCATATAATTATCAAAACACAAAGCATACAGAATAAGGAAAGAATATTAAGAGCTGCAAAGGAAAAAGGCCAAATTACTTATAAAGGTAAACCTATCAGACTTACACCTGACTTCTCCATGGAAACCATGAAAGCCAGAAGGTCCTGGATAGATGTACTTCAGAAACTAAGAGACCATGGATGCAAGCCCAGATTACTATACCCAGCCAAGCTTTCGTTCACTATAAATGGAGAAAATAAAATTTTCCATGATAAAAACAAATTCAAACAATATGCAGCCACAAATCCAGCCTTACAGAAAGTAATAGAAGGAAAATCACTAACCAAGGAGTCCAACAATGACCACAATAACTCAGACATCTAGAGAACCTTCACCAACACAAATCAAAGAGGGGAAACACACAAACTCTATGACTAAAAAAATGACCGGAGTTAACATCCACTGGTCATTAATATCACTTAATGTCAATGGACTCAACTCACCTATTAAAAGGCACAGGCTAAGAGATTGGATACGAAAACAGGATCCAACATTCTGCTGTTTACAAGAAACCCACCTCAACCACAAAGACAGGTACCTACTCAGAGTAAAGGGCTGGGAAAAGGCTTATCAAGCAAATGGACCTAAAAACAAGCAGGTGTGGACATACTAATCTCTAACAAAGTTGACTTCATACTTAAATCAATCAGAAGAGATGGAGAGGGGCATTTTATACTCATAACAGGAACAGTTCAGCAGGATGAAGTCTCAATTCTGAACATCTATGCCCCTAATTTAAAAGCACCCACGTACATAAAAGAAACATTGCTAAAACTCAAGGCAGCCATCAAACCGCACACACTAATAGTAGGAGACTTCAACACTCCTCTCTCACCAATGGACAGGTCAAACAGACAGAAACCTAACAGAGAAATAAGAGAATTAATGGAGGTAATGAATCAAATGGACTTAACAGACATCTACAGAACATTCCACCCAAATAGGAAAGAATATACCTTCTTCTCTGCAGCTCATGGAACCTTCTCAAAAATCGACCACATAGTCGGTAACAAAGCAAACATCCACAGTTACAAAAAAACTATTAGTAACCACCTGTGTCTTATCAGATCACCATGGATTAAAGTTAGAATTCAACAACAATGCTACCCCCAAAAAGCCTACAAACTCATGGAAACTGAACAGTCAACTACTGAACCACACCTGGATTAAGGAAGAAATTAAGAAAGAAATTAAAGTCTTCCTGGAATTCAATGAAAATAAAGAAACAACATACTTAAACTTATGGGACACTATGAAAGCAGTCCTAAGAGGAAAGTTCATAGCACTAAGTGCCCACTTAAAGAAAACAGAGAAAGCTCACATTGGAGACTTAACAGCCCACCTGAAAGCTCTAGAAAAAAAAGAAGCAGACTCACCTAGGAGGAGTAGAAAACTGGAAATAACCAAACTGAGGGCTGAAATCAACAAAATAGAAACACAGAAAACAATCCAAAGAATCAATGAAACAAAAAGCTGGTTTCTGGAGAAAATCAACAAGATTGACAAACCCCTATCCAAACTAATCAAACGGCAGAGAGAGAATTTGCAAATTAATAAGATCAGAAATGAAAAGGGGGACATAACCACAGACACAGAGGAAATTCAGAGAATCATTAGATCTTACTACAAAAGCCTATATGCCAAAAAACTAGAAAATGTAAAGGAAATGGACACTTTTTTAGATAAATACCATATACCAAAGTTAAACCAGGACCAGGTGAACAATCTAAATAGACCTGTTAGTCGCGAAGAATTAGAAGAGGTTATCAAAAACCTTCCTACCAAAAAAAGCCCAGGACCAGATGGTTTCAATGCGGAATTCTACCAGAACTTCCAAGAAGACCTAATACCTATACTCCTTAATGTATTTCACAATATAGAAACAGAAGAGTCATTGCCAAATTCCTTTTATGAAGCTACAGTTACTCTGATACCAAAACCGCACAAAAACTCAACCAAGAAAGAAAATTATAGACCAATCTCACTCATGAACATCGATGCAAAAATCCTCAACAAAATACTGGCAAACCGAATCCAAGAACACATTAGGAAAATTATCCATTATGATCAAGTAGGCTTCATCCCAGGGATGCAGGGCTGGTTCAACATACGAAAATCTATCAATGTAATCCAGCATATAAATAAACTGAAAGAAAAAAACCATATGATCATTTCATTAGATGCTGAAAAAGCATTTGACAAAATTCAACATCCCTTTATGATAAAAGTCTTGGAGAGATTAGGGATACAAGGGTCATACCTAAATATAATAAAAGCTATATACAGCAAGCCGACAGCTAACATTAAATTAAATGGAGAGAAACTTAAAGCCATCCCACTAAACTCAGGAACACGACAAGGCTGTCCACTCTCGCCATACCTCTTCAATATAGTACTTGAAGTTCTAGCAATAGCAATAAGACAACATAAGGGGATCAAAGGGATTCGAATTGGAAAGGAAGAAGTTAAACTTTCGTTATTTGCAGATGATATGATAGTGTACATAAGCGACCCCAAAAACTCCACCAAAGAACTTTTACAGCTGATAAACACCTTTAGTAATGTGGCAGGATACAAGATAAACTCCAAAAAATCAGTCGACCTCTTATACACAAAGGATATGGAAGCAGAGAGTGAAATCAGAGAAGCTTCAACTTTCACGATAGACACAAACAGCATAAAATATCTTGGGGTAACTCTAACCAGGAAGTGAAAGATCTATTTGACAAGAACTTTAAGGCATTGAAGAAAGAAATTGAGGAGTATACCAGAAAATGGAAGGACCTCCCTTGCTCTTGGATTGGGAGGATCAACATAGTAAAAATGGCAATTCTATCAAAGGCAATTTATAGATTCAATGCAATCCCCATCAGGGTCCAATCAAAATTCTTCACAGATCTTGAGAGGACAATAATCAACTTTATATGGAAAAACAAAAAACCCAGGATAGCCAAAACAATCCTATACAATAAAGGATTGTCTGGAGGCATTACCATCCCTGACTTCAAACTCTATTACAGAGCTACAGTGATGAAAACAGTGTGGTACTGGCATAAAAACAGAGAAGTCGACCAATGGAATCGTATAAAAGACCCGAATTTTAACCCACAAACCTATGAACACCTCATTTTTGATAAAGGAGCCAAAAGTATACCATGGAAGAAAGAAAGCATTTTTAACAAATGGTGCTGGCATAACTGGATGTCAAGGTGTAGAAGAATGAAAATAGACCCATATCTATCACCATGCACAAAACTCAAGTCCAAATGGATTAAAGACCTCACTATCAGTCAGAACACAATGAACCTGATAGAAGAGAAAGTGGGAAGTACCCTACAGGAGATGGGCACAGGAGATCGCTTCCTATGTGTAACCCCAACAGCACAGACTTTAAGGGCAACATTGAATAAATGGGACCTACTAAAACTGAGAAGCTTCTGTAAAGCAAAGGACACTGTCACCAAGACAAATAGGCAACCTACTAACTGGGAGAAGATCTTCACCAACCCCGCAACATACAAAGGTCTGATCTCCAAAATATATAGAGAACTCAGGAAACTAGACTTTAAAATGCTAATTAACACAATTAAAAAATGGGGCACTGAACTGAACAGAGAATTCTCAGCAGAGGAAGATCAAATGGCCAAAAGACACTTAAGGTCATGCTCAACCTCCTTAGCAATCAGGGAAATGCAAATCAAAACAACTTTGAGATATCATCTCACACCTGTCAGAATGGCTAAAATAAAAAACTCCAATGATAGCCTTTGCTGGAGAGGCTGTGGGGGAAGGGGAACACTCATCCATTGCTGGTGGGAATGCAATCTTGTGCAACCACTTTGGAAATCGGTGATTCGGTTTCTCAGGAAATTCGGGATCAACCTACCCCTGGACCCAGCAATACCACTCCTGGGAATATACCCAAGAGATGCCCTATCACATGACAAGAGCATTTGTTCAACTATGTTCATAGCAGTATTATTTGTAATAGCCAGAACCTGGAAACAACCTAGATGCCCTTCAATGGAAGAATGGATGAAGAAAGTGTGGAATATCTACACATTAGAGTACTATGCTGTGGTAAAAAAACAATGACTTCTCGAATTTTGCATGCAAATGGATGGAAATAGAAAACACTATCCTGAGTGAGGTATCCCAGAGCCAAAAATATGAACATGGGATGTACTCACTCATAATTGGTTTCTAGCCATAAACAAGGGTCACGGAGTCTACACTTGGTGATCCCAAAGAAGCTAAGTAAGAAGGTGAACCAAAGGAAAAGCATATAGTTGTCCACTTGTCTATGGGAAGTAGACAAAATTGCCGGGGAGAAAATTGAGATCTTGGGTGTGGGCTGGGATGGGGGTAAGGGGAGATGGGGAGAGAGGGGGAGAGGGGGAGAATGGGGGGGAGCTTGGGAAAGGGGGAGGATTGGGATGAAGGAAGGTTGGATGGGGGAGCACGGAAGCATGGTTCTTAGTTAAGGGAGCCACCTTAGGGTTGGCAAGAGACTTGAACCTAGAGTGGCTCCCAGATACCCAAGTCGAGGTCCCCAGTTAGTTCCTTGGGCAGCTGAGGATGGGGAACCTGAAATAACCCCATCCTAGAGCAATACTGACGAATATCTTGCATATCATCATAGAACCTTCATCTGGTGATGGATGGAGATAGAGACAGAGACCCACACTGGAGCACTGGACTGAGCTCCCAAGGTCCCAATGAGGAGCAGAAGGAGGGAGAACATGAGCAAAGAAGTCGGGACCACGAGGCATGCACCCACCCACTGAGAGAGTTTAGCTGATCTATTGGGAGCTCACCAAGGCCAGCTGGACTGTGACTGAAAAAGCGTGGGACAAAACTGGACTCTCTGAGCATGGCGAACAATGAGGGCTGATGAGAAGCCAAGGACAATGACACGGGGTTTTGAACCTACGTAATGTGCTGGCTTTGTGGGAGCCTAGCCAGTTTGGATGTTCCCCTTCCTAGAAATGGACGGAGAGGGGAGGACCTAGGACTTACCACAGGGCAGGGAAATCTGACTGCTCTTTGGGCTGGAGAGGGAGGGGGAGAGGAGTGGGGGGAAGGGGAGAAGGGTGGGAGGAGGGGGAGGGAAATGGGAGGCTGGGAGGAGGAGGAAATTTGTTTTTTTTTCTCTTTTCTCAATAAAAAAAAAGTTAAAAAAAAAGAACAATGGGTAATAACAATAATTAAGCTGCATCCTAGATTTTTACTGGTGCTGACATCATACAAAAAAACAGCCGTTACTCTCTTTTTTTGTTTCCTCTATCTTTGATAGAATGCTGTGGGGGGTGGTTGTTAAAGTGGAGTAATCTACTTAAAAATGTATACCTTCTGTAGCTTATAAGCCAGGAAAGGATTAAACAGGTGAAACCCTTTAACGCAACAAAAGTAGTCAGGTCTCACTAATTACAAGGTATGTGTAAACTTGGCACGCCAAATTTTAAGAAGCCCTCCACCACCCAGTAGCTAAGCTGCTAAACTCAGTTGCTAATTTCTGTTTTTACGAGGTTGTTAAGATTGCATCCCCTCACCTCTGTAGGTGTCCCTTTCCTCTTTTTTCTCTTTTTTAAGTTATCACGAATACTTTACGATAACCTTATGGGTACGAAGGTCTATTTTAATTTTTTCCACCTCTACTAAAATGAATTGTGCATGTTCTTGAATCTACTTTAGAGTATGCCTCTTGGAAATGTGTCATTCCATATGATTTTGTATAGTTCTTTGAAGTTTGGGGCATGAACGCACCTTAAAACTAATAAAAATCACTGAAGTGTGATTTTTTTCAAACCTACTCCTCCCATATTAAGTCAATAAATATTTCACAACCTTAAAATGTGAGATAATGTGAGCCTGCTTCATGTCAGAAGTCTAATATTCTGTGGGTGAACCTGTGTCATGAACCCTACTTAGTTCACCTTTCTTTCATTTTCCTGTATTTTGTGTCACTGTCATCACACAGGGTGCTTTCAATAATGCTGCCTGTTCTCTGTTGCTTTCTCACTTGAGTTTTGTGGAAGAATATGAGGATTGTCTAGAATTCCATGTCAGAACAGTCATTTTCCCTATGTGTGAATTAGTCATCAGATCAATCCATGCATGTGTCTCTGATAATTGGATTCTATAACAAAGATAGTTCTGAAACTTGAGTATGGACACTAAGACATTATCAGGACAAACTTTATGCACCTCGTCACCCTCCTGGTATCAGATCAGGACATAGGAACTTAAAGCCTAGATATCTACAAAACTTAGTTATGCAAGACCACAAGTTGATGGAGGATTCCCCTCTTTATGCTGTGAATATGTTTTATTACCATTGGTTAATAAAGAAGCTGTTTTGGCCAATGGCTGAGCAAAGTAAAGCCTGGCAAAAAATCTGAACAGACATAGAGAACAAGCAGAGTCAAATAAATGTCACGTAGCTGCAGAAGACAAAAGACACCAGAATGCCAGAATTTTACCAGTAGACGACAGACTTGTGGTGACACACAGATTAATATAAATGGGTTAAATTAATATATGAGTTAGCCAGGAATATGTCTAAGTTACTGGCCAAGGAGTGTTGTGATTAATAAAGTTTCTATGTGATTCTTTGGGTATGGTTGGCTGGGAACAAACAAGCAGCTTCTCTTATGAATATTATGACATTTTTCCTTTTTAAAATGTTTCTCTGTTACACATTTGCATTGTTTTTGAGGAGTTGAGACAGTATTTCACTGTGTGTCCAGTGTATCTGATTGTTTTCTTTTGCTTCTCAAGTACAGCAATTACATGTATGTCTTACCATGTAAACCCCCCTTTTACTTTCTTTAACTCTTTCTTTTTGTACACACACATACCCTGTCTCTCTCTCTCTCTCTTTCTCTCTCTCTCTCTCTCTCTCTCTCTCTCTCTCACATACACACACACACACACACACACACACATCTTCATTTTATAAAAATAAGAGGAAAAAGGAAAGCTCTGTAAAGAATTGTTAGATATGTTAGAGACATGGCTTAGTAGGCAAAATGCATGTCATACACGTAGAAGATCTGATTCCTGATGTGCATAAATAAAATAAAACCAAATGAGGTGGCACACATATGCTTTAGAATATTATTTTAAAGTATGCTATATTTGTTTATGCTCTGAAACAACTATATAATGATGTAAAGATGTGTTGCTTTGGTCTATTCTGCATTTGTTTAACTCTGTGATGCTGTGATTTTTTTTTTTGCCTGTCGAAAACACATGGAGGTCTAATAAAGAGCCAAATGGTCCATAGTTAGGCAAGGGAAAGAAAGGTGGGGCTGGCAGACTGAGGGTATTAATAGGAGTAGAAATCTGAGAGGAAAAAAGGAGAAAGGGAAGGGGCAAGGAGAAAACAAGGAGAGGAGGGTGACAGGGGCCAGCCACACAGCTATACAGCAAGCCACTGAAAAGATGGAACATAAGATATACAAAAGCAAGAAAAGGAAAAGGCACAGAGGTAAAAGGTAGAAAGGAGAATTTAAATTATCAAAAGTTGACTGGAAACAAGCCAAGCTAAAGGCAGGCACTTATAAGTAAGAATAAAACTCTGTGTGTGCTTGATTTATTTATGATCTGGGTTACGGGCTCCCCAAAAGAGCAACAATTCAAAGGAATTTCTACTTTTCCAACTCTCCCTTTGCTCTCTTTTGAATAAGAAGTCAAACACACGCTACAGGCAAGGTAACGATGTGCTCTTCCACTGAGGTGTTCCTCAGAAAATAAATTTCTGGTTTAGAATTCCTTCTTATACCCCGTTTTTTATATTTATTTTTTGAACACTCACCATTAAGGGATTGTATCAGCCATAGTTTCAGAAGCAGTGACTTGAAATGCTCCAGTGATCCATGAGTATCAAAGAATGGAAAAAACAAATAAACAAAAAAGCTCCAATTTCTGCTGTAAAAAGGAATACTGGTCTAAATGATGAAATACGTGTGGAGGATGAGTCAAAAAACCCAGTAGGACAGAGTAAACGTATATTTTGGCAGACTTCTATTAATGATCAAAGACCAAAGCTAAGAGTCTGTATAAATGGCACTTTTATTGAAGGCTTATTAGACACAGGTGCAGATGTAAGTATCGACCCCACAATCTTGGCATCCGAATTGGCCTCTTCAAGAGGTAGATGTTCAGTTCCTGGGAATTGGAACCCTATCTCGTGTAAAACGAAGCACAAGATGGGCTGAATGTATAGGGCTCGAAGGGCAAATAGGAAGACTAAGGCCATATATAGCCAATATTGCCATAAATTAATGGGGCCGTGACCTGCTACAGCAATGGAATACCCAGATTAACATTCCTGTAGTTCCAGGAACTCATAATTCTGGGAAGGATATGATGAGGTATTATGGAAAAAGGTCACCAGCCATTCAGGCTGTACAAGAACATACAGCAAATACCAAACCTTTAGAGGTACCAACAGCCCTACCTTTAAAATGGCTAACTGAGAAGCCAATATGGATCAAACAGTGGCCTCTAGCTGAAGATAAACTACAGGCATTGGAACAGCTGGTGCAGGAGCAACTAGATGCTCACCACATTGAAGAATCAACCAGCCCTTGGAATTCTCCTGTGTTTGTTGTAAAAAAGAAATCTGGTAAATGGAGAATGGTGACAGATCTAAGAGCTGTCAACAAAGAAATTCAACCTATGGGCCCACTACAATCTGGAATTCCTTTGCCTTCTCTGTTACCAAAAGGATGGCCTCTTATAGTTATTGATTTGAAAGATTGTTTTTTCACTATACCATTACAAGAAAAGGATAGAGAAAATTTTGCCTTCACAGTGCCTACTTATAATAATTCTCAGCATAATAGGAGGCATCAATGGACTGTCCTCCCACAGGGTATGCTCAATAGTCCTACACTGTGCCCATATTTTGTAAGTAAGCCATTGGAAATAATTCGTAAACAATTCCCCAAGTCCATAATTTATCATTACATGGATGACATCTTGTTATCTGATTCAAATAAAGATACTTTAGAAAGGATGTTTGAAGAAGTAAAGAAAGTCTTGCCTAGGTGGGGATTACAAATTGCCCCTGAAAAGATTCAAAGAGGAAATTCTATTAATTACCTAGGTTACAGAATAGGGTTAGAGAAAATTAAAACGCAAAAGGCACAAATTAGGAGAGACCGGTTAAAGACTCTTAATGACTTCCAAAGATTGTTAGGAGACATTTCCAGTCTACGACCAGCTGTTGGGATAACACCTGATCTAATAGTTCATTTAAACAAAACCTTAGATGGTGATAAAGATTTGAATAGTCCAAGAAAACTGACAGCTGAAGCAGAAAAGGAACTGACAATGATTGAGGAAAAATTACAGGAGGCACATGTGGATAGGGTGAACCCAAATCTTAGCTGCATCCTAGTCATATTGCCTTCCAGAATTTCTCCTACAGGGATTCTAATGCAGAGGGAAGATATTATTTTAGAGTGGGATATTTATACCTAATAAACCATGTAAAAAATTAAAAACTTATGTGGAAAAAGTCTCTGAATTAATTATAAAAGGTAAGCTGAGACTTCGTCAACTAGCAGGTATAGACCCAGCAGAAATTAGAGTGCCTTTTACTACTGAAGAAATAAAAAAGTTATGGGAAGACAATGAACCGTGGCAAAGAGCTTGTGCTATTTTTTTGGGAGAAATTAATAGCAACTATCCCAAAAGTGGTAGACTTAACCTCATAAAAAGAACTTCTTGGATTCTTCCTAGAATTGTACGTGATGCTCCAATAACTGGAGCCCGTACGTTCTATACTGATGCAAATAAATCAGGGAAAGCAGGTTACAAGCCAGATGAATTGATTAAGGTGGAACAAAGCCCTTATAATTCTGTCCAGAAGGCAGAATTATATGTCATTCTTATGGTGCTAAGGGATTTTAAAGAATCTCTTAATATAGTTACAGATTCACAATATACAGAAAGAGTTATCTTGCATATTGAAACTGCTGAATTTATACCAGATGACACAGAGCTGACTTCATTGTTTATCCAGGTACAAGACATAATCAGGAACAGGCTTTGTCCGATGTATATAACACACATCCGGTCCCATACAGGTCTGCCTGGTCCTCTAGCCCAAGGCAACACTGAGATTGATCAATTATTGATTGGAAGTGTGTTGCAGGCCTCAGAATTTCATAAGAAGCATCATGTCAATAGTAAAGGCCTAAAGAAAGAATTTTCCATTACTTGGCAACAAGCTAAGGACATTATAAAGAGATGTCCTACTTGTTCTTTCTATAACCAAACACCATTGCCTGCAGAGAGTAACCCAAAGGGTACTAAGAGAAATGAAATCTGGCAGATGGATGTGTTCCACTTTATGGAATTTGGTAAATTAAAATATGTACACCACACCATAGACACGTATTCAGGTTTTCAATGGGCTACTGCACTGAGCTCAGAAAAGGCTGATTCAGTAATCACACATTTATTGGAAGTTATGGCCATCATGGGTATTCCTGCGCAAATAAAGACAGATAATGGTCCAGCATATGTATCTAAGAAAATGAAACGCTTTTTTGATTATTATAATATAAAACACATTACAGGTATACCAAATAATCCTACAGGTCAGGCAGTTATAGAAATATCAAATCGTACTATAAAGGATATGCTGAACAAGCAGAAAGGGACCGAAAATACCCCCAGAAATAGATTACATAATGCTTTATTAACCTTGAATTTTCTTAACGCTTATGAGAAAGGAACGACAGCAGCAGAAAGACATTGGATAATGGAAAAGTCTGCTGAACTAAATCAACCGATTTATTTCAAAGATGTGCTGACCTCTCAGTGGAAGCCAGGAGATGTGCTATGCTGGGGAAGGGGTTTTGCTCTTGTTTCCACAGGAGAAGAAAAATTGTGGATACCATCAAAATTAATAAAAGTTTCGATTTGAAGAGGAGAAACCTCTTGGAAAGGAGAAATGACAACTCATCCACAATGATGATATTCATACAGGTGGTAAGAAAAACATATAGAATGGGGGCAGGGTTCTGTTCTTATCTCCACAGGAAAACACTCATCTTTGAGAAATTCAAGGGACCCTGGATGTTTGGATACTGACAGATGGAAAAATACCTGCCCAATAGGAAATATCAAGAAAACTGAATGGGTTGTGTAAGTAATATTAAACCATATTTCTAAATTTATAAAGCTGGTTTTGAAGTCAGACTCTGGTTCAGTCTCTCTCCAACTCCAAGCCTGTTAGTAAGAGAAAAACCCAAAGTTTCTGGAGTTTCTGTCTCATGTCAAGAGCCATGATGTGGGACAGAAAGAAATATGAGTTTAGAAATCATCTTTGCTTTTCTTCATATCTATCATACTTTTCATTGAATATATCTATCATGTCTTTCATTGAATATATATATATATATGTCTATATATGTGTATATGATTAATGTTTAAGTTTTTCATAATGAACAATGAGTTTTTCCTGAAGTGATATTTGAAGTTTCCAGGAAGAAGATGGGGCCCCATAACAACAACTCCACCTGGTTGATATGACGTCATGATACTGATAGCGCTACTACAAGACCTGCTTTGGGTACCAGCTGCACAAGACAGTTCCAACTTGGTTAGCTGAAATGGTGCACATCTTATACAACATTTTGGCCAGACCTGCACAAAATACTCAGAGACTATTGGCAATTTTTAAAAGACATTGATCTTGAAATTTAACCATCATTTTACTTTCACAGGATCCCCCAGAAAGAACGTCGCCCCCATGACAGTTGGAAGTAATTCTAGAGGATGACGTCCCCTCTCCCAGTAAAGTTTGCCCTTGGGTTTAGGGACATCATTTAGGGGTTGATTATAATTAGTATACTATTGAGGGTTGGGGGAGGAATTTTATAAGCTCAGGGATCATTTTGAAAAAAAAAAAGAGGGATGATGGGATAATAGATTTGTAACTGTGAGTTACTGTTTTTAGACAAATATATTGGTATAGATTCTTGTATATTGATACAAAGTTAAATTATATTGACTATTTATGCATGCATGTTTCTACTTCTGTTTAAAACATTTTTATGTATTGACATATATTGTATTGATATATATATATATATTGTATATATTTACCATATTGCAGTGTACATTTCTACCTCTGATTAAGATACTTATATAATGCTTGTGTATTGATATATATTTACCTACTTCTATGTATATTTGTACATTGTTTATATTTGGAGGTCATTGTCCTCATTTGTTTCACAGTCATTTATTGTCTTAGTCTTTAAGTTAGATAGATATTGAGAATTATATAGACTAATAGTCATCTAAGTTTGTCATTTATAATTAGACTAATCAGGTTCTTTACATATATAGAGATTATACTCAGTATAGATAGATAATCTTCAACTTCTTCAAAGAGCTGTAGAAAATGGCCTTTAATCTAACTCAGAGTTTTGTGGTAGTGAGACACAATTGCTCCTGGTAACACTACTCTATTCCCGAGAGAATGTTGAGCACCAAAGACACTCCACCTGGAGCCTTTCTTTTTGGCAGAAATGGCCTTGGGGCAAAGAAATGCCCATACCTCAACCACTGACAAAGATACAGAGCATGCATCAATGGATAAAACAGGACTGTCATATCCTGCCAAGACAGGGTAAGATAGCTTTGAAAAGTTGCTTGCCTTTGAAAATGGTATGTCAGTTATGTTAGGCCTTAGCCAAAGTTGGTTGCTTCAATGCTGCTAATGTGACTTTGGGTGATTGCCTAGGTAGCTAGTTGTCTCTTTGATTTGTTGCATGTTTTGGAAGTTGTTTTACTGAACTTCCTAATTACTCAGGTAACATTATTTCCCTTCTCAGATCTTCGATGGGGTTGAAGACTATATAAATGTAGTTACTTTCTCTCATGACTTGGCCAAGTTATTTATTATACAAGACCTAAGCTAGTTAGAATAGGATATTTGTACTTATTGTATATAATTTCATAGTAGGTTTAGAACTCTCTTATTTAAAGAAAAGGGGGAGGTGTTACGGGAGGTCCTCCCACTCCTCCAGCCTATCGCCGCTGAGATACCAGCCCATTGGGCCATGGTCTCTGTCCCTTTAAAAAAGCGGCCACTTCCCTCTCCTCTCTCTCTTTACTTCCTGCTCCACAGGCGACTAGACTCCCTTCCTGGTTGTGCAGAGGGCTGACGGTGATCTGTAAGTTTTTTCCCCTTTAAATAAATACCACCCTATTAATCATAATTCCAAACTGGTGTGGCATTGTTTATGACTTACGCCTTCATTGGAGCATAAACATGTTCTGGGAAGAAGGACTGATGATACTGGAGCTGTATGTATGATTTCATCTTAGCTACAAATGGAAAATTAAGTGATATTTATTGAGTTAGTTCGTGCCTTTTAAACAAAGACTTAAAGTAATAGGAGGGAATGAAAAACAAGCTAGATGTGGTTGGGTCAGGAGAAGGTGATTGACATGAAGACTATCCAAGGACTTCTAGATAGTACTATTAACCAGAAACAGAAGACATCTAGCAGCATAGCTAGGGCATCATTAACACAACAGCAAATGAGAGTGGAGGAAGCATAAATGTACTAGATTAATTCTGAACATTTTAAAATAGCTACAGAACAGAGACAGAGGCTGGTCCTCGACTAGGTGATCTGGCACAGCTTATGGTTATGATACCCTATTTGTAAGTATGGTCTTTTCAAAAGTAGTTAAGTTAGAGGTCATGAAAGGAGATGGCACCGAATTAACCAGTGTCTAATGATCAGTGATCAAGTAATAACGTTGAGTTTCATGTGCATCTGTATGATTTCAACCAACTTACTTGACTTTGGTAAGCACACATATTTTGTGTATACATTAAGAAATTTCACCACAAAATTTGTAATCTATAAACAGTTACAGTTTTTATTATAGTCAGTATGCAATAATCAATATTAATATTTCATTTTGAAATCCATTCTGAACTTAATCAACTTCCAAATATAAAATAAAATAAATGTTCAACACTCTAGTTTTCAGGGAATTAAAGGAAAGTCATATTTCAAAATTACTTCATGTAGAACACAGTGCAATATATCTGTAATACCACCAATTGAGAGATAAAGCAAAAAGTTTGTGGGCTCAAGGTCGGCTGGGATACACCTTATCTCCCTTATCTTAAATATCAAAACAAAACCAAATAAAAAAAATATCAAAATGCATTATTTGTTAACTTAAGACATGAAACATTTGGACACTCATCGTGTGTGCAATGTGTTGGGAACATATGTTGAAATCAATGCTATTTTCAAGGTATGTTAATGACAAGGACAGAATCATTAAACCTAATGTGTTTTCAAGGGAAAAAGCCCTCCATTTGGGATAAATAGAGATCACCACCAACTACTGAGTTAAGTTTTAATCATATGTATAGGAAGAAAGGGCTGCTTGTTGTTTCCTGGCTGCTTAGCCCCAAAAATAACCATACAGATACTATACTAATTAAAATCACTGCTTGGCCCATTAGCTCTAGCTTCTTATTGACTAACTCTTACTTCTTAATTTAACCCATTTCTATTAATCTGTGTATTGCCACGTGGCTGTGGCTTACTGGCTAAAGTTCCAGTGGCCATCTCTGACGGGGCTACATGGCTTCTCTCTGACTTTGACTCCACTCTCCCAGCATTCCATTTAGTTTTCCCTGCCTAGCTCTGTTCTACCCTATCAGGCCAAGTCAGTTTCTTTATACATTAACCAATAAAAGCAACACATAGACAGAAGGACCTCCTACATCATTTCCCCTTTTCTGGTGCCAATTTTTATTAACAGGCCACTTGTTCATACTGACTTCCCAGAACCAAAATAATCACACAGAAAATACGTTAATTAAATCACTGTTTGACCCACTAGCTCTAGCTTCTTATTGGCTAACTCTTATATATTAATTTAACCCATCTCCATTAATCTGTGTATCACCACGTGACTGTGGCTTACTGGGTAAAGAGGAGACACCTGTCTCCTCTGGGCTACATGGCTCTTTTTTTCTGACTCCACCTCCTATCTCCAGTATTCTTCTTAGTTTTCCCTGCCTACCTCTACTCCCTGTGCAGGCAGGCCCAAGACAGTTTCTTTATTAACCAATGGTATACAAAGGGGAATCCCACATCACCTCCCCTTTCTGTTTAAATAAAAAGGAAGGTTTTAATTTTAACATAGCAAAATTGCATATAACAAAATAGGTAGGTATCAAGAAAGAATTACATTTTTTATCTTTTATCATGGCTAAGGAAAACTATGTTATTACTATTTATTCTTTACACCAGATTTGTATTATGATATTTCATGTGTTTTTGGTTTGTGACAGATAACTGATCTACGTGAAATGTTGCAGCTTCCAACACCTCTCCAACAGTGCTCTTTACGGATAGTGGGTACTTCCTCTGCACTTCTCTCTACTCTTATAAAAATAGCAGTCATCCTACAGACTCTAATACAGCCACAGGTCCAATAGCAGAATGGATCGCTCAAGCCTTTGCAAGTTCAGCCACTTGCATAAACAAATCAACAGTTGCTTTATGTTAGCTCTAATTGCCTGCACATATGGATTAGTTCTGCGCAAGCTTTGGCTCTCCTGTTTGTATACATATCACTTCCGTTCTAGTCACATAAAACATTTCTGCTAAAGTACCATGGCTGGAGGGTAGTTTCTGTAGAGCAACCTCAGACTTAAATAAGAAAGCAAGACAAGCATAGCCTGGTCATAATTTCAAAACTATGCATTATACATATGCAATTTAATTCCTCATGAAGCTAACTGTTCACAAGAATGATTGAAGATCCTAGAGTATATGGAGTGTTTTACTGCCCAGAAATTAAAAAAAAAAAAAAAAGCTATGAGATTGGTCAAACTAGTTACTGTATAAACATTTAAAGACTGACTACATAATTTAAAAAGGTTATCTCACTTGTTTAGAGGTCATAGCTGTGATGATTCTTAGATGAAGGCAGTAATAGTAACAACATATAATTTTTCCCAAGCCTATATAATGGCTGTGTTTTGGAGAGATGGCTCTCCTTAGTGATGCGGTATGGTTCTCCAAATCCTAATAAAAGGGTCTGTGGCCTTTGACATTATTTACACTCAAACATTAAATTAAGCTGTTTACATTAAAGCTAGATAATTGATGTGTTCTGTAAATAGCTTGGCATATAAATCCTAGCATTTATTCAAACAGATAGCCTACTGAAGAGTTTAGGAGCATTATAATTTAGAAGTCATCAAACCATAAATAATTTTCTTAAATGATAACACATTATAAATAAGTTGTTCGAATTTTATAATTTATGAGTATTTTAGGAACCTACATAGATCAGTTTTTTCCAAAGATGGATCAGTAATCTCAAACTTCTACATATTGTGAAGATAAGGTATAACGGAGTTTTTTATATATGTCTAATTGTTAAAAATCAATTCCAGGTAACTAAATTCTAGAAAGTAACATTTATAAGATCAGTCATTATGGCCACACAAATGTATTATCAGAAGCTTTATTTATCACCTCATATGCTAAAACAAATGCCTTTAAATATCTTGGTCTAAGATTTTCATAATCCATCTGATTTCCATATCCAGATTATATTAGCAGTCATTAATTTTCTAGGGGGAAAAGAATTGCTATCTGGTTACATTAGCAAGAGATTGAGGACCAAGGGCTTATGGTTTTCCAACAAATTATATGTTACACCCATTAATATATACATATATGTATATACATTAGTTACAATGACTAACAAATGAAACAGGAAATATAAACATGAACACAGGATAAGGTCATTAAACACAGGTTATTTAGCTAAGTGACTGACTGAGTTAGAGATTCAGAAATTGAATCTTAAGAGAAAAAAATTCAGAGACACACATCGGAATTTAAATTCAAGTTAAGTGACTGGACATAATATCTGATTTTATGTTAGAACTCACAAATCCAGGATTTCATACTGATTGAAGTAGAGGGGACTCTTACAAAACTAAAGGAGCATGTTTCAGCTAAATAATAATAATAAAGTAAATGTAATTGTGTCCCGTCAGTTTCCTACTGACTCTTCTATATGAATTATGTTCTTGTATTGTATCAGACAAATGAACCCATTCTCATGTAAACTACCACCTATCCCAAAAATTGACACTTGAGGGGGTTTCTCACATTCAGTGCTTCATGATCACTGGAAAGCACAGTGAAACCCTTGCTCATTGGAGTTATTAGAGCACATGCTATAGGCCTGATAGTCGTTATATCACTTACTGTAAGGAGACATTGCTGTCCCCGTTAATTATGACTAAATGGGAAAACAGATCTGATCATCAGAACAGGGACATCTACCTGATGACATCTTTTGTTATCCCCCTGGTTTCAATTTCATCAAAGTAATTCTTTCTTCATCCATTTTCAAAACTTATTTCAGAAAGAATATAACTTGTACTAAAATTTATTACTTAGAATGACAATATAATGTAAGTGAGGGGATGCTCTCAAGGGGAAGAAAGACTCATGAAAGTCTCTTGAGAATGAATGATTGAAGTGATAGGCTGACTGGATGGAGAGTGATGGAAACAAAAGGGGCAGTAAAGTCATTTTAACATAATGCACTGACAGTGATATCAGAACCTAAGAGAGAGTAAATGAAAAAAAAAGTTTCAATCAGCCATTTAAATTTTCCAGGGAAAAGTGGACCACAAGGAGACAGTGTTCACTTAAAGTCTGTTAATCTAACCCCAGTACCTGACAAAGACTGGTGCATCTGCTTTCAATTAAATAAGTAGATGATAGAAAGGAGCACACAGGGATAGCAGAGGAGACTCTATATTCTCAGAGTGCTACCCTTATCAACATCTAAAAAGAACGACTAAGTGTAAAAGACGAGTGGAGATGAAGAAAGCTAAAGACGAAAAAGACCAAACAAAACTTTACATTTTCATATTCCTGGTACTTGATGCAGTTTAGACTTCAAGATAGAGTATTTCAAATCAGACTGTAGAAAGATTAAAAAAAAAAAAAAACATGGCTCAAAATTGCAAATGTGGCCATGAGGACATCAGCTACATGCATGATTCATCAGCCAAAATCAACCTTTAATACTGCAGCTTGGCTACTTTGTTCCCACTGACCTTGCCGTTTCAAAACTCTTCATTTCAAAATTCAAGGAATTGGTTTAATATAAAATGCATTATTTTCAAATATCACGGCTATAAACACTATCTGACTCATTTCCCCCAGATACTGCTAGTTCTTCAGAGAAAGTATTTCAATATTCCTTGACATTCCAATCTGAACAATGCTTATTTTAAAAAATAGAACTCTTGCCAATAGCAGTATGTTTAAGAAGATGGATTGGACTCGCTTTTTTAAATTTTTTCTTCGCAATAAAATAAAAATTCTTGGACATTACATAAAAGAAATATAACAGAAAGATGAAGATGAGGTCACAGGGATCATTGGGTTCTCCAATGTGGGAGAGTGGGAGAATGACAGAGATGGTATGAGCTTCTTCATTTTGGCTTTCTTCTAGCCTCATATATTCTATACATGGAGATGAAGAAGGTGACAACCTGGAAAATTTAATGATGCTAAAAAACAAAAATAAAAATGAGAAAAGAAAAAGTTATTGCAAAAGCTTTAGGCCATTACCCTATCGCTCCACTGTAAAACCACAGGGGCCCACTTCATTGCTGCGGCAATAGCTGAGAGCACACTCCAGATCCCACCACAGAATAAAGAGACCATCACCATGGTCCCTGCTGAGTGATGCCAGAGGCTAAAAATAGACATAACGTTTACCCAGAACAGAAAATGTTTTTCTCTCACACCCCTCCCCTTTCTCTCTCTGTCTGCCTCTCTCCCCCACTCCTCTGTTTCTTTGGAGTCTAACAATGGCAGAAAGATTGAGTCTTAGTAAATCCATGCAAATCCCGACCTCATCCCATTACCCAGCTGTAGAAAAGATACTTCTCAGGTGCAAATCAAGGTTGAATGGAACAGAGGACATTGCTCATCTGGCAGGATAGTTTCAAAGGCAGACCGAGAAATCCACACTTTTATAAAATCATAATCCCTATGGTCAGGTTTTGATAGAAAATAAGTTTTCATACCAAGAACCAGGAATGAAAGCGCTAAACAGGAAAACACTAAACTGAGAATCGTGAATTTAGTCTTCCCCAGGGATAGGCCCCCTAAGTGGTTATCTAACACTAAGTTGACAGCCCTAAAATCATGTATATATAAGAATCAGCAGGTTGTCTTTAGGCATGTATGAATATAAACATTTAAAAATTATATTCAAAGAAGAAAACATTTACCAATTTGACAGGGAGTAAAGAGGGAATATTGGAATGCTTTGAGTGAGGGTGTATACAAGGATTTGGAGAGAGGAATGAGAAGAAAGAAAATATAATTTTATTTTCACTAATGGATTTTTGGGGGAGCAATGATCAAGTCTTAAATATAAAGCATAATGACAGCCAAATTTTCCCCAAATTATCCAAAACGCTTTCTCTAAAGTATTAAAATGTCAAAAATTCTTATTTTAATGAGTACCAAGAGGTGTGGAACCTTGTAAAATATCACTCAGAAAATATAGGGAAATAAAAACCAGCTAGCCGTAATGAAGGAAATTAAGAGAAGCTGACACAATGACATCTTAGTGAAAGTTTGATTTCTCTAATGAGGTGGATTTTAGTGACCTTCAGGTTCTGCAAATCTAAATAACTCCTATAAACATACTTATTCAGAAACTTACAGGGACCTAATCTTCCACTTCTTTGTATAAAAGTGTACGATTTCTGAATTTCATGACAAGAGTATTTTTAGTTTTGTAAATGCTGGTGAGCTATCGTGCAGAGTTTTTATAAATAACATGTGTATTTGCAGTTTTATGTGTGAGGGAACATGCATTGCACACATGTGGAGGCCAGAGGGCAATGAAAGAGTCTTTTTTTGACTTCCACATTGGTTTTGAGGCAGGGGTCTCTCTTATTTTGCTGCTATGTTGCAACCTCTATCCTGGGAGATTCTCCCATTCACCTCCCACAGTGTGGTGAGATTGTAGTTGTATGTCACTGTTTCTGCCATTATAAGGTTGCTGAGAACAAAACACCAGTGGTATTTGTGCCGCCATTATGAAAATCAGTGTGATTAAATTTCAGAAAAGTAAAAGTAGGTATATTTTATGACCCGATTACACCTCTATTCAACACACATCCAAAGGATTTGTCATCTACCCCCTAGCTACCTACTACTCCAAAAACCTCCGGTCATTTTCATTGCTGCTCTATTCACAATAGCTCAGACATGGAAATAACCTAATACAACCTAAATAAAGATGCATTCCATATCAACAATGGAATTCTATTTAGATGAAAAGAAAAAACGGACTCATGAGATTTTCAGGAAATGGACGTAACTAAAGAGTATTGCACTGAATAAGGTAAGCCAGATCCAGAAAGACAAACACGGCTTGCTCTCTCTTATTTGTGCATCCTTAACTGTGACAATGCAAATGTGAGTTTATAGCTTGTTATCATCACAAAGGAGCAAAATGAAGGAATCATGTGTGGGCAGGAGCTCTGTTGTGGGAGATAGTAGGACACGGGGACTATGAAGGAAAAATAGAAAAACAGAGGGGGTATATTTATGGGGATAAAGGGAAGAAATGGCAATAATGAGGTAGATGGAGGAAAGAGGGCTATAGAACACTAAGGATGATCAAAAAAACTGACAGTGATTGAAAAAGCCATAGGAAAGCACTATTTTAATTACTTAAAAAATTCAGATTAGATGGTATCTAGGTAGACAGATAGATAAATAGATAGATGGTAGAATCATTATATTTGTATGTATATATACATACATACATATATATAATTTAAGTTACACAACCTAGGATGATAATGTCCTCACCAGGAGCTATCTAACATAAACCTTTTGTGACATAATGAGAAACTTCTCTTCTAACTATTGGTGAGGAGTGTACCCAAGACTCCCAAAACAATATAGACTATTATTTTTGCACTTGACTGCCTCACAGAACTTGAAGGCAAAACTTTATTGTTGAATACACAACACACTTTGGATGTAAGATTCCAAGGCATTGAGATAGAACTGACTTTGTAAGGGTGAGTTCTCATAGTGTCCAATGGTGCCATGCAAGGTGGTAGGGGAGAAAATCAATTCTCAGTTCTAGCAGAATTAAAGCTTTTGAACACCAACAGCAAACAGCACAATATTATCCAGATGTGCAATAGTGGCTCAAATCTCAGGAGTAGCTAACATCCACCTAACAAGAGGGGAATTTGAGGGAATTCATGCTTGGTACTGTAAACCTTACTAGTTACCTGCTGCTGGTCATGCCATAGAACCTAGAAGAGATCTGCTACTACAATTTTTTTTTTAAAATGGTATAATTTTCAAACTTCTACTATGCAATTTTCAAGCTGAACTGAATCCACTGTGCAAACAAATGTTACACATTTTCTAAAAGTAAACAGTATAACAAACATGTTTTTATTTCTTTATGGTTAAACATTGCCTTGGTACCAAATAAGATATACTGATATGGAAAAATAGCGTTACTGATAAAACATATTTTGTATAGACTTGACAAACCCTAGCAGGATGCTACCAAGCAGGATCAGCGATACAGAAACATACATAAATAAACAATTTTTCCATGTCTACCAGTCTGCTCCCACATTTTAAAATAATATAATATATAATAAGAACTGATAAATACAAATTGCATATGTATATTCATGGTGCATAAAAATACATTTATAATATTATTTTTCAAAAATAGAAATACAGTAGAGGTACTTGAACATTTAAAGAATTCTGGCGCTTATATAATTGATAATTAATGATAATCTTTCTTAAGACATAAATAGGTGTAGGAATGACCATTCTCATAGGTGAAGACGTTGTTGAATTTACAGTCTATTAAGTCAGATAAAATATGAGAGGCACCAAAAAGACAAAGGCTAAATGTTGCTAAAAGTAAATGAACTGGCAGCTCAGGAGAGCAGTGCAATGGTGCTTCAGAAGTCTAAAAAGTAGAAGAGAAATCGACTGGCCAATAGGCTCAAACTTTCAGACAGCAGAAACAGCTTTTAGAGCTATTGCACAGTAAAATGTGTATATGCATATTATGAACACATAATATAACTCAATGATTTTTTTGCCA
The DNA here is from genome assembly GCF_018167655.1 of Microtus oregoni. NCBI lineage: Eukaryota > Metazoa > Chordata > Mammalia > Rodentia > Cricetidae > Microtus > Microtus oregoni. Next base: position 3,262,746 of record NW_024544709.1, on the reverse strand, counting down.
CAGGATTTGTTCTGTTTTGAACCTTTAAAAATAACTTATTTATTTTTATTTTATGTGTATTTGTAATTTACCTGTGTCTGTGTGAGTGTGTCAGATCTTGGAGTTACATACAATTGTAAGCTGCCTTGTGGGTGCTGAGAATTGTACCTGGGTCTTTTTTCTTATTGTTTTCATTTTTGAGTTTTTATATAATTATTTTGATTTTATGTTTTTTAAAAGAGAGTGGGAATATGGTTTGGAAGTGGGGTCATGAGGAGGATTTGAGGGAAGGGAAATAAGATTAATATATATATATATATATATATATATATATATATATATATATATATAAATTTTAACAAAAATATATTATGCGTTTTCCAATTACTTGTCAGGTTGTTGGAGAACTGTCTGTGCATTGTTGTTCCCTTGCAACACTACAACTCCCAACATCCCTCTGGACGGCAAGCGCGGGACACATTTCCCAGAAGCCTTTGCATCCTCTGTTAAAAGCAAGGACAAGCCACAAGTTCGCCCCTTCTTCTTAACCCTTCCCTTGGTCCCTTCCTTTCACTTTTCCTAGTGTGTTTTCCCTTCCCATTAAAAAGTGTACCTACCACGTGGTACCGCCGCGTGTCTGTGTCTTTTCCCTGCGTAATCGTCTTTACCCCATAAAACAAACAGAAATTAAGAACAACATTTTGGTGCCGCCTCATCGACTCGGAGACCTCTCCGTCAGGTGCCTGAGGCTTTGCCTCTGGGCTTCACCGACAAGGTCCAAAGAACCAACAGCCTTCGCTCACCACCACCTGTTTCCATGGCCATTTCAACAGCTTCATCCTGATCCGTGAGTTACCCTGAGTTGGCTTCCTTCCCCCTGGGGCGTTCAAAGACTGTCCGGCCGGCTTTCTTTGCACACCTCGGGCTAAGGCTAGGTTGCTAACCCACTCCCCCGTTTTTTTTTTTTGCCCTCGGCCGAAACGCTCAGTCCGCACACCCGGAGTTCGGTGCTCCGGGCTTTTTTCTCCTTCTTTCTTCCTTTTTTTTTCTAACTTTTTCCTGTCCACTTTCGGGCCACTTTTTGTGGCACCTCCGGGCCCTGTGCCCTAAAGAGCTTAATTGCCTCCTCCCAGCCAGGACTTTCTCTCCAGTACGGTTGCTGGGCTCGGGGCAGTTAAGTGTTAACACGCCCCAAATTCGCACGGACGCCTGCGTTTTTGGCTTGCCGTGTTCGCGGTACTCTGTTGGTACCTTTTGCGGCTGGGCTGCACTTCGGCCATGGGCTCAAAAAAATTCTAAACCAGTCCCCCCATCTTCCCCGCTCGGGCAGCTTCTGGAAGCTCTCGAACCCCACGCCCTCATTCCCTCCATAAAACTTTCCAAGTTAACACGGCTTTGTTCCAAGACTTGGCCTAAATACAATTTACAGGGCTCTATTCGCTGGCCTTCTCAGGGATCATTTGACCCTGACACTCTGCGGGAGCTGGCAAATTTTTGTCACCGGTCAGCTAAATGGAAGGAATTAATGTACGTGATGGCCTTCTTTTATATGGCTCTAAAAACTGACCCATCTACCTCGTCACACTGTTCACCGGCTCACATGTTTTTGGCTCTACCCTCCCTCCAGGAACCCTCCGCTCCGACCATGGACCCCGATGACGACCCCCGCCTCCCCGACCTCGTGACACCACTCCTTCCCGCCCTGCCCAATCGGGGGCCACCTCCTCTATCCCCCCTCCTTCAAAAGTTTCTTTTAGGTACAAAAAGGAGTCGCCTACACCTTCTCCCCACGCCTCTAAAGGCTCCATTCCTAGGTCTCCAGGAGTTCCGCATAAACATCCTTCTGGGTCGCCTTCCTGTTCCTCCGAATCCCCCAAAAAATCTCATTCCCCCCGTCTCATATATCCCAGCCTTTCCGATCCAGCTTCACCTAACTTCTCTCGCAGCAGGACTCGACTGTGAAGACAATTAACAATTTCTTCCCAGCACAGGAGGCGCAGTAGGCGGGCCGAATCGACTTCAGATTCTTCGTCTCACCTCCCCGCCCCACCCCTCTGCCTTGGTCTTCCAAGACGCCCTCAGGCGCTAACCCCACCCGCCGCCTTGCGCCTAATTTCACCCCTCCCCTCACGTGCTTGCGAGCCGCTGCCGCAGCAGCAGACCCTGATCAACCCAAACCAGCTACCGTTCTGCCCTTACGAGAGATAGCTGGGGTCGAGGGCCCACTTCGGGTACACGTCCCCTTCGCCTTATCGGAACTTTCACATATTTCTAAACTACTAGGGTCATATACGGCTAACCCCACTAATTTCACAAAAGAGTTTCAATATTTAACCCAATCTTACAGCCTAACTTATCATGATATTTATATGATTCTCTTTAACAACTTGCTTCCTGAGGAACGCCGACGGGTCTGGGAGCAGGCGAGACTCTGTGCTGACGAAGTACACCAGACTCAGCCTTCTCACCCACCTGGTACAGAGGCAGTGCCCGAACAGGAACCCCACTGGGATTACAACTCCCCCGGGGGCATTCTGTCCAGAGACCGATTCTTAACCTGCCTTCTGGTGGGATTAAGAAAGGCAGCTCTCAAACCAGTCAATTATTCTAAACTTGCAGAAATATTTCAGGATACAAACGAGAATCCTTCCGCATTTCTTGACCGTCTCACCAAAGCTATGCTACAGTTCACAAACATGGACCCAGAATCCAACGAGGGCAGACAGCTCCTGATGTCCCACTTTGTCAACCAGTCCTACTCAGACATCAAGGCGAAACTCAGACGTTTGGAGAAGGGTCCCTTAACTCCACAGGCACAGATCCAGGAGATGGCCTTCAAGATCTACCACTCAAGGAATGACAAGGCCAGAAATCATTGCCACGTGATCACCGCACCCGCCAGGCCAGCCGAGGTGATGGACTCCACCGCCCGCCCTCCACGCGCGGGTCCCCCGCCCCCCGGCCCATGCTTCAAGTGTGGTAAGACAGGTCACTGGTCAAAGGCGTGCCCCAATCCCCATCGCAACCCGAGGGGCCCCTGCCCAAGGTGTCACAGGGAGGGTCATTGGTCCACAGACTGCCCTCGTGCATTCGGTGACGCCGGGGCAGCCGCCCCAGAGGACCCCCAGGTTGACCTATTGGGTCTGGCTCTGGAAGACTGAAGGTTCCCGGGCTCCTCCACTGACAACCCGACTGTTATGCCCATCTACAACCAGGAGCCGCGGGTACTTCTTACAGTGTCGGGACGCCTCATCTCCTTTCTCTTGGACACCGGAGCAACATATTCGGTTCTAAGGGAATTTTGGGGGCCAACCTCCCCCTCACGTTCCCCTATTGTCAGGGTAGGGGGACAGCCTTATCTACCTCTCCAAACTCCACCTCTCAATTGCATATTTAAAGGTATCTTTCTCACTCATTCATTTCTAGTTCTACCAACCTGTCCAGTCCCACTCTTGGGAAGGGATCTTCTGACCAAGCTGGGAGCTTCCATTTCTTTTGCACCCCCCACCCGTTTCGTTTCAGATCCGTCGGTGACACAGCTGCTGCTTCTCCTGGCTCCGTGACCCTCTGATACTAACATGTCTTTTCCCCTCCCAGCTTCCCAGGTGGACCCTCTTGTGTGGGACATCCAAAACCCAGCTGTCGCTAAACACCCCCCCCCCCGTCGTTATTCAGTTAAAGGACCCTACTGGGTATATCACCCAAGCCCAGTACCCGCTTCCTTCCCAAAGCCTCAAAGGACTAAAACCTATAATCTCTGATCTCTTGAGGAAGGGGCTGCTCCGCCCCACCTCATCCCCCTTTAACACTCCTATACTGGCTGTGAAAAAATCTAATGGAACTTATCGTTTGGTTCAGGACCTCCGGCTCATTAATTCTGCTGTCGTTCCCTTACACCCAGTGGTACCCAATCCTCTCACACTTCTGTCTAACATTCCTTCAGGGACCTCCCACTTCTCAGTCTTAGACCTAAAGGATGCCTTTTTCTCTATTCCTCTCAGCCCTCAGTCTCAGAACATCTTTGCCTTCACCTGGACAGATCCTGATACTAATTTCTCCACACAACTAACCTGGACCGTCCTCCCTCAGGGATATCGGGACAGCCCACACCTCTTTGACCAGGCTCTGTCCTCTGATCTGCTCTCACTGTCCCTCCTTAAATCAAAACTGGTACTCTATGTCGATGACATCCTACTATGTAGCCCCTCTTTGGAGACTAGCAGGACTGACACCGCCACCTTATTAAACTTTTTATCCAAAAAGGGCTACAGAGTCTCGCCTTCGAAGGCTCAATTGTCCACCACTCAGGTAACGTATTTGGGGTTAACTATAACCCCAACACAAAAGGCTATCACCTTAGACAGAAAGAAACTAATTCAATCTCTTGCAGTTCCCTCCACCAAAGAAGAGGTTCTGTCATTCCTGGGAGTGGCCGGTTTCCTGCGATCCTGGATTCCCTCATTCTCTCTCCTCGCCCGCCCCCTATACAAAGCAGCCCTCGGCTCTATGCATGAGCCCCTGCTTCACCCCATCACCAAACCTTTCCGGAGACTCCAACAGGCCCTTACCCAGGCTCCAGCTCTCCATCTTCCGGATTTAACCCGCCCTTTTTCTCTTTACGTAGCAGAAAAAGAGGGCTATGCCCTGGGAGTTCTAGGCCATCAACTGGGACCTTCCTTCGCACCTGTAGCTTACCTGTCAAAGAAGATGGACCTCACCACTCGGGGCTGGGCGCCCTGCATACGGGCCTTGTCAGCTGCGGAACTTCTTATTCGTGAGTCAAAAAAGCTAACCTTCGGAGCACCTACTACGGTTTTCTCCCATCATAACTTGTCTAACCTCTTAACTTACAAAGGCCTACAGACCCTACCTCCTTCTCGAGTCCTCTCGCTTCAGGTGGCGCTGGTGGAAGACACTAGTCTCACATTCCAGTGCTGCCCACCTCTCAATATTTCAAATCTTCTACCTCAACCTGGTGCTAATAATTCCCCATCCCATTCCTGCATTGAGGTCCTAGAGGACCTACTGCCCCACCCCTCACATATACAGGAGGGCAGTCTGCCCCAGGCCACCCACACCTGGTACACGGACGGCAGCTCCTTTCTATGTGACGGGACACGCAGAGCAGGTTATGCCATAGTGTCAGACACAGAGATAGTCGAGGCAAAGCCACTCCCTGCTCATACTACCAACCAGCAGGCTGAGCTGATAGCCCTCACCCGTGCCTTCCAGTTAGCCGCCGGCCAATCTTTAAATGTTTATACAGATTCTAAATATGCTTTTCATATCCTGTTGTCCCACGTGGCCATCTGGAAGGAATGCGGGCTTCTCACAGCGAAGGGAGGGTCTATTACCAACTCAGAGTATATTATGGACTTGCTGAGGGCCTCCTATCTACCTAAAGCTATAGGAATTATTCACTGTCAGTCTCATCAGTCTGACAGTTCTATTGTTTCCAAGGGAAATAATCAGGCTGACAGAGCAGCTAAGACAGCAGCTCTTAGCTCAGACCTGCCTCAGTTACCTCAGGGAGTCCTTACAGCACAGCCCACAACCTCGCAGACACCTCCTAACACTCAACAGATCCTGTCCTACCTACACCAGCTTTTTCATCCCAATGAGAAAGCTCTGCTTCATTTTGTAAAAACACATATCAAACCCACGCCTGAGGACATCAGGTTTCTAAAAGCCACCACTGCCTCCTGTCAGATCTGCCAAAAGTCAGATCCCAGGACTAAATATCGTAGCTTCCCTTTCCCTACCCACCAAGCAAGGGGCTCCCTTCCGGGAACTGATTGGCAGCTGGATTTTACTCATATGCCCACAGTCAGGAGGATTAAATATCTCCTGGTTCTGGTGGATACAATGTCTGGGTGGGTTGAAGCCTTCCCCACCTCTAACAAGAGGGCCCAGACAGTCTCTGATATTCTCCTCCGAGAGATTATTCCTCGGTTTGGACTCCCAACTTCTCTCCAGTCAGATAATGGTCCAGAGTTTACTTCTCAGATTTCTCAAAATTTGTCTAAAGCGCTCGGGATCCCCTGGAATTTTCATATACCGTACCATCCTCAGTCGTCAGGTAAGGTAGAACGAACTAACCGCTCTTTAAAGGAAGCCCTCATTAAGATGTCACAAGAACTCCACCTCGACTGGGTAAGGCTCCTGCCTTTAGCTCTTTTCCGACTCCGAGCCCTTCCAAGGGGCCCCCTCCTCATCTCACCCTTTGAACTCATGTATGGGCGGCCGGTCTTAACCCCAGGCTTCTCATCGGAGACTTCCCCCCTTCCTGACCACCTGCTCACTCCCCTCCTGTTCCACTTACGCTCACTACTATGGGACTTCACAGATCACTCACTACCTCGACCATGTGCTAATACATGTCCGCCACCAGTTAAAATAGGGGATGAGGTATTACTCTCACCCCCAGGCCAGCGCCCTTCACCCCTTTCCCCTAAATGGCAGGGCCCTTTCAAAGTAATTCTTTTAACTCCCACAGCTGCCAAGCTTAAAGGAATTCCTCATTGGATTCACCTGTCACATCTTAAACCGTTTATCTCCACAGCTCAAGATAATCCTTCATACACGGTGACTCAAACCGGACCCTGTACTCTTAAGTTCCAAAGGACGCCGGATTCAGCCCCCCTACTACAGTCTAAGGACAACAATGGTCCCGATCCGTCGCTGTGTTAACACACCCTCCCTTCTTTAAATTCATAAATAACCGTCTAGCTGTCGTTACAGGTACCCCCAACAAATGTGAAGACAAGTGGTAAGCAGATTCTCCTCTACAAAGCTCTTACGTAACAGGTCAGCCGCTGACTGCAGCAGCGGCTCCCTAAAATGTTAAGAGATGTATGGTTAGAATCTATTTCTTTTAAGACAGTTTCCTTAAGCTCCGGGATGCCAGCCCAATGGATCAAACACAAAGGAATAAGTATCACAAAGGAATAAGTATCACTTAATTTTTTTTATCATTTCTTAACCCCGGACATCCTAAGACCCTCTCCCCCCCCCTCTTCACCCCAGCTCTCCAAAAATCCCCCCCCTCTTTTAATTTCCCTCTCCCCCCCCTCTTCACCCCAGCTCTCCAAAAATCCCCCCCCCCTTTTAATTTTTTCTTTTACTAATGCAACTTCTGCCTTCCAGCATCTTAATGATGACCCAGCTACTCAGGAAAAGCCACACAGATTTCTTCAATCAGCCGCCTCAGACGACAGCCAGGACTTCAAACATCAGCGACCGACTACACCAGCCAGCAACTCTGGACATCATTGACCAACTACACCAGCCAGCAACCCTGGACATGGACATCAGTGACCAACTGCACCAGCGACCGCAAACGCCAGTGGGACATTGCCAAGATAATCGGACATTCCCTGGACCCCTCAACGCCCAAAGTCAGCAGGAAGCAGCCATGAGAGACTGGACTACGCCCCCATTCCCTACCCTTTAAGGTCCCCCAATTTTTTTTTTAATCAAACCAAAAGGGTGAAATGTTGTTCCCTTGCAACACTACAACTCCCAACATCCCTCTGGACGGCAAGCGCGGGACACATTTCCCAGAAGCCTTTGCATCCTCTGTTAAAAGCAAGGACAAGCCACAAGTTCGCCCCTTCTTCTTAACCCTTCCCTTGGTCCCTTCCTTTCACTTTTCCTAGTGTGTTTTCCCTTCCCATTAAAAAGTGTACCTACCACGTGGTACCGCCGCGTGTCTGTGTCTTTTCCCTGCGTAATCGTCTTTACCCCATAGGACAAACAGAAATTAAGAACAACAGCATAATTGTTGGACAAATAGATCAATTGTTAAGAGCATCTCTACTTGGTAGAGGCCCTGAGTTCAACTTCCAGCACCCATATTATACAGAGTACCACAACCATCTATAACTTCGGTTCCAGAGGATGCTCACCTTCTGAGTTCCTTGTCACCTGCATTCACATGCATTTACCCACACAGAGACACACAGGCATACACAAAATGAGAAATAAAATAAATATGTAATATTGATAAAAAGGAAAAATTCTTCAAAACGATATGTTAAGGAAAGTCTTTGAAGTACTTGGTATGTTAACTAAATAAATTAATTAGTTTACATTGAATTACAAAGTCTAATGTTTATACTTCATACATTTATATGACTATGAATTATTAAATTTGGTTTCAAAATTAGTTTATGACTGCACGTTTCTAACACATTAAAATCATCAATATAAAAAGAATAATAGATAAAGGCTAGAAGTACTCCCCTTTACATATAGAATTTTAAAATATGATATCAGGGACATCTAATTGGGAATAAAGATGGATTTTCTAATAAGTTATTTTAGATCAATTAGTTAAATGTTTGGAAAATGAAAAGAGTTTCCTCATCCTTTCAATTTATAAGAGATAATTGACTCAAAATCTGTCAAACAAAACATTGCTGAGTTGTGGGGACATGACAGTCAGCCCTAACCTCATGGTACCGTGTTATTGCTGGCCTAGAAATGAACTGCTTTATCCTAGTCATTAGAATGTTCAGACCTGAGTAATAATTTACACAGTTCCTATGTGGGCTACAGACACTTAATATGGAACCAGCCATTCCTTAAGGGCTTTGACCTCTTGCTTTGGAATGCCTGAGAGATCCTGGAGGCTTGCAGCTGAGATAAGAAGAGGATAATGGGCTGTGAGGTGGTATCAGCTGTCAATTTGTTTCCGGAAAGCTTGCTGTTTGCTATGGGAAAGGGATGAAATGGTCTTATTACTATACCACAGGAAAGTAAGAAATAACTAAGGGAAGTAAAGCAACATTGCTGCCCTGCTGTGGGTTCCAGAGATAATTGCAATACAGGCCTTTCTGATGCTGCCTTTGAAACCCCACCTTAACCCCCTCTTCTGCATGACATGCTGTTTGCCTCTGACTGCTGCTCTTTCACAGCAACAAGAATAAATTCTTCTAATCTCAATTTGAATTGAATCTAACTCTTTGCTCTTTCCCTGGGGACTGGTGCCACAACTCTGCAGCCCATATTATATGAACGAAATGGTAACAGAAAAAAATAAAACTTTTATGATTGTCATATGGCTGGATTGTCTATGCATAAAAATCTTCAAAGCACACATTAAAATTCAGAGATATTATGACATATTTTATAGCCTACTATAAAGTTATATTATAAAAGATAAACATTTATAAATCATATTTTTTATTATTATCAATGCATATAAAACACGAAAATTTTAAGTGTGGTATCACTTACAATCACTAAGTAAAAATGTAAATACATTGTTAAAAATCTATCAGTACTTGGACCCTGAAAAATATAAAACAACATGGGAGGAAGTTTTATATAAAGAGGGATAGGGATACAACTAACTTAAAGGAGTGATTGTCTGACATGAATGGAGCTCTGAGTGACTTCAGTCACCAAACAACATAAACTGGGAATAGTGACACATCCCTGTGATCCAGGTACGTGAGTGAGCACAGGCAGATACATCACAAGTTCAAAGCTACCCTTCCCTGCATACTGAGTTGATGACCAGTCTGAGGTACATGAGATCAAGATCCTTTCTCAAGAACTAAAAATTGAAAAAGGAAATATGCATAAATGGAACAATATACCACTCTAATAAATTTGAAGTTTAAACAGTAAAATTGAAAATCTTTTCAAAATAATATACTATGATAATAATTTAATGTGATTTCTGTCAAAACCTTAGCAAGAGGTTTTGAGATATTGGCACTATTCGAAAATATGTGTGCATGTGAAAAGATTTTAGCACAGCTGAAACAGTTTGACATGAAAGGATAAAGTGATAGAAGTCAGTTTATTGAGTTTCAAGAACTCTTTTATTTATTTATTTATTTTTTTTTTTATTTTCGAGACAGGGTTTCTCTGTAGCTTTTTGGTTCCTGTCCTGGAACTAGCTCTTCTAGACCAGGCTGGCCTTGAACCCTTAATAAGGCTTCTACTATTTGTGGAGCTATGGCGGTTTAACTAAAAATGGTCCCATATGCTCATGTGAATGTGGCCTTGTTGGAAGAATTTTGTCATTGGAGGTGAAGTTTGAGGTTTCGATAGTACTTCAATAGAGAGAGTTTCAATCTCTCTTATGCCAGGCACAGCCCCTCCCCTGTGGATTAGGATGTAGCTCCCAGCTACTACTTCAGTGCCATGTAACAAACTCATCACCTATTTAAATAATGAAATTCTATTTATATACCATAAAATACACTACTTTTAAGTTTAGGTAAAGCTAAATCACACACACACACACACACACACACACACACACACACACACACATTGGTAGCACTAATAATAATTGAAAAAGAATCCATGAATTTTAGAAGGTCTTGGGGCTACATGGGGTAGTGGTGAGAGTGTTGAAAGGAGAATAAGGTTAATTAATGTATCTTAACTAAAAGTAAACTTTAAAAAATATTTGAAAATCAGTTCAAAATAAAGTTGAATTAAACTGAATTGGAATACAATGGATACTCATATATTTAGTATGTAGTCTTTCAGTGTTCCAATCTTGACCATACAATAAATTTGTGACAGACATTTCTATAATATTTTATATCATAAAAAGTTTTCTTTATCTAAGCGCATGTAGCATCTCTACCATTCATTTCAGAGCCAAGGGTGACAGAGGGATTAACAGATTATGTTAATCGTATGAGCATCCTTAAGTGTTATCAGTGATTACCTCTGGTACAATGTTCAGAGTGCATCTCCAATGACAATGCTAACTGTATTAGGAACCGCGTGTTCTTCTCCTGTGAAAACTTAATGCTTCTTCTCTGCCCACATTAACTATGGCTTTGTTTTTAATTCACACACACTTAAGAAACACTTGTCATCACAGAAGATTTATTTTAGAGGTAATTGTGTGAACAAAATGAAAGCTCTGTTTTGATTTGCATTGTGCTGATTCAGGCTGCCCTTAAGTCAGCACACCTGCTGATGGAAATTAAATTCAGACAAATTCACTCACCACACACACCAATACAAAAGACAGCCATTGTGCTATTATTTTTTTCTGAAGTATAAAGTGAATACTTTAAAGAGAAAAGCAGTAGATTATGAAAAAATCCTTCAAATCTTTGTATTTATTATCTTGATTGAAATATGGCTTCCCATTAGTTTCAAAGTGGTATAGTGGCAAACGATTAAATCCCATGCAAAAGCTTTAGATCTCTGAAACTAATGAAATTAAGGATAGAAAGTGGAAAGATACATAATTCACTGCCACTAGAGTTTTCTAAGAAATACATTTTTCTAAAGATTATGTTTTTATAAAAAAGGTATCCCTCTAAAGTAAAAGAATGCCAATCTGTATTAAGTCAGGTAGGATGCAGAATAGTCTGCCTGGGCTCATCCAGCCTTACTTAGCAAACACTTAGGTTCAACTATCTCAGTAATATATTTTAGATCATACCAGTATGAACCTACCAAAATGAGATTTCTGTTTTTAATCTATTGTATTTATTCTAGAGCTTTTGAACTCCCCATGATGTTTAGCACAACATAACTATTTAGAAAATAAAATATATAAATATTGAGCCATTTAAATATTTGACCAGTATTAAATTTTAAGTTTCATATAGCCAAACACATAAAAAAAGAGTTTCAGATATATCTTATTGAAATACCGGTAATATTAAAGTGTATATTAATAAATCATGAATGTAAATAAGTGAATTTTTCAATGAAAATTTGGTTCATAGCTAAGAGAGCTGAAAGCCAAGATGTACCAGGCAGTGTGTTTAATTCCACACCCACTTAGCCCCTTAAGTCTGCAATACCAAATGTTGGCTTGAATTGATCTTTTTTTTTTTCTAGCTCTCCCTTTTATTGGGAATCATGCCTATGATTTAGATCTGATATACCCCCATAGCCTGTGTATTAAAGATTGGATGACTATCTTATGATTGAGAGACTTGACACCACATAGACCTGGGTGGGCAAAAGTTAGGTCATCACTGGATATGGTTCTTTAATGTTCATTGGCACTGTAGTACTCTCCTGTCACAGGCTCCAAGTTGTGCATTGCTCTCATTGGTCCAAAGTAATAAAACTAAGAGGCCATAGACTTGTTATGCTGAATCCAGGAACAGAAATAACCATTTTCTCTTCACAAGAATATGTTTTCCTGTTATTTTTTCACAGTTACAGAAAGCTAATACAATAGCTTTACAAGACACACATGAAATATTACTCCTATTCTTAAACACCATCTTCATTCCTGAGAGCCAAAAATAAGTATGCACTTAGAGATAAATTTCTCTAGGTTAGCATAGTCTATAAATGGGGTGAACGTTAGGAAAGAAAAATCAGGGTAACCAATGACAAATATGTTCATGTTATTGAAAAGTACAACCTGTATGGCACCAGTAACATTTACAACAGTGTGCAGGAGGTGTAATACAGATACAAGAAAACTGAGGACTCAGGATCCACTGGCTGTAGTGGTTGACTGGCAAACAATTAGTCTGCATGGATATTGGTACTATCTAAAGTGAGGGTATATTATCAAATCCTGGAAATGAACTGCATAGATATTTTTCTGATATTAAAGGACAACCTATCTACAATTATCTGAAAATTCCAATTTTATCTGCAGTAACCTGTCTCACAGGCTCTGAGAGTCACTTAAAAAAATCCAAGGCCTCCTCTACATTCTACCCATAAACTCTGGACTAGAGCCTTACATTTACAGAACTGAGAGCAGTTAATAGTTTTGTCCAAATGCATTTGTCTGTGAAGATTGTATCTAATGACTAAATAGGCCCAAAGAAAATATTTGGGAAATACACACTGGAGGATAACTCCAGAAAGTAGCCTGTCGATATGAATGAAATATCTGCTGCCTTCTTGACAGTTGTAAATCAAATGTTCTTACTTCACAGACCTTAGAATGTATTTCTGGGCAGAGATGTGTCATCTTTCTCATAGTCTTTCTGGATGCTGTGTTGCTCTCCCAGACATTTAGTTCTGCTTCTTCACCCAGCCCTGCCAAAACCTGCGAAGATTTGATTGTTGCAGGGCCAGTTTTGCCTCTGCCATCATACTTATTCCCATATAAGTGCTTACCTCTTCGATTCTCCTTCCATGTGCTGACAGTTTTTGATGTTTGTTTCTTCCCATAACTACATCTATACCCTTTAGGTCTAAACTTTAAAAACAAGACTGTGTTTCTTTGTCTCTCCTCTTATACTTACTTGACTACATCTAGAAGACTAGCCATGATTCATGATTCAAAGATTAAAGTCAGTGACCACTCAAATTTTATTCAAGGTTATTTTTATTTGTCCTACAAATATAAAACTTTTACTACAGATTAAAAGGTGAGTGAGAGGTCATGATTCCTGACACTTTCAGATCCCAATAGACTGACAAGAACAAGAAAATGCCCAGAGAAGAAAGAATTTTTACAGGATACATATCAGAGAAAGAATCTTGTTAAATTTCTAGTGACAAAGGCAAGCCAAAGGTCAGATAGCTACCATCCAAGATACTTCCATGTAGTAATTATCCAGATATCCAATTCCTTTTTCTGTTTCAAAAGAAAACATGGAATTCATATGCATGCTTGCATATGGTTTCATATTTCAACATGTTTGCTTATTCAACTTACTGGAAAGCCTTTCAGGGTAATTATATTATGCAAGACTGTCTTATAGGTACAGGTAATCAGTGACTTAAATTGTTGTGACAGAAACTCTATGTCTAAGTCAACATAGGGAAGAAAACTTTAGTGGAGGGTTATAGTTTCATAGGGTGACTTCATGACCATTACGGAGCCGATCAAGACAGCATGCAGGCAGGGATGGTACGAGAACATTAGCTGAGAACTTATATCCACAAGCCGGAAGTAGAGAAAGGAGAAAGAGAGAGAGAGAGAGAGAGAGAGAGAGAGAGAGAGAGAGAGAGAGAAAGAGAGAGAGACTAGGAATGACACAGGGTTTTGAAACCTCTGAGCCAATCAGTGACACATGCTCTCCTACAAAGTTATAACTTCTAAACTTTCCCAAAGAGTTTCACCAACTGGGAACCAAGTATTTAAATATATGACCCTATGGGGTGCACTCTCGTTCCTTCAACAATACTTACCTCTGGGAAAATCATTTACAAGCCCTTACTTCTACTCTTTATCCCATCATTACCTTAAGGCAGAGTCCCATTTGCAGTCTTTCCCCAACACACTATTCCTATCTGAATACACTTAAGCTTTATGTTTAAATCAGTTTATTGCACCTAAACATTGTCCTTATTCCCATGTCTTCTTATGATAGGAATCAGACTTTTAAGAAATTCTATCCAAACTCCCACGAACACATCTGGCTGTGACTTTCATCCAAGAGGGTTCTTCTCACTCATGAAAGGAAATTTTCTCTCTAATGTCTACAATGAGTTATAATATATCGGTGACACATCCTCGATTTAAAATGAGATCATATTATTATTTTACTTTGAATAAAAAGGTACATGGTACAGTAAAATGAGAAAGAAGGGGACCTAAGTGCCCCGTGAGAACCCCCAAACAACCCAGGGTATTAGAAAGGCTTTTGACCCACTAACAAGTGTTCGTGGTACTGTAGGTAATTTGTATAATACAAAGGAGAAAGGCAAACACAAACCTGGCTACAAATACTTTGATTTACAGCAGTAAACTGCCTGGAGGATGCCCTAGTTAGTTCAAGGGGCACAAAGCTGTGCAGGTTAACAACCAATATCTGATTGTAATTAAGGCCTACTCAAAAAGACTGATCCTATCTTCAGCACTGCTTGCATGATCAAGAACCAAACTAATATTAGATAGGCCAGAGATCTCGGAAAATACCAAATACTACAGTCCGTGAAAGGAATCTAATACAAAATGACTCTTTTTGGGGGCGTGTTATTGATTTTTATTGAGCTCTACATTTTTTTCTCTGCCCCCCCTCCCTGCCTCTATTAACAACATTTGCTGTACTCACAGATCAGAGTATTGTTCAGCCAGCATCACAGAAGATTCCTCTGGCAGTAGACAGGACGAAAATGGAGGACAGCTAGAAAATGTGTAGAGAGTGAAAGCCTTGGGTTATTCAGTTCTCCAAGGTCTCACTGAATTGCTTTTCTATGAGCACAGTGAACCCTCTGGAAAAGGAGGCAGATATCCCATTTAGGATGAGTGTTCCAAGGTCTATTATTCTCTACAATGAAAACAGGTTGTTCTCCACAAACTGACAGAACGACCCCATTGCTGGAGACAACACCTACACAACTCATTGAACATGGAGAAGTCAAGCTGGTGGCTACATAGAACCTTCACTACCTATGTCCTAGAGTCTTTGGCATAGGAAGATATTCTGCAAGCTTTCAGAAAAGGACCATAACCAGGCATAATCCTTTCAACTAAAATTGTGTCCTTCTACCTGCAAGATATGCTAGGGTAATGGTGACACAAAACTTAATGGGAATTACCAACCAAGAACTTGTTTGACTTACGGCCCTCTTAGGAGATGCAGCTCACATCTGACACTGCTTGGATTATCAAGACTCGGATATTAGATAGCTCAGTGACTTAGGGTAAAACCAAATACTTCTGGTATTAAACAAACAAACTAAAACGTATTGATAAAATAACTCCTCATAATATTGTGTTTCATTCATAGATTAGTGCCCTGTGTATTCATCATCAGAGAAGCTTTCTCCTGCAACAGATGGGAACAAATATGCACCTTGTGCATGAAGTAAAAAACAAAAAGGTGTGAGCTGTAAAATATGAAACCATACCATATATAATGCCTTTGTGCCAATATCCTGACAAGGCATCAGAGAAAAATTACTTAAAGGAGGAAGGATTTATTATGTATCATACTTTTTATTTATTTATTTATTTATTTATTTATTCATTCATTCATTCATTTATTTATTAAAGATTTCTGTCTCTTCCCCGCCACCGCCTCCCATTTCCCTCCCCCTCCCTCAATCAAGTCCCCCTCCCTTGTCAGCTCAAAGAGCAATCAGGGTTCCCTGCCCTGTGGGTGGTCCTTGTCTCATACTTTCAAAATCGGTGCTCCATCACTTCTATTTCCCTGGTCTGTGATGAGGCAGAATATCATGGTAATAATATTGGCTGGTAGAAGCTATTCATACACAGAAAAGAGGATTCAGAGAGCAAATAAGGGAGGGACAGAGGGAGGAAGGAAATTGAAGAGGGGAAGGGGATGGGGAAAGATAGAGGTAAGAGAGTGAGAGAGACAGACAGACAGACAGAGACAGACAAGCAGGCAGCGGGCAGAGAACACTAGCTGACCTACTTTCTCTGTGCCTGCTTCCTACCACCTCCCACTAATGCCTTCATTTGTTTAACCTATTGACGAGCTCAGTGCTCTGATGATCCGTTCATTCCAGAAATCCCCCACTTATTTCATATCCAAGCTGTAACAGTTTTGTATCTAGGATTATAATCTATTAAATTCCATGGCTCCTTTAGAGAGAAAGGAAATATATTGAAAGTGAAGCTCCATATTTATTATGCCAAGGAAGCAAGGAGGAAATAAAAATCTCTAGCTTTCAGACAGAAGTGGTGTGTAAAGGTACAGAAAGACCCTCTGCGTGTAATGAGTCCAAGATCCATGGTGTCCAAAATCTCAAAAATATCTTTGTGACAAGTTAATACCCCATCGATGAGTGCGGTTTATTTCTCAGCCAGTCTCCATGGATCCTGTACAGAGAAGCCCTTTGGCAAATTGCTACATGCATATATTGGCCTGTACCTGTGCCTGTCTGATTTCAATCTGCACCAGAGAATTTAAGAAATAAAAATTTTAAAATAGGCTTTGTGTTCGGGACAGCCCAACCCAACACAAAGGGTTACAAGGGCTGTGAGTAGCAATGAATTAACTGAGCAGTTCTGGGAGAAAATGTTTGTACTGAGACATTATCTGTCTAATAGAGAGTGCCCAATACTTTTGGTAGCAATTTGAAAGCAGCTGCAATTTAAAATGTATCATGTGAAATCACACCCTCCAGTGACCACTGCTATTTTACAGAATCGGACCAGTTCCTTTTATGTAGGAGGAAGTTTAGCAGTCAGTAAAACCACACCACCGTGACCACTTAGATTTTAATTTAACCTATTTTAAGATTCCCAGAAAGTTTAAATCTCTCATCTCTGTCATTATGATGGATTTCTGTGCCATTGCTACAGGGCAAAATCATTTGCAGACACTCTCTGAAGTGCACACTAAGGACAGAATTACCTGAGCCCTCGCTCTATTTTTCCTGATGTGTGTATTCTTTTCAAGGATACTACAAAAGTGGTATTTCAAATCCCTCTAGCAACATCCACAGAATCATCGTGGGGCATGCGGAATATGGTTGCCTTATGAATATTCATAGCAGCACACATGGCCCATTATGATTCAGTGTGCTGTGCAAAATACAGCTGCTTTCCTCTAAGCTCACCAGGAGAGCACAGGGTACTTGTTTTAAGTGGTCTCCAAGGTCAAAACTAGTTAGCTATTTTATAGTTAGAAAATTATCCATCTTGCTGTGCCTGCTTAAGGCTGGATCCCCTCTAATATATCCAGGGACCTACAAAAGTGGCCTTTCCCTTTTTGCTCTAAAATTGACCTGTTCAAAGATTAACAAAGCAAAAATAGATCCTGTAGAAACCACCCCCAATGTTCTTCATGTTTTCTGTCCTGTGTTCAATTTTATAAATATTTACACTACACAATGAGAGGTTTAGAGATTTTAAAGTAGAAAATGGACCATCAGCTAGTCGCCTACTATTAAAACAGAATGCACTGAAATGTCAGGGTTCTATGGTGCCGAGCAGAAACGGCAATGAATTAATAGGTGGATGAATTACCTTAGACTTTACCTTTTCTGTATTTGAAAAAGTTTTCTGCACTTATCCAGGTTAAGCACAGTAATAAAAAGAATATTAGCTCATCTTTAAATATTAGAAAAAATTGCTCTAGTAGGATAGGTATGCAAGACGCAGACTTAGAAAACAGTTGTAGAAGACATGGCTTATCAAGAAAGACAAAGATATCTGAAATTACAATAGTAAATGTTATAATATCTGATTCAAAAATGAGCAAAGGACTTATATGTCTCATCAAAGATAATTCATAGGTTTTCAGGGAGAGGAAAATATATAAAATATCAAATCATTGAAAATGGAAAAATAAAATGACAAGGTATTAGTACACGCTCATGTGAAAAGCTGAGTGTTCTTTATATGACAAAGATGCTGCACCCATGACACTCAACAATATAGTTGCATGCATAATACATGCATAAGGACTATATCAGATAACATGCCCACATCAATAGGGAAATTCCATAAGGCACCACATCTAGCTGTAGGTTCAGCAATTTTTGAAGAGAAAACTATCTTCATGATTGAAGCCCTTAAAAGGTTATCCATCCCAATAGTCAGCCCTAAATACATAAACATGTGAACAACAAGAACTGTACTCAATATGTAATATATATATATATATATATGCCATACATATGCATGTATATGTATGTCAGAAGGGTAGTGAGCAGTACTGGATTAATCTAGTATATATATATTATATATACATACATATATACATATATCATACATACATATATATCAGTCTCTCGGTGTTTAGTAATAATAATTATAAAAGTGTCATGAACTCAAGATAGATTGAGGGCTCATGGGTGGCATTAGAAGTTATTTAAGTATATTTTACTCATTTATGAAATTATCAAATATTATAAAATTTAAAATTATGAAATTCTGGCAACACCAGTGCTATAAAGATGGAGAGCAATCGTATAGAAATTTTGCTGGTGGGGATACTAAGTGGCACAATCATTGTGGAAGATAGGTTGCACTTTTTAAATATTTATTTATTATGTATACAATATTCTATTTGTGTGTATGACTGCAGGCCAGAAGAGGGCACCAGACCTCATTACAGATGGTTGTGAGCCACCATGTGGTTGCTGGGAATTGAACTCAGGACCTTTGAAAGAGCAGGCAATGCTCTTAACCTCTGAGCCATCTCTCAAGCCCCTCAGTTGCACTTTTTTACAGAACAAAACTTATACTTAACTTTAGATAATATAAATATTTTTATTTTATCCAAATCACTTGAAACGTCAGGTTTAAATAAAATCATGTATATGAAAGTTTAGAGCAGGTGCATTCATAATACTAGTCAACATTTGAAAGTGACAAAGATGTACTCCAGAAGGTCAAAGAATATACTGATATGTATGGAGACAGTAGGACATTATTTTACAGAAATGGGAAATTAGTTGATCAAACAAAGAGAGAAGATTGAGAGGATTTACACTGATAGATAGAAGTGATTCTGATAATTATGTGTATCTTTAAATTTGAACCACATATCATTCTGAAACAGGCAAATGTGTGGAGACAGAGGGTTACTATCTTAGCAGTTGCAGGGAGTTAAACAGGGCTGGGAGTAGAGGTGCCAGTGGGCTGACTCAGCAGAGCACAGAGAATGTTTCTGGTTGTGGAACTCTATGTGTTGAAAGTTAGCTTTATGCACTCAATGTGCTAGCTGAGTTTATGTCAGTCTGCGGCCATTTAGAATCCTTTTTAACCCGTGGGCTAGTCTATGGTCCATTTTCTTGATTGATGATGTGATATGCCCCAGCCAACTCAGGATGGGGCCTCTAGGTTGGTGGCTCTGGGCACAAAGAGAATTAGCCTCAGCATGCTATGGGAGAAAGCCAGTATAAAGCATTTCTCCATAGCTACTGTTTTCAGTTCTTGCCCCCAGGTTCCTTTCTTAAGTTCTTACCCTACCTCCCTCTGTGATGGAGTATAACCTGAGTTTTGGATGCCTAAAGAAACTTTTTCCTACTCAAATCGCTGTTGATCATGGTGTCGTGGCACAATTATCACAGCGATGGAAAACCTCGCTCAAATTCTGTTGAATGTATAATACAGAGGGGGCACAAATGCAAACTGTGAAGGGGGAATAGTTATACATTGTCAACACAGGATCAAGGCCAATAGCTAAACTGTAACTCTGAGCAGAGTCTGAAAGAGGAGAAGGCTGTGTGGGGCAGCGAATAGAATGTATATAGGATTCTGCATAGCAGTGAAGCAAATATTTTTCTAAAAGTACTATTTGCTAATAAAAGAAAGCCAAGAAGCCCAACAGAATATCTTCTTACATAAAATGAAGAGCAATCATTCTCAGGTTTAATTTTGAACAAACTTTTCTTAATACTACAATTTTATATTAATCTCATGAAGAACTTGTTATATAACTTTGCCTATGGATCATATATAAAATTTCTAATTAAATTTTACTTTAAATCAGAAATCTCTTCAAAATTAATGGGTTTGTTTCAGTTGAGAGAAGCTGTCCCAAATACTTTTTGTACCTGTTTTAATATTTATAATTCTTTTAGAAAAAAATTAAATGCTTGAGGATAGGTGAAAAGATAAATTTTTATTAATTTTTTACATGTATGAATGTTATGTGTGCATGCATGTCTGTGTGCCAAATACATGTCTGGTACCAGTAGGGGTTACAAAAGTATGCCAGATTCCATGAACCTGAAGTTACAGATGATTATGAATAACCATGTAAGTGTTGGGAACAGAACCTGGGCTGAGCCTAGGGAATTCTGTTTAGGAGAGGGAGGAAGGATTGTATGAACCAAGGGGAATCAAGGGTCATCGCAAGAAAACCCAGAGAAACAATTAACTTGGGCTCATAGGAGCTCACAGATTATGGACCAACTGCTAGGGAGCCTTCATGGGACCACCCTGGCTCTTTGCATATGTATGACAGTTGTGTGGCTTGGTTTACTTGTGGGACTCTGAGCAGTGGGAGCAGGGTCTGTCCTTAACACTTTACCTGGCTTTGGGGAACCTGTTCCTAATGCTGGGTTGCCCTGCCAAGCCTTATTCAAGGGTAGCAGCTTAGTCCTACCTGCTTGATATGCCATGCTTTGTTGGCTCCCACGGGAGGCTTGCCTCTTTCTGAACAGAGGTTGAGTAGGGATGGTTTGGCAGAGGGAAGTGGAGCAGAAGGGAGGTGGGGAGTGAATGGAAGTATAGGGGAGGGGAAACTGTGGTTGGGATTTAAAATAAATTAAAAAAGTAATTAATAAAAAGGCAGCTGGTAAATAAACAGATTTTTTTATTATGGAACTATAGCTTGAAATCATTTCCTTTTTGGTTTTATATTCTGACATTTTTAAAATGAATCAACATAAGAAAACCACAGATATATTTAATCTTGCATTTGATTCACTCTATACAATGCCAGTGATAATAATAATATATATTAACTAACTCCTATAGATAGATGATATTTGGGTGATCTCTGCATTAGGAGGTTGGAAAAAGAATTGGTAGGAAGAGGTTGATTATTTCTAATGAACTTTTAGATGTATTTATGTCTCATCAGTAGCCAAGACATAGTTAAGGACTTAAAGATGATAAGTAAGAAACATTGATCCTTATATGTGGCCAAAAGAAGAATTACACTGGCAACATTGGTTTATAAACAAAAGAAACCTGGATATCAAGATTCTAGAACCCTTCTCTACCACACTGAAACCAAGGTAAAAGAGGCATTCACTTGGTCCTATTGAGGGAAATCACAGTTTTGATTAAAAAAGTGCATTATTTCAGTAAAAATTCTATACTAAAATATCATTTAATAGCATTTTATTAATTACAATCTCCTTGTTAACAACTGAATCATTTGAATGAATATTTAATTTTTAGTTAATTAGGACCAATTTTTGTAACCTCCATAAACACGCTTAATGTTTTCTTACTCTAAAAAAGAATCATGGCATAAAGCAATAGCATTTTAAATGACACAATATTCCAGCAGTGCACTTACAAACTTCATAGCTCAACACCCATGTTTGGGATGGACTCCTCAGGGATGAGCAACATGACCAACATTAGGTAAGACTTTGCTTCTTTAAAGGAACAGTTCAATACTAACTTTCATGTGATCAGAATCCATACCATGCGAGACCCTCTAACACTCTCATATGTTCAGGAGCTGGTTTGAAGGAAACCTGGTTACCTCTGGACCACAACTTTTGTGTGCTGACTCTGAGTAAATACTTCTAATATGGTTTAACTGTAGTTTCCTTTATTTCAAAGTGCCAAAGGAAATACTTATTTAGAATAAGAAAAAAACTACACGACATAAATATCCACAAGCAAACTCACAAACAACATCTCCAAACCAACAAAAATATTTTTATAATAAAATAGCTTTCACCCATGACCATTTCTTTTTTTTTTTTT
Organism: Microtus oregoni; assembly: GCF_018167655.1. Lineage (NCBI taxonomy): Eukaryota > Metazoa > Chordata > Mammalia > Rodentia > Cricetidae > Microtus > Microtus oregoni. Next base: position 3,240,479 of record NW_024544709.1, on the reverse strand, counting down.
TTTTTTTTTTTTTTTTTTTGGTTTTTCGAGACAGGGTTTCTCTGTGGCTTTGGGCTTTGGAGCCTGTCCTGGCACTAGCTCTTGTAGACCAGGCTGGTCTTGAACTCACAGAGATCCGCCTGCCTCTGCCTCCCGAGTGCTGGGATTAAAGGCGTGCGCCACCACCGCCCGGCTACGCATGACCATTTCTTCCAACATTTTTTGATCCCAATGTTTTACATAATAATATATTGGCTACTGTAGCAAATGTGTTGAATGCTATTGTAGCAATTTACTTCCCAACATAGAAGTAATTTCTATCAACTTTATAGATTACCCTGTTACTTTTATTCCTTACCCCATCAGTTCTTTTAATTATAGATAGCCTGAAGGGGAATCTAGATCCACCAGAGTCAGGGGTCTGTAACTTTGGATTTGTAGTACTGAACTGCTCTATGACATCTTCCCAAACATTTTTAAGTGTGTATTCTTAATTGAATGCTGATCTCAAAGGCTTCACTTCCCACGCAATACAACCCGGAATGAGGGGAATGAGCTAGTGTCTTTAAATGGTGGATATGACAATGTCTCACCTTAGCAAGGCTTATAAAGACATATAACCGTGGGAGTACCCTCTTAGGACCTGCCCCAGAGCCTTGAAATGCTTGTTCAAAGAAAACACCCTGACATTTCTACTTCTAAAGCTCCAAGGTCAATCTTCCAATTTGTGTGGTGAGCCAGGAGCCAGAGGTAACAATTTCTGAGCACACTGGTATTAGGTCAGCGAGGCAAAGCAGCTTTCCTACAACGCAGCCATATGTGTCTCTCAAAGTCAGACCTGGGACAGTGTGGAGGCAGTGGTTCATTTCATATTCCCTTCTCAGTGGATTTGTTCTTCAGTGGGAGACATGGTACGACAGATATAACATGAAGCACCGTGGGAGAGGAGAATGGTTTCTTCTATGTGATATGGTTGAAGAGATTACTATAGAGGAACTAGGACCACAATTAAAACCAACTCATCTCAGAATGTCTAGCCAGAGGTTGGGAGGCACCATATGCCTCAGGGCCTATAACACAGTTTTGGGAGGACAAGAGTCACCATTTATCTGGAACCACGATTACAAATCAACATGGAGGATCGTGGGAACACAGGGTAAGCTATACTGTTTGAATCTAACAGATGTAAGAACTTAAAATCACAGTCATTTAAAGTAATAAAGAAGTTACAGATCTTTCTTGTTGTTTTGAAGGTAGCTTTTTTGTGTATTTCTTAAGGTGGCGATCGTTATCTATTATTGACAATAGATTTCACAACTGATTCTTTACCCTCAGGAAAATAGCACCAACAGTCTAAGTCGTCTTCCACAGATTCCTAATCCAAATGTGATTTATACAGCTCATCTTTACCCACCTCTTATACAGGCCTCCATCATTAGTGTTTCTCTCAGCATTACCTCTTGAGTTCCCAGAACAGCTAATTAAATGCTGCTTTCCTAAACCAAAGCCCCAATTTCTCCACCTTCCTCTTACAAAATGTTAAAAGGTATAAAAATCTCATGGTCAGGTCCATCAACAGCAGTACCCCTGGTCCCTAGTACCTATTTCTTTCATGGCTGTTTTTTGATGGTATTGAAACACTGACCAAAGATAAGCTGATAAGGAGGTTTGTTTTATTTTACAACTTATAGGTTACAATCCATTCAAGTCAAGGGAGGAACTGCAGCAGAAGCTATGAAGGAATGTTTCATGCTGGCTTGCTCCCATGGCTTCCTTAGCTTGTTTTCTTACATATTTAGGACGACCTCTCCAGAGATGGTGCTCAGAGTGGGCTGGGACTTTCCACATTAATCATTAGTTGGACAGAGTCTCCATGGACATTCATGCCAGGAACTCTGATAGAGACAATTTCTTAATTAAGTTTCCCTCTTTCCAGATGAATTAGTTTGTGTTGATACCACAAAAACTAAATACCACAGTGTCCAAACAGAAGAAATGTCAAATTCAGACATTCAGGATGTAATATTTGAAACCCTAGTTTATTCTTTCCTTCTTGTCATTTAGGTAACAATTATAAAGTTATCATTGCTTAGCCAGAGTAAACAAGCGCTTATGGAAAACATTCTACATTAAAGACACTGGAGAGAATTTGCTAAAACCTATGTGAGATATATGTTGCTCTTATTTTCCAATCAGGAACCCCACTACACAGGAATTTATTCTAAAGGTATTTGAGATTAAGAAGAAAATGCAAATGTATGACATAGTGTATTGATTGTCAACAATCATAAAACAGCAAAGTTACCTGAACGATTACTCTCAGGAAAGTGGTTGAATTAAATATGGCACATTAGTACAAAGGGGATACTTAGCAGTGTTAAAATGGAAATAAAGACAAGTTCCATTTAGAGACTATCTTGAACTAGGTGGTGGTGGCACATACCTTTAATTTTAATCCCAGTACTCAGGAGGCAGAGACAAACAGATCTCTGTGAGTTTGAGGACAGATGGTCTACAGAGGGAGTTCCAGGGCTAAACAGAGAAATCCTGTCTCTAAAAATAAGAGAAACTCAGTCTCTAAAAACCAGAGAGAGAGAGAGAGAGAGAGAGAGAGAGAGAGAGAGAGGAAGGGAGGGGGAGGGAGGGAGGGAGGGAGGGGGAGGGAGGGACGGGGGGGAGAGAGAGAGAGAGAGAGAGAGAGAGAGAGAGAGAGAGAGAGAGAGACTAGTGGAACCTATAAGATATGTTATTAAGTGGAATAAAGTGTAAAAGGATCACGGTAGTAATTTCTCTTTCTTGTTAGAGTGACATTTCATATACTGTATGTCTGCATTTGTATGAAGCACCTGGAATAATCAGATGTATTCAGAATAATTAGATTGTGGTCACCTTAGAGTTAACGATATTTCCATTATGGAACATAAGGTATCTGTTTGATGATGCAAGTTACACCGTGATAATTATTGCATGCTTCTAAATGCTCCCAAATAGATTCAATTGAATGCTTACTTTTAATCCATTATTATATTGTTGTTGTTGTTTAAGGATTCACTATTTCCTGTTGTATGTGTAGTGATTTATTTATTTCTATGTATCTGTACCATGTGTATGCCTAATGCCAGTGGAGGCTATGGGAAGGCGTAAGATCCTGGAACTGGAGTTAGAGTCAGTTTTTACTCCTTGTGAGTTTGGGGAACCAACTTAGATCCTGTACAAGAGCAGCAATGGCTCTTAACCAGAGAGCTATCTCTTAGTCATTGATTACAGTGTCTTATAAATTACATACCACTAAAAGTAATAAAATGTAATCAGAGAAAGGAGAGATAAAAGAATATGCATGTGTTTATTATTTCAGAAAAAGAAATTATTTATAAAGGAATAAGGCCTGTCTCAGAGAAGGGAGGAAAAACTTGTACAATTAGAATAGGAGACAAGGAGAAAGTTTTAAGATTTGTTTTTCTCAATATGTATATTTATACTGTTTTGATACTCCGAATTTTGCATTCGCTCTACTAAGAAAAGTTAAATGAAACATTTAAGTCAATCACTATGGGTAGATAAACAAAGTTACTTCTATTTATTGATATTCTATCAATAAACATTTAAACCTTTGCAGATCAAGATTAGGAATACAAACTTTGTCAATTTAGATACAGGCTTTGAAACAAGAATCTCAATAAGTATTTTTATTTAACACTTTAGTAAATGGTTAACTAGCATTTCTGGTTAGCTTTCTACTATTAAAATTCCAGTTTCACAGTTTTATTCTAGTCTTCATTCTAAATTGGTTCCCTGTGTTATCTCATACGAAAACATTATTTTCTCTTCTCAACATCTAGATACGGAAGTATCCCTGTGCTCTACTGACAGCAGACGTACAGGGGACTCAGGATATGGTGGTGGATCTGAATTTTATCTTCAGATATAAATTTCCCTTCACAGGCAAGCTGCCCTTGTGATCCACTGTCAGAAATAACAGTATTTTCCAATAAACCTCCCAGTTGCTTTTCTCAGGGCTCACAATTTGCCTTCAAGATAGAAATTTCCAGAGCTGGTCCTGTTGAAGATATCTTCTACAATTATAAATGCTCCCATCCATCCCAACCCTGATTTAATGTTCTGTTCTCCCTACAAGAAATGTGATGTCTCCAGCATGGCAGGTGAAAGCACTTGTCACCAAGCACTCCATCTCCTCTCCTCAAGGAAACATTCAATTCCCTTTGAAACTAACCAACACTACTCTTGGTGTGATCGGCAGTGTCTATCAGAAAAGCACATTCTCAGGTCCTGCAACTTACATATTGAAACTTCATTTTTAACAAGAACCAGGCAATTAGTTTGCCCGTTAAAGTTAAGGATCCGCTTAGCCGCGTGTACCGGAGTGTGATATTAAACTACCATACATAAAAGCCAGCTTACAGGAAGATCCCCAAGGGATGTCTCAATGGAAACTTGCAGTAAAATTCAAAAACTTGAAGCAAACTAAATTTATGTTTGCTAGCTGTCTGGAGAGTAATGCCAAAAATATTTTAAATGCTTCATCAGTAATGATTTAAGGTCAAATGTAATAATTATAAATTCACTTCTTGTGACAAAATTGTGAAAGATTACAAAAAAAACCTGTGTTCAGTTCAGTATATCATAACTCTTCTCATGACCAGTAGAGATACATGATGATATGGTATATTCTTGGGACAATATCTTTAAGAATATGTATTTTCCATTTTGTGGAAATACTATAAAACAGGGGAATTTTGAAAAATAGTTCCCCAGGTTACCTTAGTATTATTATCATTTATTTTATCAACATATTTACTTCAAGTTCACTAAATTGTTATTATCTCCTTTAAAATCATTTATTTTTTCATTTTATGAATTTTTCTAGAATAATTAACTCAATGCTCAAGGATATCTCAAAGATAAGAATAAGAATATTAAATTACCACAGTAGAGACAGTGTTCCACAGGAAAACATTATCTACACAATTTTTTACTGAGAGTGTCCCAGGTGATTATAAGCTCTGTCAAATTGGCAATTAATCAATTCTCCATCTTTTAACATCATATATTCTTTCTGTTTGTATAAATAAATCTATGCAAATTCAATAATTATTATTCATTTTTCTTTTTTCCCAATGCATGGCTTAAAATTCATTTGTTTCTATCTTTCCCGCTAGTTTAAATGCCACATTGTTATTGAATACATACAATGTTCTCATTCATGAATGTACTATTTCATTCAGCACAAAGATTCCTCAGATTTTTACAGAAGCAAAATATTTTCTTCAACAGCTAAATAATATTTCACCACATATTTCAGCTATTTTTGCCAGTTCATTCTTGGATATTTTTATTGCTTCTACTTTGTTGCTGTCATTCTCAAAACCATGGATGTATAAATACAACTTCTAGATTCTGCATCCGAATGCCACATACCCATTCAGACCTAAATTTTTCACACTAATTTCCCATTTTGTTTTATAATTTTACAGTTCACCCATTTTTACCATCCTTAAGACAACACACAGAACTTCCAATTTCTCTGTACTCTTCAGAAAACCCATCAATCCTGTCTTTGTTTTTAACAGTGGTCTTTCTAGAGCTTTCACTTGCATTCCTCTGATGGGTATGGATGTGCAACACTGATGACGAACATTCTCTAACGTACTTAGGTATTTCACACTTCTAATCTCATATTTTGTGAATAGTCTTTTTATTCTGCCATCGTTGTCTTTTGATGAAAATTAATTAAAAATATTTGCAAGATTCCATCAGTCACTTTCTTTTCTGGTTGCCTATGTGTTTATTGCTGTGTTCAATAACTCAAGATGCAAAAGCAGGAAATGTTTGCCCTATGTTTACTTAAATATATCTATTATTAAAGGTCTTACAATTGGCATATTAATTTTGGGTTAGTTTTTGTTAAACTTCAGTCTTTTTCAGATGGACATACAATGGTCCCACTATTATAGCAAGTATCTTTTTGTTTTTACATCTATGTCAAAAAAAAATACTTAGTTATGGGCAGAAGAACCAGTTCTACTCCTTGTTCCTTGCTGCACAGGATGAACTTGCCTGGAATACTCATGCTGGAGGTAAGGATGGTGAAGAGCTGGAGGGGAGGTCGAGCAGAGCATCCCTGCAACTACGGAGGCCCAGAACCAAGACAATGAGTTGGCCCACTCCAACATCCCTTCCTGCTGTATGTAGTACCTGAAGAGTACTTTGGATACTCCATATCCAAAGCTGCAGGGTGTCCACAACACAGGGCAACCCCAATATTTTTAAGAGGAGTCCCAGTGAGGGCCCAGTACCAATAGTGTAGCAGAAATCAGAGGCCTGTAAGCAGAAGTTAAACACTTGCAAGTACAGATAATGGACTAAAGGATACAGTGTGACTTGTATCATATTACATATTTTTCTTTTTCTTTTTAATTAAATCTTAAATTGTACTTTATTTTAATTTTGGGGGGAGATACAATGAGACTGGGAGATGAGTGGGTTTGAGATGCATGCTGTGAAAGCAGAAAGCATAAATTAAAAGTGAAAACAGTAAACTTTATGAAAAATATGACTTGACACATTCTTTTCAGTAGAAAAGGACGTTGTCAGAAAAAAGTTTATGTTGATCATGTGGAAGGGGCCAGCATCCAAACAGTGATTGTTAATAGGGTTATTTGTATGTTTGATTTCCAATCCTGACTCCACCATTCACGGACTGGCTGACTTTGGGGGATATACCTTTGCTTTGCTTCGTTGAATCTCAGCTTCTAATGGAGGGTTGTAAAAATAGCTGACACCTAGTAAATGCTCAGTAAGTTTTTCAAGCATACAAACGCCATTTCTCCCCAATAACTATCAGGAAAGTGATAATAAAATGCCTCCATCTAGGACATTCAAACTCATGTAGCTGCCAGAACAAAATCGGAGATGCTAGTGATGTGTACCAAAGGAATATATATATCTTTATTTTTCTTTTTTCGAGACAGAGTTTCTCTGTGGTTTTGGAGCCTGTCCTGGAACTAGCTCTTGTAGACCAGGCTGGTCTCGAACTCACAGAGATCCGCCTGCCTCTGCCTCCCGAGTGCTGGGATTAAAGGCGTGCGCCACCACCGCCCGGCTGGAATATATATCTTTTGAGTTTATAAATTGTTGCATTAAGCATATTCTTTAGTCTTCAGACTCATTTACTATGTTCAGCTGAACTCAGGCAGTTGTGGTGCAGGCCTTTAATCCTGGCCCTTGGGAGGCAGAAGCAGGCAGATCTCTGTGAATTCAAAGCCAGCCTGGTTTACATAAGAAGTTCCAAATGAGTCAATAAAAAAAAAAGAAAGAAAAATATGACTTGATATTGTAATGTTTTATCTTAATAACTTCCAATCGTGATCCTAGTTTTAATTGCCACGTCCATGCCTTTTAGAATTGTGTGATCAGAATCTGCCTAAAGGATTGCCTAGATCAGGATGGCTTCTAGGCATGTATGTGAGTGATTATTCTTATTAATGTATTTATTTATATATGTTTTTAATTGAAATAGAATTCCGTTACTTTTTTCCTCCAGCTTATTCCAGATACTCTCTTTCCAACTCCCCACGCGTTTTTTCTTTGATTATTATTACTATATCCAGATATCTGCTGTGCAGTGAGTTACATTTAAGCAATTAGTAATTATCAAAAGTTATTTCTGCTCAAGAACAAGCACCTCTGTTAACTATAATACATGCCATGATATTTTAGTATCCTCTAAATATACAAACCAATATACTATTGTGCATGGAAATACTAAAGCTATTTTATTAAATACATTATATGCAATAAATCTTTCATGTACTTTCTGCAAATGTGAATATATAAAATAATAAATTTATTTTGAAATTATATACTTTTTGGTGTTTTAAAATATTCCTTTTACATACCAAAGTAAATTCCTGCTCCCTCCCCTTTTACTCATCCCCTCACATCCCCCTTCTTTGTGTAACTGACCTGGCTGTCCTGGTACTCTCTATAAACTAGGTTGGCCTCAAACTCACAGAGATCCATTTGTCTCTAGCTCCTGAAAGCTGGGATTAAAGGAATGCACGACTACTGCTCAGGCAAACTGTATACTTTTAATATACAGGATAAATTCTATATTTATCTACGCACTACTCAATGAATAGGCACACACACATGCACAAAACATAGCCACACATTCACATAAAATGAGATCTTAAATATTAGATGATAAATTTCACTGATCATTATCAAAGGAACATTTTGCACCTATGGTCTTCATAATTCTCTCTCAGTGACTAGTTATAATCTTCATTTATAGAGAATTTTGAGTTCCTCTCATAAATGGAAAATAAATCATATAAAGTATCTTTATGGGAAAAATTAAGATATATCTATCCATTAGAAAGAAAAAAGAATATTCTGTCTATTGCATTCCACTTTGAAGAACCTGAAGCTATAGTCAGAGGCTAAAATACTTAAATTTACTGTTAGATATGGATTCACACTGAAAATCAATTACTTGTCCTTGACAAACCCTTTTATTATATCCAAATGATTTTAGCCACTAAAAAGGTATTGAAAAAATTTTAAAGTCACAGACAGCTTTAATCTTGTAAGTGCATCATTCCAAATGTGTGAGATAAATTTGAAAAGGTCAAATCCACTGTTAGGAGGCTGTTCTTTAGATTTCTTTATAGTTGAAGAAGCTGAATGCCAGCTGAGTCAAATATTCAAGCACACAAATTTCTTTTTATTTCCAATGTAGCATCATATGGTTGTTCTAGTCAGTATGTTGGTTGCTGTTGTGGATTTAGAAAATGGAATGTTTCATCTTATAAAATGTCATTAGAAAAGAGCTATAAATCTCATATTTTTAAATGAAAACTTAAAGGGCAAAAGATTATAATCAAGTATATTAAATTTATTTTCATTTTTCATACTCATTCCATTTATGATCACTAGTTTTCAAAAATATGTGTTATAGAACTCAAAGGAAAAAATCATAATATTGATATCAGTATACCATTAAAGAACCATGAAATCATATAAGGAAATAAAATACTAACAAACATTATGAAATTAAAAGTACTGCTTTAACTTGGAATTATTTTTATACAGGTTTAACCAATTCAAATTTTCATTAATTATATACTTTAATCAAATGGAAATTCATAAAGTAACAAAATTATTCTGATTAAAATACATAGGATTAAATTTTAGTGGTGGATCACAATTAATATATTAGTTTACTGGTGACTTCTATTTATATGTCAGCCTTACGTAAGAAACTATTAGGAAAACATTAAAACAAAGTGCTCATGACAAACCTTCTGGAGGTTGATAGTCAGGGAAGGAATCAATTGGAAATGATCTCAGCTTACAGAAATAATGAGGAGTCCCATATATGGACTTAAGAATCCACAGTAAGGAGAAACAACCACCATCATGGTGGGGGGATCAAGCAATCTGTTGAGGGCTGTCCAAAATAGTGAGTGGAGAAGTCTCTCTAGACTGCAGACAGCTTACCCTCAGAATTCTTGATGTTCATTATAATGAAAGAAATTGCTATAATAAATCTCTCAGACGAACTTGTATTTAAGTATTGATTCTATTCTGAAAGTACCTGAAGACTACATGTATTTACAAAAGTACATGTAAAAATGTATAAATGGGGCCAGGTGGTAGTGGTGCATGCCTTTAATCCCTGCATTCAGGAGACAGAGGCAGGCGAATCTCTGTGAGTTTAAGGCCAACATGGTCTACAAGGGCTAGTTGCAGAACAGGCTCCAAGGCTTGAAAGCTACAGAGAAACCCAGTCTTGAAAAACCATAAAAAATATGTAAATGAAATAAGTTAAATTGGTTACAGGGGACTGGTATAGTTAAACAACCAAGGGGGAATTAAAACATATGACTCATGAAGACAGAACATTTGCTTTGTGCCCCACTGTTCTGAAAAATTGCCTTCTATGACTCTCTATGCACAGCCAGGAATAGAAACTTACTGACTCTATGCTAAATTATACTCCATTATACATTTGAAACTTGTAAATGCAGCTGTGACCCTACAGGGCACTAACAGCTCATACTTTGTGGTTTTCTTAGTAATTTCTGTAGAACTGATGTTGCTAGCAAATTTTCTCCTCTAATTTATGATTTTTGTGCATTTTGCTTACTCCATTTTATATTTTCTTCATTTCTTTTTGTTTTAATGTTGTAGACTACCTTAGGGTTATAAAGTATGAACTTATTAATATTTAATATATAAAATATTTCTATATGTAATTTTTATATGGATTTTTACTGGTAGGTGACATTTTCATATTAATAAAGGAAAATTCAAAGCTGCTTGTAGAAAAAATTCTTTAAAATAAACTTTGGAATACTGAAGTATCTTGGTCTAAATATATGACTTTATGAGCTCATTAATTAATATTAATATTATTCATTGAAATTTAGTATATATAATTTTAAGCTTCTTACCATTATGAGTTGTTTCAATACTAGTGACCTTTATTATTCTTAGTATTCTCAATTCTGTTTGGGTAGTATAAGTGATACGATTATCTTCTCTTCTTAAATACTCCCTCAAAATAGCTTTACAATATTTTATTTTCCTTTAAGAGTTGATCACATATCAAAACTGTCTAAAGCAGTATGCATATCAGGCTAATAAATACTTTAGCTGAGTCTACTACAATGAAAATGTTGTTTAAATTTCTAAATATTATAATTCTTTTGAATTGCTTTAAATTTTATGATAATAGCATATAATATACCAAGTAATCTTCTGTTTAAAAATGTGAAAAGAGAGGTTGAGGATGTAAAAGTGCATCTCAAATTCTCTGGCAGTTGCTAGAATGTGTTTTACTAATAAATTTCTTATCAACACCGATTTAGAATCTGTACTCAAAATTCCAGGAGATAATATTCGTCTAACAATCTTTATTTTTAATATTCCAGAAGTTCCTTCAAGATTACCAGCGCTCAAGAAAGCATTTTACGATGACTTGAAGGTATAGATGTAATAGTATGTGGGGGAACGACAAGGCTGATGCAATTGAAATGTATGGAACACTGAATGCTGTCTTGACGTGGCAAACAGGAACTCTATGTCTTTAATTTTAAAAAGACAGAATCACAAGGTGGTTTTGGAAGACACTTTGCCACTTTCTGACAAAACCTAGTATACTCTTTTTATATGAATTGATTATCCTGTTCTTTGTGTTTAGTTAACTGAGATAAATTATATCCTCACAAAAGCCTACAGTGAGATATATAGTTATCTTTGTGAATGATTGCCTAAAAGTAGACGTTATCATGATTTCCTTTAGATTACTGGGTAAACTGTAACAGTCCAAATAAGTGTAATTTGGTGTATAAAAGGAATGACTTTAATGCCCACTGGCCAGGGTTCTCGGTGCTATAAGGTGCATTGCATTCTAGCAGAGGAGCAATGTGGAAAGCAGCTCAACTACAAACCCTTCCATCTATAATGGTGCCTTCTAGAAGGTGGGCTAGTGCAATGGTGACACAGGGCTTGTAGGATTAATGAAACAATAGCTGATTTGATTGTTTATGATAAGGGCCACTCCATGAGATGAAAATCAACTCAACACTGCATGGGTCACAAAGAACCTGAGACTAACATCAGGATTCAAGTGTAAACCAAATATTACTGTTCTATGATAGCAACATAGCAATACAATATTCCCTAATGATATTCTGCTAAATTCTTGGGTCGGGACCTTGCTCAATCATGATTAGAGAGCCTTCCATCTGCAGCAAGAGGGAAAAGATACAGAGACCCACAGACAGATAGTATGCGGAGAGTAAGAAATCTCTGTATATTCAGTCCTAAATGAGATGTCTCCATCAAGTCCTTTCCCCCGGAGCTCAGGAAACTCTGAATGGATGTGGAGGCAGAAAATGTGAAGAGCCAGGGGGATGGAGGAAGCCAAAGAAACAAAGCCTTCTAAACAAAGCAGAACCAAAAGTCATATAAACTCACAGAAATTTAGGAAACAAACACAGGGCCAAGAGAGGTCTGCAGCAGTTGGGGTTCTAGATTGTAAGAAGTGGGCATATGCACCCATTCTTAACCCAGAAACTATCTCCAATTGATAAGTGCTTGCATATGAAAAGTTACTTTCTATAAAAAGAGTCTCACTGAGGAAATAAACTATTTTACTCTTAAGGGTGGATTCATGGCCAGTAATAGATGTCTATAGTAAACAAATTCAACAGCATTTTTTGAGATTACTTATCTCACATTCCATCAGAGCTTTTTATTTTATTTTTCCTTTCAATTTTATTGTTATTTTTACTTTAGATTGTTTCATTTTAATTATTTAATTTCTCTACCCTACATTTTTTTTGTATTTTTTGTATTTTTTATGGTTTTCATTCTTTTGTTGTTGTGTTTTTTCGATTCAGGGTTTCTCTATAGCTTTGGAGGCTGTCCTGGAATTTAGCTCTTTTTTTTTTTTGCATTTTTTTTTTGCACTTCTTTTTTTATTGAGAAAAGGAAGAAAAAAAAAAACAAGTTTCCACCTCCTTCCAGCCTCCCATTTCCCTCCCCTTCCTCCCACCCTTCTCCCCCTCCTCCTATCCTTCTCCCCCTCCTCCCACTTCTCTCCCCCTCCCTCTCCAGTCCAAAGAGCAGTCAGGGTTCCCTGCCCTGTCCCCAGTTAGTTCCTTGGGCAGCTGAGGATAGGGAACCGGAAATGACCCTAGCCTATAGCAATACTGACGAATATCTTACAAATCATCATAGAACCTTCATCTGGTGATGGATGGAGATAGAGACAGAGACCCACACTGGAGCACTGGACTGAGCTCCCAAGGTCCCAATGAGGAGCAGAAGGAGGGAGAACATGAGCAAAGAAGTGGGGTGGAATTAGCTCTTGTAGACCAGCCTCGCCTTGAACTCACTGAGATCCACCTTCCTCTGCCTTCCAAGTGCTGGAATTAAAGGCATTGCACCACCACCACACCCGGCAAAGACTGTCGTTTTTATGTTATTCCTGAATGTGCAAATGAATAGGTCTCTGTATATATATTTACTTTTGTACCTTTCCTTGGGTTCTTTTCCTTCTCTTTTTTTTTGTCCTATTTGTATTAGTTTATTTTTCCTTCATCTTATTATAGTTTAGTTTTCTTTCTACCACTTAGATTATTCATTTGCACCATGTTAACATGTGTATTGAGAGTGGATTAATAAAAATCTAAATGCCCAATACTTAGGCAAGAGGTATAGATGGAACTGTCATATGGAGAAAGTGCTGGGAAGAAGAAAAGGGAATCACCATCCATGTATTGAGGAAGCAGGACATGCGGTAGAGAGTACAGGTAACTAAGCCAGGTAAAGGTAATAGATTAAAAGATATGAGTTAATTTAAGTTATAAGAGCTATTTAGAAACAAGCCTAAGCTATAGGGCAAACTTTTATAATTAATAGTCTCTGTGTCAGATTTGGGGGTTGTCAGTCCAAAAAGTCTCCCACAGTTGTACCTTTGAAGTTGTATTTCCTGGTGTTAATTCTGTTAAAAATGGCAGGGTACATAATTTTGGTAGCTTGTTTTCTGCCTCTCTATTTTTTTTAAAATAATATTTTGGTCAAAATTTTGGAAGTAAAACTCCAAATAGCTGAAGCAACTGGAAAAGATTCCCTTTGTCCATGACACCTCATTGAGGTGGCCTATGTACTTGTGGGAAAAAGACAAGGCAAACTGAACCCAGGGAATCCCTTCACAAACATGTCATAGATAGCAATTATCAGTTACAACATAAAGTTGAAAAGTAATCATTTAAGTCTGTTTAATAAGAAAAAGTAAAACAAAGACTGTAGGAATCAAGTTAGAATTCAATTGATTTTATTCCTGAAGTTCCTGACCAGAATCCTAAATTCCTCCTATGTTCACAACAAGCAAAACAGTATTATCTTTCCCTGCTCCAGTCACTTCCTTGTTTATCTGAGAGCATTTTTCACTCCTTCTCCCTTTTCTATTATTTGTAAGTCTTCATTGATGTGCATAGCTTACAATTTTTCTTTTTTTTATTATTTATTTATTTTTATTGACCATCCAGGTCCAGGAAGGTGTAGTTCACACTTACTAATGAGACATAAATGATTTGACATCAACTCCTGTTACTACATCACTTCACCTCCACGTATTCATCCAATTGCTCTCTGTCTATATTATGGATAAACTTCCTTTGCTCCTAAGATCAACTTTCTCCTTGTGGCTATGTCCTTCTTCTTGTTAGGGACTCATGGTGAGTGATTGGTCCACAGATACCATTACTTTTCTCCTGCATCAGCAAAATTTAAACTCTTTACCATTTATTACCTATTGAAAGATCATTGTAACTTTATCTACTCAACCATGGGAAAGCATGTGTCATCAAATTTGTGATTCTCCTCCCTCAGTCTCTTTCTTACTGAGATTACAACTGTGTGACACCACCGTACACACATGCCATGCTCATGAGAAAAATTTGTATTATTCTTTATCTCCAGCAATTATTCTATGACACATCAATAAATATTAATTTAAATAAATCCTGATTATATGGCCACTTATTCACCAAATCTGCAGCTTTGAAGATTCATACTTGCCTAGAACATAATGTGTATTCCAGGATATCATCAGAGACATGGAAACCGTTTTTTTTTTTTTTTACTTCTCCACTCTTAGAATTATATATCTGATATAAAAGTAATACACTGTCACTAATTATTGAAACTGAGTAGAGCAAAACTTAATTTCCCCAAATACATTACCCCTTTAAGGCTATTCTTATTGTAAAACATTAGAGAAATGCATATAAAATCTTACAGAAGTCCTCCTTTTACTTACGAATTAATTATAAGCAAATTGTTTTAGCAAGGTTATTTCTAAGAAGTGGCAGTTACATTAAGAAGAAGAATGAGAATAACTTTAAAAATCCATAATTGTAAGCTAGTGCTGTCCTCTTCAGCTACGAAATTACAAAATATACAAAAATAACCATTGCAAATTAAGCAAGATCTTTCTACATAAAAGGAGCACAATTGTAACTGTACATAAGTTTATTAAGCTATGTTGTTACTGTGTCTGGTTTATTGTGGTATTCGATACTTTTATTTATATACAATTTTTTATAAATAATAAGTTAATAATATATAAAGATACAAATATGAAAATGAAACTTTAACTGGCAAAGAAATATGACAAAAAGAATTAGTATCTTTACCCCAAGGACCACACTTGTTTATAAGAATTAATTTAGGCCTATGTGTGTATGTATTAATGTGTGTTTGTTTGTGTGGTGAGAAGTAAATGTGGAACAACTGAGACAATCTAATTGACTTCTATTTTATTGTGGGCAAATGTATTTACTAATTAATGATGTGGAAAGAAAGCAACATCCTACACAGTAGAAGAAAGGGTGTCAATCTGACACCAGTGGGAGACATTCATGTGCAATAACAAGTGCATTTCCTAGGATCTTCTAACCGTAAACCATACCTGACTATGATCCTGTCTCCAATATAAATCTTCAGTGGGCGGGTGCACCCCTTGCGGCCCTGACTTCCTTGCTCACGTTCTCTCCCCTTCTGCTCCTCATTTGGACCTTGGGAGCTCAGTCCAGTGCTCCAATGTGGGTCTCTTTCTCTATCTCCTTCTATGGCCAGATGAAGGTTCTATGGTGACATGCAAGATATTCATCAGAGTGGCTATAGTATAGGGCCAGTTCAGGCGCCCTCTCCTCAGCTGCTCAAGGAACAAGCTGGGGACATCTCTTTGGACACCTGGGAACCCCTCTAGAGTCTAGTCTCTTGCCAACCCTCAAATGGCTCCCTTAATTAAGATATGAAATCTGCAAACACAAAAGTTGAAAGTAACTTCCCAAAATCTACCATAAACGTTAAAAGTAAATACGTATGGCTATTGTTTGATAAAAAATGATGATTGTGTTCTGGCTCAGTTGAGATTAGGTTGGAGCTAGCCACTTAATATCTACTAGCCCTTGTATAATTTTGTTATATATTTCTATCAAGTATCACATTCCTTTCCCATATAATGCTATGTTGTTCAATGAATAAAAAAGAGAATGAAACCCTATGTTAGGAGCCAACAGATGCAATCAATACATACACAGACACCACTAACACACAAAGGGATATAGAGCACAGACATTTGCATACAGACCGACACATTGGTACAGAAAGCTTTCAACTGGCCACATATTCAAGCTCACACAATGAAAAGACAAATAATGGAAGACACAGGGGACATAATATCGATAATTCAAATTTGGACTCTCTGTTGCTTAAAGAACTCCAAGGGGAGAAGTGCATTTCCTCTGCAGTGTGATACCAATACACTATTAGTGACTTCAAATTAATCACTAATGTTTTATCAAACACACACGTCAATGAGCTAAATTCTGTGAAATAAAGTGTCTTTCCTGGAGGAGGCTTACATGGGTAGAAGGCCAAACCTATCACAAGAGAAAACATTCGGCAGGTTAACAGGAAGTAAACAAAATGTTTGTTGATGCAGGAAATTTATTCAGGTTTAAAAGAATAAACATATGTTTTGTTATTGAGAAGCTAAACTCCATTATTTTATTATTTTTCTTATGAGTGCATTATTTGCAATTGATATTAATACCAACAATATAGCTGGCATATCATTTATGCAATGTAAAAATCTATTGATTGGTCTTATGACTGCTAACTTTGTTCATAAGTGTTGAATCTCTTTACACAAATACAAGGAATTTTCCCATTGACTTTTTTGTGTATCAGAGGAGGTTTGAGTTTTTGTGAATATGTCACATTGTGCATGGGGACGTAAGAACACATCATAGGACAGTCAGTTTTCTGCTTTCATTATATGGGGGCCAAAAGTGTTGAAATTAGGACTTTAGTTTTTTGGCAAGGACCTTTACCTCTGAGCCACACCACACTCCAAATCATCATATTTAAATCGCAACATAAATTATACTTTGTGCCTTATGTACCTTATATACTCTTTGCTTTTTCATTTATGGCTGTCGTTAGCTTATATGAAAAGCATACTATTGATGGTATTGTCATGCAATCAGAACTTCTGTTAGTTGCAGGACAATGTAAAATACTTTCATTCATAATAATTAATATTTTGTGGCATATATAAATATTTAACGGGAAATTTAAACATTATATCCCTACTCTCAAGTTCTAGCCAATAGCCCTTCTTGATGCTCTCTGTCTTCTGAAGCTCTATAAAACCCTTGAGAAGGGAGATCTTTGACTTTTGATCAAGTTAACTCTGCCATTATTTCTAGTATAAAATCAATGAGAAAACAAAAGGGGCAATAGAGAGCACTCTGGTACAGAAGTATTCTTGGCACCATTGAGTTAAACATGGATGGTTGAGGCCATACTGAAAGCCCTGTTTCATGCCTACTCTGCTAATAAAGAAACGTCAGTTCAGATAGAATGGATGATGACCTTTTATTTTTTGAGGTTCTAAACTCTGTATGTGTACTACAGGCATTTAAAACATGCTGAATTTTCAACTTTCATTTCATGTCTTTTATCAGTGGTAATGTTTTGTAAAGAGCAGAGCTATCCGTGTAGTCAGTATCTGACTGTGCAAGGAAATGAGGAAAAATTGATGGTTAAACATAGCTTTTGAGAACTTTGAATAAAATCATCTTTCCAAATACTTTTAAACACTTCATTCTCTGGAAACTCAGAAGTTTCTAAGAAAAATATTTCAGACAGTAGAAAGAACTAGCACATTTTCAAAAATCACTATGATATAGGGTTTATAGATATTTGAATTTACATTATTTAATAGAATAAATAAATTTTCAAACCATATATATGTACTCACATGCACACGTATAGATGCATGCTTATCTTTTATTACCAATCTGAATTTGGTCTTGGTACAATGCATATTTATTTTAGACCAAAGTTGCTATTAATTAAAAAAATAGTAGCAATTTGTAGATTTTAAAATGCTGTATTGGTAATTTTGTTAATTATTTCCTTTAAAAATGGAGTTTATCTTCATTTGTATGGATTGCTTATTTTAGCGTCTCAAAGACAAATCATTCAGAAAGCAAGACCAAACATAGATATTTAGCAAACTGAATTTGTTGACTTCCATCATAAAAATTAAAATCTCTGTTGGAGAGAACACCTTCTGTGCCCTGGCCCTTTCCTGACCCTAAAAGTTACTTCTGATAGATAGCCCTTTTGAATAACTTCGAAACCAGGGGTGTAATTTCTTTTAATTTCCATCTTACCCACTCTTTTGTACCCTTCAATTTGAGTATTTGATCCCTTTGAGTCTGTATCTGTAACAGAGGATATTTTCCATTTCCTACAATTCTCTCTGATTAATACTCTTGCAACCTTCTTTCCTTTCTGGCAAAAGGCCCAGGATACACTCTTAGTCTCTGGAATCAGATATCTTTATAGTCATTGTTCTTCACACCATACCTCTTATTAAACAGTAAAATTTGGCATCAATTTTATTTTATATATGCAATCTGAATATGAGAAATATCATACAAATATTTACTTAAACACTTAAATGAGATCAATAAGAGACACTGATATTATTTTTTATTTTGTGATCTAAAAATAAAATAATAAATTTCATGTTTTTTTCATAAAATTCATAATTGTTTTTCAAAGTGTTCAACAAATTCATCAGATCTTTCTTATTTTAAACTTGGTGTATGTGTATATGATCTATGCATATTTTTATCTTCTTTAGATGCATAATGATCAGGGTATATGTACGATGCTTGTGAGTGAGTGCCCATGCCACCATACATTTGAATGTCAGAAGCAAACTTTATGGACATGGTTCTCTTCTAGAAACTACTAATGGGTTCCTAGAATGGGACTCCAGTCACCTGACTTATTTGTCTTGAACCTTTGAGTGCCAGGTTATCTTGTTGGACCAACTCAAATATCTTTACAAGCAAGGATTTCTGATTTTGGATGATTGTGGTGTCTGGTTATAGTTATCAACTTATACACAAATTTTCTTTCTCATAAACTCATGGTCCAAACACAATATCAAACTTCATCAAACCATAATTAAAATGCATACTAGGATAAAACATTTTAAAATGGTGACATTGGCTATTGTACAATACATTGCCTTATATAACATTTATATGCATGCATATGAAAAATAATGGTGTTATCAATAAAAATCAACTTGATTAGTTTTGTCTGATATACAACACTTTAAATATTGCAATTCAGTATCACAAAAGTCAAATACTCTTATGGAAAGAGATCAACTAGTCTTTGACATGTCGATATCTTTCATTCAAAAAACTGAGGTTAACCTAATAAATTAACTAGTCAGCAAATTATAAATCTGTCAAACTCATCCATAACTCTTTGTTAAATAAACGTCTCCACATTCTGCCGAATGTGTCTTTTAGACGAGGATATGCTCTTCACTTGAGTGAATCACTTTTGTCTTGTGCCGCTGAATTTTGTCATTTGAGCAGCTATAATTTCAAACCCACATTTATCTGATGCTTTACGAGCTCTATATCCCAGTTTTATTTTATGTTATGTGTGTGAACATTTATGCTGCAGGCATGTTTGTGTACCACCTGTGTATGTGTGTGGTAGTGTAGGAGTTCAGAAGAGTGTGTAAATCCTCTGAGACTAGAGTTACAGATTATTGAGAACCACCATGTGGTTGCTAGGAATTGAACTCAGATCCTCTAAAAGAGAAGCCAGTACAATTAACTGCTGAACCATCTCTCCAGATTCAAACTTTCTAGTTTTTTTTTTAAATTCAGACACTAGCTTTATTTTAAAAGTTATTATAAGAACAGGTTACACTTACCCTCTAAATATGGAGGAGGTCTGTACAACTATATGATTCAGACACAGAGGTACACACTTGGGTGTCTACACAGGCATGTATACATACAAGGCCTGCATCATTTGCTTGAGCATGTTGAGGTCCCAGGTGTGCAGGGTTCGACCTAATTGATGCTATAGTAGAAGCTGAATTCAAACCGTGAGGTGTTTCTTAAGCGATGATAATTAATAGAAAGTCAAGTTTCTATGATTTTTTTCTGAAAACTTGATATTAGCATCTCATCTTCATGTTTAACTAAGATAGAGGGAGGGAGAAAATTTATCAGGGAATGGAGGGTAGTCACTGTGCCAGAAAACACAAAGTTGTTGGATTCTCTAGCCTTTACCAGTCCCCTAATATTCTCAGGCAACCACATTGTCTTTTAGAGCACTAAAGTTCTTATTAAAGATACTATGTTTATTGATTAATTGATTATTACGGTTATTAGAACATAGTGCTCCCTGTATATGGGGTAAGTGCAGAACTTCGGCTCTACATTGGGAGCCCATGAAGCAGTACTATGGGCTTAAATTTCCCTGTGAGTCTACTCACAACTTAAAAGCAAATGGGAATTAAAATAATAGTAGATTATATAAATGATTTGAAACCTGGGAATACGCTTTAGCTACGGCTCTTATCTTCGCATAGAGAGTATCATGTGTCTAAATTTATATGGACTGTTTTACTTGCTGCGGAACCATTAATTCCAGTCTTTATGCACAAGCCTTTATGTTAGAAGGAGACTAATAGAAGAGGAATGCGTAAAGGAAAGCAATTTCTTCTGAGAAAGAAGCATCAATTGCCTTTCCCAAGGTGAAAAGCCTTAGAGGCCTTTTAAGTCTCATAAAATGTTCAAGTACCTAAATTAGCCGCAATAAATTATGCAGTCTTCAATAAGACTTTACTACCTTATGGACTAAGCATTAAACTCAGAAAGTAATTATACATACATATATATCTTAATAATTTCAACATATCTGTATGCATCCTAAAAGAAGGTAGTATTGTCACTTTTCCATCTGCTGATAGTTAAATTTAAATAAAGAGAAGTACAAATATTAACAGATTTGAAGGTGTTATTATTAATGTTTAAACATGCTGCCCTGCTGACGGGAGGATTCAATGCTTACACACACTGAAATACTTTCAATGTTGTCACATTCAGAGACTTGAGTGACTTTTAATGCAGAAGAATAATGCAGAATTTTACAAATACTGGAATGAACACATCAAATATAGCAGCTGTATGACACTTAATAGTAATAATAATGACAAAAATAGATCTAACTCTTAAAAAATAGATAGTAAACATAAGCTAACTCCTTAAGTTGATGCTTTGGGTTTTTCCCCCTAGAACGCTGTTCTTCAGGTGCTGTCCACTTTATTCTTGAGATATATTCTTTCATGGAGCTGGCGTTTGACAAGTAGGCAAGGCTGGCTGTCTCTCTAGTCCCAGGACTTCACCTGCCTCTATGCTTTTGAAACAAGAGAAACAAGTGCCTTTCTTGCAAAAGCTACACTCCTATCTTTAAAATTTATTTCTTTTATATTTATAAGACCATAATATCATTAGGTCATTTTCTTCTTTTTCACCCCTTCAAACCCTCCCATATACTTCCCCTTCTCTCTTATAGATTCATTGCCTCTTTTCTCAGCATTTGTTCTCTCTCTCTCTCTCTCTCTCTCTCTCTCTCTCTCTCTCTCTCTCCCTCCCTCCCTCTCTCTCCTCTCTCCTAACTATAATCTGCTCAGTCTCTATGTTATTTGCATACACATTTTCAGAGCTGACTATTTGGTCTTGGATAACCTCTCATTGTACTCTTCTTGAGGAAGACTATTTCTTAGGCTCTCAACACCTCTCAATTGCTCATACACACTGTCCTATTTCACATGAGTTCTAAGTGTTTGGATTCAGGTTCTCATGCCTTTAAAACAAGAATTTAAGCAATTAATTTTCCCAGCCCCCTAGTTCTTTTAAGATCTTATTAAAAATTAGACAACAGAAATAAATCATACAAATTAATGCAGAAACAAAACTATGGAGTGTGTGATTAGAAAATTTAACTTCAAAATTATCTCTTATCTATTTATAAGATGCAGGGCATTTATATTTTAGTAGGAGTAATGTGTAGATCTTCTTAATAGAACTGTAATATTAAAATTATTTTCTGAATCACTGAATACATTTTACAGGATTTTAGACAGTATCCAAATAATTGTGACTAATTTATTCTTCCTAATTTGCTACCAGCTTTACCCCATGAAAAAATAATTCCCAGAAGAGTTAACAAGGTATACTAAAGTACTTGGGGGAAAGAAAATTCTTTTGCCAACAGTTAGAAAAAAATCAATTTTTTTTTCATTTGATTTGCCTGAATACATTTGGGGTTCACCAACCTAAATATTGTCCTTCATAAACTAAAACAAGAATCAGAATGTTGTGAAAATTGAGCTGATTTTAAACAGCATTTAGTTCATCTTCTTTTACAGAGTGCATTTATTCAACAACTTCACATCCCAAGAATGTGCACAAGTACTTTGGTGACCTACGAAGAAAATTAAAAATTTCTGGATCAATTACTCAATATATCTTTGTGCTCAGGACAATATACTGGAACAGAACTTTCTATCTTGAACCAACAAATTCAAGAAGAGTAGTAGTCATGGCATTTAAATGACAATCTTTAAACAATGAAAGGCCTTGGAAATTTGACTACAGTTGCCTTTAGCTACTGTTGTCCTCATGACTATACCATATATCAGTTTGTGGTAGTAAAAATACTTTGCTACAACATGAATGAAATTTGTATGACTAATTAGAAATTAGAAGGAGAAAATACAATTTGTATTTTTTTGAATAAAGAGGAAGGAAATACTTCTTCCTTCCCTTCACTAAGAGCATTTCATTTACAAAAGATGCAGCTGTAAATTGTTTGTGCTCATCCTAGATGTATGACAATCTTTTTAAAAGTAAGATGCATTTTGATAGCTTTACAAGTTAAAGACTTTTTTTTTTGGTTTTTCGAGACTTGAAATTCACTCAATTTTGGAAGATAAACTACAAGAAGTTGTTTCCTTATATATTATTGTAATGTTTTCTCAGTAATGATACTGCTTCTTTCTCTTTTAATCTCCTCTCAACTTCCCTAAAATGCTGATAGACCTCACCATCAAACGAGATTCTATAACTAAAGGTACATCCACCAAGCCACCTCTAAGTGAAGGAAAGCTGCGACCAAGTGTTACAAAGTCATCAAATATTGTTAGACGTTAATCTATTTAGGCTGGTGAATGCAAATATTCCAAACGAAGGACAATATGAAACAAAACAAAGACACCGCGACTCTATCTTGTCTGTTATATGACCCTAGTTCTTTATAACATATTCCAGTACTGGCAATTTCACACCACTTGTGCATGATGCTAAGCACTAGCAGTTTACCCATTACTCCAAATAATTAAATTAAACAAATAATGGAGAGGCCTTAGAAAAGTAATTTAATATTCAGTATGATATTAAAACAAATATTTGTTCCAATAATGGCAGCAACCGCCCTCTATGACTTGCCCTGAGTTCCAAGATTATGTAGAAATGGGGCTGAGAAATATTCATAGCCATGTAGCCTGTCAAAGTGGGGTCTTTTTGATGCTATGTTTCTTTTGTTCATGTAGAATCATATATATATATATATATATATATGGACTAGAATTATGGGTGGGACTATTACTCATTCACCACTGGAGCTGCGGATATTACTGTTGCTCAGAGGGAAGAATCATGAGACCAACTCCATGATCTTGTTAAATGGTTATTACACCTTGATATTGTGGGTGGGTCTTAAGCTCCTATCAGATAACTCCACCTGTTGAGAGTGAAATTCTTATTATGGGGGATATGCTTGTAAGGCTCAGCTGTTTCTGGAAGGTGTCAAGGAATGAATAATATTTCTAAGTGGCCTCTAGGCATCAAAAGATGTTTCACCAACAGAAAGGAAGTTTATGTAAACAATTCACTATCTGTAAATTGATGAATGTCATGCTACAAATAAATGGATATAAAAAGAAAAATGCAAGATCATTTTTATAGATGTAGAAATGGTCTATAAGAAGATTGAACTAGCTTTTGAGTAAATACTATGAAGCTTAAATAAGTACTATAAGAAAGACAACTTTCTGCGCACCGCGCCCCCATGTCTGAGCTCTGTGCGCTGGTACACAGTTCGCAAGGGGCTGGAGATTAAAATACACAGACACACACAAACGGAGAGACAGCGACACGGGTCATCCTTGAATTCCACAAGAATGCCCACTTTATTGTGTTCAGGGGCTGATTATATAGAGATCGCCACGCCCCAGCCAAACCCACCAGAAACTACTCTCCTGCCATCAGGAACTCCTGAAGGTCTTGTGCTCAGAGCAGCTGTAGGCACTCAGATCAGCGGATTACAAGAAATTCAGAATCTGGGGTCTGACTGCTCCCAACAAGAACTCACCATAATAAAGCCAACAGTGAACAATAATATAATGGAATAAAGACCTAAAAGTATTTCCTCTAAAATCAGAAGTGATATGAGTACACAATCCCTTTCTCTTATAAATAATAAAACATTAGCTAGAGAAATAATACAAGAAATAGTAATGAAACACAAAAGGTAGCAAGAAGAAAATGTACAGATGGCATGACTCCATGTTTAAAACACTCTGAAGACTATGAGAAATCTCAGAGGTCTACCAAATCATAAAAAAGAGATGCCATGACCAGAAAGATGTCTCAGAAGATAGGCACACTGCATGATTGTCCAGAGGACCAGTGTTTGATTCCCAGCATCCACTTATGCTCACAAGCATCTGCGATTCCTGTTCGAGGGGATTTGTTGCCCTCTTCTCACCTCCACAGGCACTGGGCACAGAAGTGTTAGATAGACATAGATGTAGGCAAAACACCCATGCACATTAAAAATAGCAGCAACCAAAAATGTGTAACTTATAAATGGTTCTAAAAACACTAGAAATAAGCCTAAACAGGTGATGAAAAATGAAAAATAAAATACTAAATAAAGAATTGAAAGGTACTAGAGGATACAAAGCCCCCCAACAATAAATTACCAGAAAATCTTATGACAATGGCTAAACTACTAAGCTGACGGGCATCTTCAATGTGATCTTCATCAAATGTTAGAACTAGAAACATAGATCCCAAAAAACTTGTGTGGCAGCATAGAAGTCACCAAGTGAGCAGGACAACAACAAGCAAAGAAAGTAATTCTTGAGGCATCACAATACCTAATATCCAACTACAGTGCAGAGACATGATGACAATAGCGCGTATAGGACACAGACATGTAGACTAATAGAGTAGATACATGACTCATATATACAACCATACCGTCAGCCACATACTTGTGACAAAGATATCAAAAGCACAAATTGGAGAGAAGACAGCTGTATAGGCATATGGAGACCCAAAAATGAGAGCCTGTTCTACCTTGTCTGAAGGGCAGAGAGTTTTCGCCTTAATTTTGCTATTTCAAAGTTGTTGACAACAAAGTGTGGCTACAAAACAAGATATCCTGACCTAGATTGTGGTTATTTGGTGTATTAGACATTAAGATGGCCCATATAGATGGATCTGCTCCACCTTGACCACAGGTAAGAAAAATGAAACATACTTCTGCTTCTTCTTGTGAAATAGGTTTGACATAGAAGGTGGCTATCTTTAGGATACTTGACCTAGGGTGTGTTCACTGCCCCCAGACATCAAATACTTTTCTCAGGAATTAATGGCTTAGTATCTCAAATACTGAAACAAGTATCTGTTCTGATTGTCCTTTGTGTTATGTTACAGCAGCCTTTTACCTTCTTCCCTCATTTTGCATTGGGGTATTAAAGTGTATGAAAAATAAACATGAGTGAACTCAGAATGCAAAACTCAATATGCAGGAGGGACTGAGTTGCCCTCCCAGTACTATCCTAGTCTTTGCGTTTCTTTTTTTATCTCTGTTCTTCCTACCTAATGTTTCTAATCTCCATGTCACTACCCTGGAACAAACCTGCCACAGCTAGGATTGCAACTGATGTCACCACAAAAGGTGGTTCATGATATAGGCATATTTGACATGTAAGTAGAAGGCAGAAGGCTAGAGAGGAGACATCTAAAACAGAGAATGGGAAATACTACATATTTTCAATTATATGCAGAGTCTAGATTTAAAATATAGACATATAAACATAAAATCATGTGTAAAAGTAAGAAGGGAACTACTTGTGATAAAAAAGAAAACAGGGAATGGAAGGGCAATCAGGGTGGGAGGTATAAAGTAAAACACACGATAATTTCAGAAAGAAATCCATTACCTTCATTCTAACTAGAAAGATAAATGAGAATCCCTTAGTTTTTCTTTCATTTGGTGTTGAAAGGTGGAGAGGAATGCATGAGCACTCCTTAAGTGATTACCATGCCTGTGTGCACAGTAGTGCTGGAATTGCACCCAAATTGAAGGCAAGGAAGACAGATAAAAATTGAAGGTAGAGCTATCAAGTTTTATTCTGCTTTTAGCTACACATCAGGAATCTGTAAGTGGAGACAGATGCTTTTAGTATAAATGCCCTCTATGTCTTTTCAGTGTTCAGAACGAGAAGGAAACAAAAACAAATATTAAAGAGTTTTAGGAGAAGATGGCATTAAAGGTACTGTTCTTAATCCCGGTTCTTAAGTCAGATCTTGTAGTCAAGGCAACAAGGTCTGAACACCCTGGATACTGTAGTGACAGGAACCTAACGTGGGAGGTAGGGGCTGAACTTGACTCTTCTAGATAAAGACAAACAAACAAACAAAAAAAACAAACAAAAAAAAACAAACAAGCTCTGTTAATTGCTGAACTGTTTGTTCAATATCAAGTAATTCCTATCATTGGAGAAACCTAGGGGCAATCCAGCCAAATGCATCTTTGGATAATCGCCCTTCCTGTATGTAGAGCAAACCTCAGAGTGCTGCCTACACTAGGGTCTCCTGCTTTAATTCTGGGATCTTTCCTCATCTTTCACGTCTGCAGTGTCTTCCTCCACAAAAAGTGCACGTATTAATGAAACATCAGCAAAATTCTAACAAAATCAGAAGAAAATATTTATTATTGCCTATGTCAATATACTTTTGTCATTTTAGTACACTGTTAGGTTAAAGTAATATTTGTTTTTCAGACATAGAATGAAAGAAAACTTCACAAATTTTTTTGTTAGTAAACTACTGTGTTGTTCAGTTAACCAGACTGATTTGCACATACTACAGTCTTGACTGTATGTAAAATAACCGAGTCTATAAATCTGAGTGCCTGTCTATAGTTCTCTAAAATTCACTCAATTATCCGGGCATGGAATTTAGCCCCAAAGGTGCATAGTTCACATCTGTCCCTTAAAGACTCGTTCAATTAATGAGAGTACTAGTGACTTGATAGATTTCCTCCCTCAATGCTTCAAAAGATACTTTTAGAAACAATTAATTTCTTCTTATCCAGCAGCATTTTAGTTAATATATGCATCTGTATCAATACATCACAATCAATTTACATCTTCCATTAAGGAAATGTGTTGATTTTAATACCCACACTCAGTAAGCATGCTTTGCGTATGGGAGAACCAGAAGGCACTGTTTACTCCAACAACTTTCTTATAGGTATCAGATTTCGTCAATTTCAGAACTGCTGAATTGGAATAGAGTTTAATGCTCAAGTGCTGTGGTCTGGGAAAGTCATGATCAGGACATCTTAGAAGCTGTCCTGATGAGAGCACCATTTTTTTTTTCCAGAGAAAGGAATTTTCACTAGAAAATGCAGGTTGTCTACAATTAGTTTATTTTACCTATGAACTAGTCAAACTAAAACATTAGGACATCTTACTACATGGCAAAGTTCAGTTTTCACCATTAGAAACATCCTTTAAAGGCTGGTGAGGTAGCTCTAATGATAAGGGCTTTAGTGATATATTAGGATTACATGTTAGAAAGAGAAAGTTGACTCCCAAACAATGCTAAAATCCATACAAGTGTTGGTATGCATGTACCTGCATATGTGAGGAAATGTATACACACATACACACACTCAAACCCTCTTACACACATCAAAGAGACACAGATACAAATAATGACAATAAATAAAATAAAATGACAAGAAAAATATATGGTATCATGGATTCTGTAAATGATGCGGCAAAGTTATTCACTGGGTGTTACAACATATATGTGGACTTGTATACACACACACACACACACACACACATATATATATAATTTATCCCTAATTATATATCATATATACATTATTCAGTCTCCTAATATTTCAAATTCTAATATGCATGGGAAAAATTATTCCAGGAACATAGCAGAAATTTGAAGATGAGTAGGTGACATCATATTTTGATTTAATGAAAACATTAGTAAAGAAATATTCCCATGCTGATAAATACCATTTAATTGGTTCTTAGTTCATAGATAATGTTTATCTGAAATTAATATTATAATACTGATATATGTTTGATAGGAATAATTGGTATACAAATAATTTACTGAAACTAGTATGTCTCATGTGCATGTATTCAGACTTACGAAAAAATGGTTTCACTCTAATTCTACTATCTAATATACATAATTTACAGATGAAAAATTGAAAAATTAAGCAATAAGCAACTTTCTTTTGATAATAGCCTTTTTTTTTTTTTTTTGGCTATTCTAGACAGGGTTTCTCTGTAGCTTTGGTGCCTGTCCCGGAACTAGCTCTTGTAGACCAGGCTCACCTCGAACTCCCAGAGATCTGCCTGCCTCTGCCTCCCGAGTGCTGGGATTAAAGGCGTGCGCCACCAGCGCCCGGCTCAATAGCCTTGTTTTCTGATAGACTCCTGTAAGGATATTAAGATATCTCATAACTATACACATGACAATGGTGTGACCAAGTTGCTTTTTCTCTGCTGTATGTACATACATGTTTCCATTTCTTTTGCCAGTTCTGTGCTGAGATCTGTGAACTAAACACCTTGGCTGCCACTAGTTTTTGGCTCTTTTATTTGACCCTGAAACTGATAAATTTGGATGTCTAAGTCATTGTGATGGTTTTATATATGCAAGATAAATGCTCCTTATGTTTCTATTCTTTTCCTAAATATTTCAATTAATTGTAAATTATAATATCCAAAAAAAGTGCCATTTTACTTTTAGGTGTTTAGCTCTTATTGAAATTTAAGCAGCACAAAGGATGTAAATTGCATGTTGCTTCTGGAATAAAACAATGTCTGCATTGATTTGTTTCTTGACTTCTAATGTTTGAGCAAGTTTTAGAATATATTCTGCGTCTGTAAAATAACCATAAAAGCATGTACACTATTTTCTTGTTAATAAGTTTTATTCTAGAAATAATCTTGTCAATGTAATTTAATTTATAACTAATTATACTGAAAATATACAAGAATTTTTATAAAAACACTTCTCTGTAAATTTGTGTTTGATTAATGGATTGACTGCATTCTTATATTTCTAAAATACTTGTGGATGTTGCTTCTGGAAATTAAGGTAAACCATTTGATTTATAATTTTAGTAATGGCCTCAGAGAAAGGCAGCTTTTAGGCATGATTAGGAGTATAATTTATTATAAGATATCTTGGTTATTTTCAATTTGATAAGTAATTTGTTTTGTTTTCCATTAAAGATGAATGGTTCTGAGTGTATTTCAATTTGTTTCTATGTCATTTGTTGCTTTCCAATTTGTTCCTGTGTTCTAATAACCTAACAAGAGAGAGTTCTTCAATTTAAGGATGCCAAATTCTCCATATCATGTATTATTATTTACAACTGTGTAAACTAATTTAATAATGACACCAGATTGTATACTCAAGATGTTACTGGTCTTTTCATACTAAATGACATATATGTGCAAGGAATGGTACAGGATATCCATAGAACAAAGAAAAATTGTGAAAACGATCAATTTAATGACAGAAAAACTAAGGTAGTTCTTTGACCATATGGTCACTGAAATTAGATTCTTAAAGAGACATATTGGGAGCCTGGAGCAATGGCTCTGTAGTGAAGAGCACTTTTTGTTCTTACAGAGTCCCAGCACCATCATGGCTGCATACAACGAAATGCAGCATTTATTCTGGGGCATCTAACACCATGTAACCATGATACTAAGTACAGTTTAGCAATAATATATCAAAACA
The DNA here is from genome assembly GCF_018167655.1 of Microtus oregoni. Classification (NCBI taxonomy): domain Eukaryota; kingdom Metazoa; phylum Chordata; class Mammalia; order Rodentia; family Cricetidae; genus Microtus; species Microtus oregoni. Next base: position 3,210,414 of record NW_024544709.1, on the reverse strand, counting down.
AATGCTAACCCACTTCCTATGACCGAAGTAGCTTGCTCATCATTCAGCAAGACTACACACATACATATTTGTGTCCATAAACTTGTGTTTACCTAATTTTGATGCTTATAGAAATTAATAAGATTTATTGAATGCATGATTAAAAAATAAAATGTATGTATATAGAAAGTAATATACTGTTGTTGCTTGGTCAATTTCATTTTCATGCTGATGCAGCTCAACTAGATTTATTTTGTAGTCATGTATAGGTGAATAGTTCCCTCTTAGATCAGCAAAGCAGAAGAGATGAAAGAGATCAATATGGTATCTTGTGATGCCTTAGCACAGAAAAACCTAAAATGTGGTATTGGTATATTTTTTATTAATCTTCATATTTATCATGACAGTCAATTATACAATGTTACATGAAAGTAAGGATATTTCATTTATTTCAGTTTTCATAGCAGTTGGGAAATGATCTTATAGTTAAAAACTGTTTTTATAAAAAAAACAAAACAAAACTGTGATTTGAGGATAATACCAGTGGTTGGCATGGTAAACTTCAGTAATAAAACAAGGAAAAGACCTTGGATTCTTCTAAATAGTTTTGTACTTTTTCAAAATATATTAATATTATTTAATAATGATGTCAGCTTAATTAACACAATTAACTGAAATTTTTACTAGCTTCTTTTGGGGCAATCATTAATCACATTAACACCATGCCTAGATTATTGGCACAAATATCTGTAATTGGCAGCTATTATCACAAGCCTCAAAAATTTAAGTAGCATTGACGTATTTTTCTTCATTTTTATTTCTAGATCTGTCACTATTAGATAAAAATTTCCAGTGTGGTTGTGAAAAACTAATATTCTTTTTTCTGTTGAAGAAAATATCCCCAGATTGAAATATTAAAATGCTTGATAATCCCTGTGTTGCATGAAGAGTTCAGTTACACAAGAAATGTATAAATCTTAATTTCAAATATAGCTTTACTATAGAATTTCATTTGCATAACTGCATCAATTACCACCCAGTTATATCTATGTATGAATACAGATCAGACATCACTCTTATGTTCATTACTATGTAGAGTTTACAGACCATAAAGATTAGGCATAGCATACATGTTCAGTATACATACTTGTTTCCTATTCAGTGTTTATAAAATCCATTTCTTGAGTTGAATTATCGGAGCCTTATTTTCTCCTTCTTTCTTATTGGCAAAAGCTGAAGGGTAAACGAGGCACACCTGGGGGAAACCCATACCTACTTCATCAAGGCACACCTGCTTGGCTCTCTCTATTTACAAACCCTGTTTTCCTGCTGACTACAGTTTTACTAATCCTCTGACCTCATAAAGCCTTCCAGGAACTGGCTTGCATGAGCAGTGTGAAATCAGATATGCCATATTGTTTAGCATCTGTTCCCAACTCCCCGTGAAGTCCTCTTTGCAAAGAGCATAGGGCTGTCAGCTTCAATCACTCCGTAGTAAAACCCAGTAAGATGTGTTAGCCGTATCCCGGGATTGCTTTTTATATAATACTACCTGTGAATGGAAGACTTAGATCTATAATTGCAAGGTCTGATTTTGATACACTTACTTTTCCAAAAGCTACATCTAATTTTTGCTCTAATATTATCATGATTGCTTCATGAGATCCGAATGTTAAATATGTCTCCCATCACAAAGAGTACATTTTTACCAGCCATTGTATGTGTACCATAGAAGGCTTGCATAATTCTTTTGACATTTACTGCTCGAGCATGCCCATAATCTTTTCTTCATTGCAAACAATAATTAAATTTAAATATATTAAATTCTCTTTGTAGAGACTCATTTCTAAATTGTGTAAAGCACTTTGAAATTAATCCTTCTTTGGATTCCTTATGAGGCTAAATAAAGGAAAATTATTTTATGAATCATGAATTCGCATTGACTGTGTAGTAGGCAATGACTGTTTTAGGCTTTCAAAACATAAACAATTTGAATAGTTCAACATCTTTAATCTGCCAAATGTTTAATCTGAGAAATATTAAAATAAATATTCCTTTGTGTTCTGTATATAAAGACATTTGTATACTTGTTATAATATTGCAATAATTATATGAACCTACATAAGCAATTAAATGCTCTTAAAAGGCCTAGGGGATAAAAAAAATGAAGATGGTATCAATTTCATTAATCTACAATAAATAAATGATTTTTAGTCTTATAATTCCCAAAGAATTATAATATGTGTTGTTTATTTATAAATTACAACTATCTTGAGGTCATTTATCATGCAAATGCAAGTATAGCTGTGGTTTAATATGCCAGTCTAGTTAAGTCAGAAGATACAGTCAACTGGTGGTCACCAGGTCCAGTGAAATACACATTTTGCCAAAACACACTCACACATACAGACACACACACACACACACACACACACACACACGATAGGGAGTAATTAGGATTTATTAACAACTATTGACTTAGGTTTTAAAATGTGCTAGATCAAACAGATGAGAAAGAGTCAAGGTTCAAGGGGACACATTGTTTCTGGGTGATTAAAAAAAGAATTTAAAGATACATTTTGGTGAATAGATATTTTAAATTTACACTTAAGTATTAGAATAATTGAAAAAATAAAAACAATGAATTGATGAGTATCGGTATGCCTATGTGTGTTCACGTACAAAAGAGAGAGACAGACAAATATAATCAGACAGAGTTACAGAGACACGTAGAGATACAGAGACAGGCAGATAGATGCTTAGAGATTTAGAGAGAGACAGATACAAAGAAATAGGGACAGAGAGACAGAGAGATAGAGAGACTTAGATACTTAGAGACTTAGAGAGAGACAGAGAAAAAGGGATGAAGAAAGACAGAGCATATGAAAGGAATGAAATGATATTTCTCTATACCTGAAAATCATAAGGATCAAAAGAGCAGAACATTATGTAATAACAGAATGAAAAATGGAGAATGCACCATCAGCTGGGTCATGTAACCAAAGTATTTTTAAACGAAAAAAAAAAAAAACTGAACAACTAACTCAGGTCTTCACATCTAACTTTCTTGTATTAAATTCCCTAAAAATGTTTTTAAAAACAAGAAGAACAAAAATAGAGATTTTAAAATTGAAACAAGACAGAAGGTATTTTCCCTATATAATTCTGGAACTGATTTAAACTGTTTTACATGTACCAACTTCTAAAATAACACCAAGATAAAGGAGAGTGAGAAGCAGGGTCTAACATAAGCTTCCTAAATTATGACATTCTTCCAGGTTTACATCTTGTATAGGAGCAAGGCAATAAGCTCACTTTTGTTTTATTTTCACGTGAGAATTATTGTTTCTAATGGTGTCTGGGCTCAAAGATCAAGTGATGAAAACGAGATTAGCATGAGGATGTTTTCTTACCCTTCATGACTGTGGCCATTGCTCTGCCTGGTTTCCTGATGCCCAGTGCAGAGTCCATACAGTTAACTCTTGCATATAAGTTAAGGTTTTATCATACACAAGGTAGCAAAATTGCACTCCCGACTAACAAAGTTTCTGCCAGGTTCTCCAAATCTTTGTAATCCCAAGTCTTAGTCGAAATTCTTGGAAAAGAATTTTCATTTTGTGTCTCAGCAGTAGTGACCTCATCCAGGGCTTCAGAATACCAATGCAAGTGTTAAAGCTCATCATAACGAACTGACATTTCATTGCAGCATACAAAGGAAACCTCGTTTCATCAATATCAAATAGATATTGCAAAAGATTTATGGCATTTCTTTATATATATCTGAACACTTTTCTGGTCTATTTTTCTGATGCTATTCTATGTTCATGCTTTTTGACAGATGTTGGAATCCTCAATAGTCAAGCAGTAGGTAAGACAAACACAAAAGTATTAGTTATTTTTTAATGCTACATAGATTTTCCCCCTCATTTCCCCTCATATATAGAGCTGAAAGGACATTGAATAATCCAGGCACCTGACTCTTTTCTTCCTTTTTTCTTTTACTTTGTAACTTCTACAAGAGCTGGTGAGCTTGTCTTTATAGCATTTTCTTTCTTACTGCTAGCATCTCTCCCCATTTCCCCATGCCTTCCCATGTTCTATTAACTAAAGAAGAGTTAAATAAAGGACAATGGCATGACAAGTATTTCAACACCACAAAGGAAATATACTATTATGAAACGGATCACATTTGGCTTTGCCATTGATTATACTTGCTCCTGTAGGATTTGATATGGGAGATGACTATCACAAGGAACTAGATTTGTAAATTTAAAAAGCTATAACAGGTTAAAAGAAGATAGAACAACAGGGTAGATAATGATATATTTCATCATCAGAGCAGGAGATTGTAGAAATGAAGAACACTACTATGTAATAGAACATCTGAGATGATCCCCTGGCACTGATATGTTGTAGACCTTTCAGGAGAAAAAATCAGTCTGGAAACAGTTTCTCACTGGAAGTGAACATTTGAGTGCTATACATTGTCCCTGATTCCGTTCTATTCATATGGCATACTATTCCACCATGATTTGAATAGCATCTGCCATTCATTTCCAATGCCAGAGGCATGGTTTCTCCACCATGCATTCCTGTCTATTACAGATTGAAATTCTCAACTAAATATAATTAATCAAGAAATTCTCCCATCCCTTAAAGTGTCTTTATCAGATAAGTTTATATAGTAACATAACAGTAACTTATCAAGGCAGTTACATATCCTTAGCATATTCCCTTATGAAGGAATGTAACTCAAAAGTATGTTTGAAAGAGCTGAAATATGGAGCAAACCTTGGTTACATCAATGAATGGATGGAAAGAAATGGTGCCACATTTATGCAACAAATTACTCTTATGAATTTTCTAAAAATATATATTAAGTGTATCTGTGTTTTACCTGCATGTGAATCTATCACTCCTGTGTACCTGGTGACCCTGTAGGCTAGAAGAGAACAAAAGATTTTCAGGTATTTAAGTTACAGATCCATGTGAGTCACAATCATGTGGGTGCTAGCAATTGAACCGAAGACTCTGGAAAAGCCAATAGTTCTCTTAAGTGCTGAACAACCTCTCTAACCTCTGCAATAGATTTTTATTCCAACAAGAAGATGAATATAGTATTGGAAATTTTTTAAAGCTATATAAACTAGAGGTAATAAAGCAAATAGGTCAGACACTTTCTCACTCTTAAGAGTCTATGTGGGGCCAGGCAGTGGTGGTGCATGCCTTTAATCCCAGTGCTTGGGAGGCAAACCCAGAGGAATCTCTGTGAGTTCCAGGCCAGCCAGGTCTACAGAGCTAGTTCCAGGACAGTCTCCAAAGCTAAACAGATAAACCCTGTCTAAAAACAAACAAACAAAAAGTCTCTTTGAATGTAAAATAATGATTACTAATAATTGAGAAGAGAGTTGAGATGAGTAGAGAGGAGGTTGGATGAATAAATACAAAAACATAATTGTGTAAACGGACTAAGTAGGTGAGGGCTGAGTAAAGTTAATAGTAGCCTATTATTTATTTTATTTAGAACTTGAGAGAAGCCTACAAAAGTTACAAAGAAGCTATATAGCATGTAAAGTTCTAATAGTAGTGATCAGGTGTTTGCACACAGTTTGCATGTGTTTAATGTAATGATCTTGCTAGTAAGTGCAGTTAATACAGATTAATCAACTGGTCATTTCCACATTTTTAAGGTGTTAATGCATTTTTTAATTAAAACAGAATCGCATCACTTTGCTCCTTCCGTTTCTTCTCTCAGGTACCCTCACTCGAACCACCCCCGTATGCTTTCAATCTCAAGCGAATTACATCTTTTTCCTCTGTTATTATTGTTACACACACATATATATATTGGATATGTATGCACAAATATATAAACGTGACTTGCTGGACCCTTTTTCGTTGTATATGAGTATATAATTTCAGATCTGATTACTTCCTATTGGGTCCTGAATAAGGGGGATTGCTCTAGCTAGTTATGTGTCAAATTAAATTCATCTGAGAGGATGGAATCTCAATTAAGAAGACACCGCATAAGATAAGGCTGTAGGCAATCAGTTAGGTTGTTTTCCTAATTAGTGATTGATGTGAGAAACACCATGAATTGGCAAACATGATGTGGAAACACCACGATGTGGCAAACACCATGATGAAAAATCATTGTCCGGAGAATTTTAGCTCAACACCTTGGTGACTGAGAGCCAAAATTCTTCATGGTTTATGCTTTCTACAGCTAGTTTAGCCCGCACTGACGAAGCATAACTATTTTTAATTATGAATTGGAGTAATTATGAAATTGACGTTTTGGAGTTAATATGCATGGTAATGAGTTTATTTGTGCGACTTTCATACATACATGCAATTCTATTGAGGTTTTGTTTATCCCCACCTAAAATGTCTGCTTTTGTCTCTCCATTTAGACTCTGATATTCATTTTTCTCCCCTTGCAAAATAGAAACTACTTCCAAGTTCATGCAGGTGCTAACTGGCAAGTGATATTGCTGGTTTATACCAAGCAGACAAAATGGTCAACTGACAAGCATAATCTACCGGTAAGCTAGAATTAACCAGACAAGCTCAATAATAATTGGAAAATGGAGAAAACTCACATGACCGGGGTCCAGCGAATACCACCTGCCGTGCAGAGAGAGAGAAAACAAGGGGCAGTCACCTAGATTCCCAGGTCCTTCTTCCTTGGCCCCAGGCGGCCACACCCTAGCCAAATGTGATTGGCTGAGCTTCCCCATCATCTCCCCCTTTTGTCTAAACAAGATCAGACCAAACCCAATACAACTATATACAATAGGAATAGATACCAAATATAAAATTACAAGCAACAAACAATATTAAGCAAGAAACATATAACAAAAGTTTACTAAGCACTCTATTTCAAGGAGTCAAAATAATATATTGAAATTGAGTTTAGCTAAATCATGAGGAGGATAACTACAACTATCTAATCTTCAACTTCATCAAAGGTCTGAGAAGGGAAGTAATATAACTTGAGCAACTAGGAAGTACAAACGAGAAATTTCCAAAATGTGCAACAAATGACAGAGACAACTGACTACCTGGGCAATCACTCAAAGTCTCATTTGTAATGTTGAGGCAAGGCCTAACATAACTGACATGCCATTTTCAAGGGCAAGAAACTTTTCAGAACTACCTTACTTACCCCGTCTTGGCAGGATAAGACAATCCTGTTTTTATCCATTTACGGAAACTACATCTCTGTCAGTGGTTGAGGTATGGGCTTTTCTTTGCCCAAAGGCCTGTTCTGCCAAGAAGAAGACAAGCTCCAAGTGGAGTGCCTTTGGTGCTCAACATTCTCTCAGGAGTAGAGTGGTGTTGTCAGGAGTGATTGTGTCTCACTACCACGGAACTCTAGGTTAGATTAAAGGCCATTTTCTATAGCTTTTCGAAGAGGTTGAAGATTATATTATCTATACTAAATATAATCTTTATGTATCTAAAAAACATGATTAGCCTAAATATAAATGTGACAAACATATATGACTATTGATTTATAATTCTGGATACCTATCTAACTTGAAGACTAAGAGAATAAACAACTGTGCAATAAATGAGGACAATGACCTCCAAATGTAAACAATGTATATCATTACATAAACAATATATAAGTATCTTAATCGAGGTAGAAATGTACATTGCAATATGGTAAATATATATATATATATATATATATCTCAATACATAAAAATGTTTTAAACAGAGGTAGAAGAATACACGCATACAATATTCAATATAATTTAACTTTGTAAAAGCCCTGGTTTGATATCATGTGCTGCACAGAGAGAGAGAAAACAAGGGGAGGGCACCTGGATTCCCAGGTCCTTCTTCCTTGGCCCCAGGTGGCCACACCCTAGCCAAATGTGATTGGCTGAGCTTCCCCATCAGTCAACAGAGTACAACAACAGCTTAGATCATTTTAGAACAGCCTTGCCAACCCCAAACCAGGCAGAAGATAGCTGTCTAGAACCCATTAATAACTCCAAAAATTAAACATTAAAACCAGAACTTGAAATCAGGCTAGGGTCGTGTGGAATAGAAATGTTGTACTAGAAAGAAGAAATATAAATGACCAAACATAGTTGAAAAAAAAAAAGGATTAGCATCTTAATCATCAGGAAAATGCAAGTTGTAACTACACTGAGATGATATCTCATCTCATGCTTCATAGTTATTATGAAGAAAATAAATACTGGTGAAGGTATGGGGTAGAAAAACCTTTATACACAGCTGGCAAGAATGGAAATAAGAGAAACTATGAATATTTAAAATGTCCCAAGCCTGTATCATATGAATCTAAATGGCTTAATAAATATACCTTCAATTTAAACCATTTTAATAATGTTGAATCACTGATAGTCTGACTATTTAGGGCTGCCATGATAGGATCTTTAAAGTCTCTTGCCTTGTAAAAAATAATCTAGGATCTACTTAATGAAATACACATAAGAAATAATAGCAGCATCTAAAATCTGTTTGTGAAGTCTAGCATCACCCTTTGGTATTGCATCCATTTGTATATACGTTAATCTGAATTACGGGTATAATAATAGTAACTGAAATAAAAAAGTTACCTTAAGCACAGATAAGATGGCGCATCAACGGTTACTTATCAGTCTCTTTTTCCCAGATGAGCAGGCTTTCTGTCTGACTGCATGGCAGTTACCAACATATCATTCTTTTAATATTGCATTAGTCACACAGAAATAGCCACTTTTGAATAAGTGGTAAGTAGTATTTTAAAATGACATTTGTCTTGTATTGATTAAAGACTGCATATTTAGCTAAAATGCCAAATAATCCTATGTCACCTTCCTTAAGTAATTTCCCAGAATTCAGTCTACTGTTATGCTGAAATACTGTGAATTAAGCTATGAATTCTATGAATAAAACATATTTTTCAATTGTGTGCTACATGACTCAAAAAAGGGGAAAAAAAGACAAAATAAAACCAAAAAAAATGAACCAAAATAAAATAAAATAAAGTAAAACCAATCTGTTGTGCGGTCTTTAGAGTTCTATTTTCTGTACATATGCTATGAGAACCTAATCTGTTGTGCAATCTTTAGTTCTGTCTTCTGTGCCTGTGCTGTAAGAAGGGTCCTGCTCCCTAAGTTGCCCTCTGAACTTCACAAATATAAATGCAGAGGCCATCCATACAATTTATTGATACATAAATAAATAAAGATTGAAAACAAAATTAAAAATTCTTTTGGCTTCATCTCCCCCAACCTTATATTTTCATGTTGAAAGTAGCAAAATATAGAAAATACATCAAAGACATTTTGTCATAAGATGCCACTAATCATTATGTAAAATAAAGTTTTAATATTAAAACTTAATGCAAATGAAACTCAATGAAATTATTCTTTTATGTGAATAATTATCAAATTATACTTATAAAGTAAAATTTATGAGATATAATTATTCATATCAACATTTATTTTTGTCATGGACTACTTATGAAATTGCTAAATGGATATCTACAAATGAAATAGATCAAAGTTTAGTTTTCAAAATCAAGTTGCCAGAAGCCAGGGACGAAATAAAAAGATTTTGAAAATCCAGACAATGAATTAAAAAGAATAATGAATGAATTTTTAATCCAGTGTGCCTGATTTACAGAGCGTGTTTTATATTCAAAACTTGACACAGTTTTGTAACGATTCAGATGCTGTCTGAGCTTTAGTCTATGTTGCCAAAGGAGAAAAATGAGAATGTTTAAAGCTCGCTGATACTGGCAATATAGACATCATAATCTACCACTTCTCTTCTTTTTCCCATGTATAACCATATGCCGATGACTACCTCTGTCTTTATTTGAAATATAAATTAAACGTAACAGGAACTTATTGTAGAAACTCTTCAGTGTGTTTCACTGCTTTGACCGAGGCCACTCTTTGGAGAAACAGTGCAATTTCCCTGGATATCATCTTAAAATACAGTGAAGGCTTAATTCTATCCATCACTTGTATGTGTGTTTGTGTGTGTGTATGTGAGCACACGTGTATGTGCTTGTGTATGTGTGCATATGCTTGCCATGCACGTTAGAGACAATTTGCCCAGTTGTTACTCCCTTTCTAGCATGTGTGCCCTGCAAGCCTTCGGCCTGGATGGCAAGTCCCTTAACTGCTGAGCCCGGTTGCTGGTCCCTAAATGACTTTCTCTATCCTTGTTCTCCTGCAGCACACCTTATATTCTAATGACCCTCCCGTTTGATATGGTGCGTACTGTTTATTGTCGCTTTTATGACATCATTTTTATAGTTTATTTCAGAAAAAAAATCCTACCACTTAGTAGTTGTTTGAATTTGGATAAGATGACTAAATTTTTCTTTGTAAAGCCAGTGAAAGAAAATGTACTTCTGGGCTAAAACTAAGCATGAAAAATTTCATCTGAGAGGGACAATTTGTCAGAAAATTATGAGGAGGTGGAAACAGAGGGCTATAATGGAAGTGGTCTTGCCACATTAACTAAATCATTCACTATCATAAACTCTGTAATAAATCCACAGACCACACTTCAGCTGTGCCGCTGCCTGCTAGAGGCACTCACCCGCAGAAGAGCTGTCTCTCTCCAGAAGGTGGTGCTCCACCTCACTCCATGGTGAGCACCGCGGGCCATGCACTGAGGAATGAATCAGGACAATGGAAATGACAGTGTAGAAGGGTCACCAAACTCCACGATCCTAGCTAAACTTCAGAGGGCTCTCGGTGCAATCAGTTACTCAAAACCCAGGAAGATTCTGTCCAAGCAGTCCAATGCATAGACTGCAATCAGCGGCTAAAATGGGCTTTCTGGAAACCACTATATAGTTAGTTTGTAAAGAAGGTATTAATAAGTGATAATGTCTTATGCATTAGTTGGACCATATACTACATTAAAAGTGTTGAAATTGGATAATAGTTGTAGAAGCCTGAACTCCAGGGCAGGTAAAAAGTCAGATGCGGCCGCTTGCATTTGAAATCCAGCACTCTTACAAGGGAGATGAGAGCCTGAGACAGGAGAATTTGGAGAAGCCTGAGGGCCAAGTTTGCTGGCAGCAAATGAGAGCCCCACCTCAACGAAGCGGGAAGTGAGAACCAGCTCTCTAAGGCTGTCCTTGTCTTCCACAGCTTAAAGCACCTTGCATGCACACACTTACACTTTGAGAACGCACCGCGGGGTTCTAGACAATGTGACTTCAGAGAACATACCATCCTTCAGCATCAGCCTTCATCTTCCAAACTGGATATGATAGACTTTAGTATGTTATGCTGTTCAGTAATCTCTCAGTTTATGAAACATATAGTCTTGACAAACTATATGCTTGTTTAATCTGAACTTTTGGCATCTTAAAATTTACTCTTTTATTTTTAAGTATTATAGCTTATGGGCTCTAATTCAGAGCATTCTAAAAATAATTTACAGTATACTATCACAATGCAGTTATAATAGTAGCTGTTCTGTCTTCGCAGAACATGCATCTACCATATGAACTAACTCTATTCTTGCTATAGAAGTTGACAAGGATATCTTAGACATGCAGAGTCTCAATAAGTAAGAAAATGAGTAAATGGTGATTAAATGTGTATCACTGATAATGTTAACATGAGTGAACACAGTGGCACAAACCTTGTGGGAAGCTTGCTTCATTCGTACTGTGACCATGAAAGAAATTTGGAAGGTGTACAATCAAGAACAGATATTCCACTTAGGATCAAAATTAAAATTAACTATTGTATATTTTAAATGAATTCTAAAGGGGAATTAGGTCTGTGGTAGAAGGACTTAAAGATCTGTGTTTTGACCATGCTAGCTTGGAAAATAAACAGTTTAATGTTATTAAAATAGTGCTGACCCTTAACAGCATATCTGCTTCTCACAGTTTATAAAGTATTTTAACTATGTGAATATTAAATTAGAATTTTATAAGAAATATTTAATACCCTTTTCTAATATAAAAAGGTATTTCACTCAGAAAAATGTACCACATAAAAACAATTTTAATTATTAACCACAGGCAATGCTTGAGCTTAATTTTTGTCATTATTCTCAGCTTTTCATGAGAATATCATTATCACATCTATAAAAATTGACTTTAAACTTTTTAAACAGGGTCACTTGTTTCATACTCTTTAAAGTCCTGTACAGTTAATAGTATCATCTCTCTCTCAGAGAAGAAGAATCTGGAACTCAAGAGTAATCCAAAGTCACCCTGCTAAGTAGCCAGTCATGGCCTCTTGGTGCAAAGCTAAGGACATTAAAACTTAAAAACATTGTCAGCAGCAATTAGATCAACATATGCATTTACTTACTTATTCACATGTCTTCCTAGAAGTTATTTTATCTGCCTTGGATTATTTTATTCTCAGCTGCATTAGAAAGGATCTAGTTAATCAGGTGGTCTAGCCTATATCTCTCAGGATGGGTCAAAAAATGACTAAAAACAGTAATATCCAATTCAAAGTTGTTAGTGTAATAGTTATGAAACACTTTTATTTCTTGCTTATTTATTCAACAACTTAGAATAAGGTGCAGTAATATTATATTCATTTCAAAAAGTAGAAAGTTGAGCCACAATTTAATTAAGTATAACACAGGAAATAGGCAGATAGTTAGATAGATAGATAGATAGATAGAGAGAGAGATAGATAGATAGATAGATGGATGATCGATAGATTCATAGATAGATAGATAGATAGATAGATAGATAGACAGACAAACAGATACACCAGGAACTAGACTAAGAAAGAAATGTTTGGCTTTGGTACCCATGCTTCTACTGTTATTTTACTGTTATCAACACTTCTCAGTGTTCTAGTAGGTGGAGTCTGGAGTCTAGAATCACACTTATTTTCTCTAGCATCAGGAGGCAGATTTCATATTTCTAGAGGGCTTGTAAACAAATAGGAAAACAGAGGATCCAGGGAGTTGTATAATTTACCAGTAACTGCCAGTCTGTGGAGATAATTACTTCATCCTTTGTCAAGACAGAGGAAGTGTTATTAAAGTATCTGAAATCAAATAAAATACTATATGTGTGTGTCTGTGTGTGTGTGCAGAAAATTCTCATGTTCACAGTTTCCACTGTTGGAATCTGCAGGTAATAAAATTCAAAGAATCTATTTTCAAAGACAATTATCTTCCTCAGGCACTTTGGACTTCTGGTAGGGAATAATCATATCTATTCTCCCACCACACAAAGTAGTTACTTTGAGTGAAAGAAAGTCCTGGAGCTATATTTTTTTGACAAGAGAAGGAGAGGAGATTCCAACCAACACTGAATGGATTGCAGTTTGAAGTAGCTTTTCTAAAGTACTTTTTATTTCTGCTTTACTGAGAGAAAAAGAGAAGCATTAATTCAGAGATCTCTCTGTAACATAAACTGGATTATTGTTAATCACAAATGTTCAGCCCCATAGGAAATAACACACAGTGTAAATACCTATCAGAGACCAATATAAGGCACTTCGGCTATATTCTGAGATTTAGTATACTCCACTATGATTGGGACAGGTGACAAGGGCAGAAAAGAGAAGTATATATTGATCACTAGTCATTAAATACCAATGCAACATATTAAATCCTATCACAAGGATATCCATATGAATAAAGACACGAATTTTAGAAAAAGAAAAAAAAGTATGACAGGAAGGGACAGAAAAATCGACAGAAATATCAAGAATTTCCATGAGGGGCTGGAGAGATGGCTCAGAGGTTAAGAGCATTGCCTGCTCTTTCAAAGGTCCTGAGTTCAATTCCTAGCAACCACATGGTGGCTCACAACCATCTGTAATGAGGTCTGGTGCCCTCTTGTGGCCTGCAGCCATATACACAGACAGAATATTGTATACATAATAAATAAATAAATATTTTTTAAAAAAAGAATTTCCATGAAATAAGGCATCTCATCTGAGATTTAAGTTTAAGGTTAGTTTTCCTGGTCTTGACTCTAAAGTGTTAAATTTGTAATGACAATCAATGAAACCATTCCGGGAACAAATTTTGGTGTTAAATTTCAAGGTTATTAGACTTGTATTTAGCCACAGAACTTACTTAACCTGGTATCTGTGTACCTCCCATCAATAGTGATCTATGGCGAGGTTTGTAGGCTTATCATTTGTGATGGGAAGTTAAACAACCAAACGAAAATATTACAAAGTAAACCTACTATTAAGAGGATAAATAATCACAGTAGATTTATTCTTAGAAATTTACAATAGTAAATAGAAACACTGCATTTTATCCATTCAGGGGGAAGAGCTTTTTTTCCATAAAAGTTACATTTTTTCTAGAGTGTAGGAACACAATAATAAAAACAAACAAATTGTAATGAATATGATAAGGAGAAAAATAATAACGCAAATTAAACCTGTGGTTACTTCAAATTTCAACTTCCAATATAACTGCCTTCATCTTTGCATGCTAGGTATAATAATAAAAGATAAAAGAAGATAGAAAATTTCTCTTAAAAAAGTGATTTGATTTAGAGACTCTGGAGACTACATGAAAATAAGTTTTGCAAGGACAGAGTAACTTGCGAGAGCATATTGTCGGTGTTTTTAGCCTTATCAGATAGATTGATGAGAGTACTGAAAGCTGTCTCTAGGCTAATGATGAAGATAAAAGACTGCTGGTCTCGAGAGTGACATGAGACAAGATGATACTCTTAACAATTGATTAAAAAAAAACCCACAAGGTTTTAAACTTGGAGATGTTTTTATGAATAAATATATGTAATATTTATAATCCGAACCGCAGAAGAAGTACTTTAAAGAAATTAAAACATGACAGAGAAATCACAAATGACTCTATGAACTAAATCATAAAGTGTAAAAACTATCCTGACAAGATTGGTTATCTTGGGCTTATATACCATTTATTATTTGAAATAAAGAAGATCAGGTGATGAAGTTTATTTTCAACAAATTATTTTTCTTATTAATTCTGATTTTTAGGCATTAAAAGAAAATTCACTTAAGGATTTATGTAAAATGTATATAAAATATTAATGAGTAAATATTTTTTTAATAAAAAACTATTTAAAAATAGATAAAACAATAAATAAAAATTCATATCAGATCAAGATAATGGAACCAATATGTAATATCAGAACGTAACTATTGGGAGACTACATCAAAATATGAGGAGGATCCTAAAAATGATGCAATTCAGAAACTTGGCTTAATGCTCTATCATTATAAGAATGATTTGAGCATATTCTAAATGTCAAGTAGATGTGGTATTTCGAAATGACACTAGCAATATATAGATGTTTGAATTATGCATTGCACATGTCCACTTTGATTCAAAATGACTAAAATACTCAAACCTCTTTTCCTTAGGACTTCCTATTAACCAGAATTCATTCAACTAATCATATCGCTCTTCAGATATGTATTTGAAATGTCTACATTAGCTGGTTATCTTAATTATTTTCAAGAGAGCATTGTTAGTTTCTCCATCATGAAGTTCATCATTGTGGGATTCCCTTACACTTACTAGGTGGCATTTATAACCTCATTCTTTTAAGAAATATTTGTTATTTATTAGTGATAATTTCATACCTGTATAGAATATAGTATGAACACAATCATCCCCTATCTACCTTTCCAAATTTCCCCATGCCTCATTACTAACTACTTGTCATATCCTATAAAATTATATCACAGGAGATATATATATCAACAACTTTCATTGTCATTATTATTAAGATAAATACTTCATGGTTACATAAAGCATTTTCAGTTTTCAAATACAAAGTTGATTTACTTAGAATAGGATCTGAAGCAAGAAGAGCAATGCCTAAGCTGAAAAGGGTGTTAGATGGACTTATTAAGCTCCTTAATTTGTATCGAAGAGTGAGGGTATACCAATTATCTACTGACATCAGCAAAGCCTCTTGCAGCTGGATTTCACTGATCATGGGAAAATGAGCTTTACTGAGTTAAAATGAACTCAGTCCTATTATTACTAACTCTCAAAGCCAGGAAATTATGATTTTTATCTCTCCTGTTCTTTTCACCCTGCAGTATTAACTCTTTTTCTTTGTCTTGGCTTTCTGCTACTGGGCATCTCAATAAGCAGAATGATTTGATTTGTCACCAAATGAGAACTTGGAGTTAATAAGGTCACATCAATCACATGGACCATGAGTTTTACTAGTCATAATGATGTTATTTAAGCAACATCATAAAACATGCTCTTGCGTAGACTGGTTCTGATAAAAACACTCTATTTTGAAAACAATAACATATTTACTTTGCTCAAATAAAGAATGTTAACAGGAGCAATCCCCAACATTCTCCATGTAATGGAAGGGATGAAGAACATGAATGCATTTTGTATAGACCAGTAAGACTCTCCAAAAAACTTACATGTTATTTTCCGTCCTTTATCAACAACTATGTCTGGTATGCACTTGGTAAAGGAAGCCACAATACTGTACTAAGAAAGCAAAATCTTCACTTTTACTGCTCTATGTAGGATGATTATAAACTAGCTCAGAGTTTGCAACTGTATTTAACTTAATCTATTCTATTTAAGACTGCAATACTATCCAATGACTTAAATTCCGAATTTCTCTGAAAATTATGACTAACTATATTGGGACAGATTGGTAATTAGAAATATTATCTTGACACAGCCATAACTTCATTTGCATGAGGCCATATGCAAATAGTTCAGAAGTTAAAAAAAGGAGTTTTCTATTTTAATATAGGTAAGACCGAGATTTAAAGAGTAAATGAAGAAAAGTGCAGCAAATGAAAATAAGACCGTGAGAAAAAGAAAATTATCATTTTTCATTAACCTCAAGACTAGGTTGCAATTCAGTGGCATCTAAATTTGGACCAACTGGGGATCAAATTATGTAGCTCCATGGGTGCCAGAAACCCCAGGGTTTACAAGAATCCTGAAGACGCAGGTGATGCTTTCATTTACAACCCAAGAATGGCTTTGTAGGCCTTTATGTCAGCATGGGACAATGCCTAGAAGTCTGAGGCACGCATCCATGTAATTGTGTGGTTAGTATGCTTTATAATAAATTTAAAAATGTTTTAGAAGCTAACCTGGCTTGAAGCTAAGCATTCCCATATTGTGCTCCCTTGGATAGAGCAAGACTTTCTTCTGTGACAGAGTTTATCTGCTCTTTCATGAACTTTGAAAGATGGCTCTTGATAGAGGAAACCACACTATTAATTCATAATAGTTAGCAATAGTATTTATTCTTTCATTAAAAGATATTTAAGCTGCTACTTTAATTCTAATCACACAGTATGTGGGGAAATACTTATACCTACAAAGCAATTATATTTTAATTACATTTTGGCTTAAGATTTTTAATAATAAAAGAATATACCTTGGTCAGTTCCCCTAACTTGTAAATGCAATTCTTATTATGTTATATATTATATTATATATATACATATTATCTTATATTTATTTATATGTAATACTCATATAATATATACATATATGTTTGATATTATTTGGCTTTGAATTATTGAAGAAATAATGTTGGAAAATACCATTAGTATACATTAGTTTAGATGGTACTTACTTAAAATAAGAGAAAATTTTCTTCAGAGCTTTGAACATGTCATTTACCATGCAACGAATCAATCAGTAGTGCAGACACTAGGGAAAGTACAAACAGAGTACAGAATACAAATTCCATGCCCAAATTTCTCCACACAGCAGGAGAAATCAGGCCAGGAAATGGACAATGGTATGTTTTGGATACATTACCAGTAACTCTGAAAGAAAACTACTTCTGCACCTCATCCCCTACAGAATTTCCTTCCCTGATCTAAGACCATAGATTCCAAAATATTTCTAAAATACATTTCTGTTTGTCTGTTTTATAAAAGCATGAAAACATACGAGCTTCCCATTTGCCTAGGTTTTCTTTTATAGTTTATGTCTATTTTCTGCACCTGCAATGTCTCAGAACAAATGGAATAATGTCTGGGATTATTATTATTTTTTTTGTGTGTGGATATAGTTTCTTGGTCTGTTATCTGAAACTTTGTTTCTCTTGGGTGGTAGGTTATGCCACCTGCCCACCCGGGTTCCTTCTGCACCTGTGAGCAACATCCTATGCTGTGACATGATGCTAAGCTCATTCCCATGTTGAGACTGTATTTCAGTGTAGAATACTGCATTAACAAAATGATGTTTTTGTTATCATTGTTAAGTATACAGTAGAGTTTAAAAAGTAATAAACAACCAGTCTGATACATGGATTTCAACGAAGTCAAAATAGCCAAATTTAGTTTTCCCTTTTAAAACACGGGGAATATGAATAAGAAAGTGTAAGTAGCAAGATATACCAACCCGTCTTGAAAGATATCTAAATTGTGTGAGCAAAGACACAACAGAATGGCTTAAAAAGAGTCCTGAAATATTCAAGTCCTGAGTTTGAAAATGTAAACCGAGCTAAGTTTGACTTTTCTAAGATGCCAAGTTTTTCTTATGCTCGTCACATTATAGATTTATAATACAATTCAGTAACATGAAACAAAACTCACCAATAAATTCCAGAATCATTTTGCTATTAAGCTATTACTAATCATAAAGTAATTTCACTTCTAGCCTATTTGTATTTCATCTTCTTCATTCCGAGCACAAGTTCAAAAGAATGTAATGACCTTGACAGGTCATTTAACTCATGATTCATTTATTACTGGAAAATGTCCATGTCTTAACAGGCAAATAAAGATAAATGTAGAATGACAAACTATATCAAGAATAATCCAAATGTGATGTTTTAGAATATTATTTTTAAAACGCCTTTTTATGTTGTTCAAGTGTAACAAGGATTGATTAATGTATATTATATAAACACATACTAAATTGTTTATGAATCAAGCTACTCTTCTATTATTATAATCAAAATTTTCCAGTCCTAAATGACAGGTAGAATATCATATGCACACCAAATATAACATTGTTCAAAGTAATTCTAAAATAAAATATATGATAACTTTGGAAACTTAATGGCATATACTTATAAAGAATAAAATGAACCAATTGCAGTTGAAAATGACAATAAAGTAAGACCATCTTTGATCCCAAAACAATAGATGTAAAATCATGGTGGTACTTACCACAGTGAAATTCATAACCTTCAATATCCATATTGTCATGGCTAAGTTAACTATCATGGTAACCAACAGCAGAAGGACAAAGAAGTATAAGCACCTCTTTCGCCATCCATAAATCCCCACAGGGTAAAGTTGTGCATTCTCAGTCCTCTGCAGGTTGTTCTGCTGTGTCGCTAGGATATATTGTTCTCGTGTCATCTGGAAAGAAAGAGAGAAAGGAAGAAAGAGAACAGGAGTGAAGGAGGAAGGGATGATGGTGTGAAGGAAGAAGATGGAGGGAGATAAGAAGTGTTTGGTGAAGGGAAAGTAGGAAGGCAAGTAAGCATGAAAAGGAAATTAGGGGTGAGGAGAAGAAGGTGAGGGGGTGGTTGAGCAAGGTAGGTATGAAGGAAGGAAAGGTGCAAATTTTATAGAGCAGAAAAGCAAGGGGAGGGAGTACGCAGAGAGGGAGGGAGAAAACAAGAAAGAGGGAGAAGAGAAAGGGGGAGAGAGAAAGATTAATATTAAACCAATCTTTAGTTTTTATATTTAAAATGTATAAAGCTTAAATGTATAAAGCTTAAAGATAATCATTGAATACTAATTATTTCTGTGTATTTGAAATGGAACAACAACCCTCAAATTGTTCTCATCAATGTTACCAGCACAACCTTTCAGTTGACTCTCCCATAAGATACACACTATTTCCAGGCATACCTATTTAATTCCCACGAAACACTTTTCTCTTTTGAGTCAATGGACTCTGAGAATTGAGTCCTGGTGCCAATGACTCAGCATCCCTATGCAATGACTCAGCATCCCTATGCAATGACTCAGCATCCCTATGCATCCCAAGATTCTTTACCTTTCTCTGAAAAGAGAGCACATGAATTGCTAAGTGTATATCTTTACATGAAAATATTAGCAGGTTGTCAAGAAAGTATGGGAGGAAAACACAACTAGCATGGATTTAGATATTTTCTAAATTTCATACCTTTAGGTAATAAACTTTGTCCTTATCACCCTCCCATTCCCTCTGCCATGTCCCCCTCCTGCTGACAACTATTTCCCAGCAAGTCCCCATCCTAAAGTGTTCTTTGTGTGTATCTGTGACCCACTGAGTTTAATTAGATCTTTTGTTGAATGGTTGGTAGAGTGTCATCTATTTGTTCAAGGGCAATTTATCAATGACCGCACCACTGAAGAAAATGGCACTTCCTTCCTTTCATCTGCTAATTCACAAAACTTTAATTCAGAACTTTGTTAGTTATTTGAGATATATTGAAATTTGTTGAAAAATATGGACTCTTCAAAGAGCACCAAGTCCCACACCATGGTGGGGTGGTGTGAACAAAAGATAGTTGTGGAAAAGGGAAGATGGTATTTCTTGGTAATAAATAAATTAAGGCCTAAAATTATTTCCGAAGGACAATAACTTGCTTATTGCCTTGGAAGCTATAATCAAGGGTAAAGAAATCAAAGACAATTTTCTGAGATAAATCTTAGAAAATACCATCAGTATTCACTAATAAAATTTTTAGCCTTTTAAAACTTTATATATTATGATTTTTAATAGAAATGTAATAATTTAACTTATAATTATGTCCCAAATGTATTTATTATCATTTGTATTTCAATTAAGAATTAATGACTGTTTAAAATAATAGATAATAAATTATACAAAAGTTAATAGTAAATTATTTTTAAAATAGGTAAGCACATGGTGCTATTTCATAAAGCAGTAAAAGACTCATTAAGAGTGTCTGCTTCTAACAATTATAAAAATGAATCTAGAATAGAAAACTAAAAATGTATCATTGAATTAAGCTTGTCTGTTGTTGATTATCATTTTAACTGGGCAAAGATATGTTACATTTTTTTATGCTGCAGAATATTGCTTTAACTGTGTAAAGGTGTGTAACTTTGGTTTATGCTGTGTTTGTTTAACTATGTAAAGATGTGTTGCATTTGCTTCTCCTTGCCTGCCTAGTGCACCTGATTGTTCTAATAAGGAAGCTGAGAGGCCACTACCTAGGCAGGAGAAAGATTAGGCAGGGCTGCCAGGAAGAAAGAACAGATAGCAGGAGAAATCTAGGCTCTCCAGAAGGAAGAAAAAGAAAACAGGGAGAAGAGAACAAAGTTAAAACCTCCTGGTCAAGAAGCCAGGCAGCCAGACACAGAAATAACAAGAAAGTATCTAAAGGTAATCAGCCCTGTAGCAAAAGGTAGATAAAGAGATACAGGTTTATTTAAGTTTAAAGAGCTAGACAGAAATGTCCCTAAGCTAGAATGAGAAATCAAAACTAATGATAAGTCTCTGTGTCATGATTTGTGAGCTGGTTGGTGCCCAAAAAGAAGTCTAGGTATACTTGTCCTTATCTATCTATGGAGTCAGGATTGTTTTCTGAAATAAAACTTGACTTATTACTACATATTCTTTTCTCATCACAAATACTTTAGAGCTTATACACTACCAAAATACAACAAGGCTATGGGTGCCTATTGAATTTTTTTTTTTTTTTTTTGCTAAATAGAAAATTCAAGTATTTACAAGTTTAGAAAGCTCTCCGTGACTGGAATAAAATGGCATTAGTCATCTCAGTACTCAGTAGAAGATATTAACAGCTGACAGCCCCAAAGTTGAAATCCTCACACCTGCTGTCTGGACACACTCTCCAATACCTTGGGTTTCTATGATCAAGAAAAATAATAGAAATATACTTTTCATTCATCCTGTGTTTTCATTCCAACTAACCCCCTCAAAATGCAAAGAAATATAGTTTGAGTGTGCCTCATCCAAAATACTTGGGACCAGAAATATTTTTGAATTCTGGAATTTCTGTGACTTTGTAATGTTTGCTTTTATTTATGAAATATGGAATCAATGCCAAGTGTAAACTTTATTGGTACTTCTTATACACTTAATATAGACAAGAAAGCAAATCAAGACATTTTAGTATCCATGTATTGGACTGAGACCATGGGATTTGAGGTGTAGAGTTTTCCACCTTGTTTACCATATGGACTATAAAATGATCAGTTCAGCCTCCTGTTGAAGAGTACAGAGTGAAAGACTGTCACTGTTTCCTGAGAGTCCATCACAACATGGCGAATCTCTGGTGCTTTTACTTTTTCTTTGGCAATATGAATTGAATACTCTCAAAAAGAACTCCCCTTCTTTTGCCAACTTAAGCTAATTAGGATATTCTCTGCCTAGATTTTATACTCTTTTTGCACAACTATCTCGCTTACACAAAAACCATTAGAATCCTTCAAAAGCCTAGTCTTTCCTAATTTCATAACCCCATGTATCAATCTTCTTAGGTCAAGAAACTAGAATCTCTGAATAAGGTAAAGGGATCTAAGTGATTCTCCCTGTAATTCAAAGCAGAACTACTTTAACTCTGGAGTTTTTTCTTTCTCTAAAATAAAATACAATCACCTTCAAAATTCTAATAATGGAATACAATTTTCATCAAGGCATTTAAAGCTTAAATCAAAGATGTATGGGCAAATCAAACTATATTTTGTGAGTTTTCAACTATTCCATTCAAAGGTGTAAATATATGTTTTCAAATCTAGTTATTCTCTATGTCTCTTATAAAACACAGCTCATTGTAAAACAGAAAAGAATGATTAATCAAGAGAAACTTAGCAAGATTCATGACTAATCATTCAACCCTGGGAGATTTTGGTGAAGCATTTTCAGCTAAATGAGAAAAAAATTACTTAGAGCAACAAAGTCCATTTATTACATATTCAGAGTGGTAGAGGACTAAAGAAGGGGGTAATCATCTAAACTAGTTTATCATAGGGATAAACTAAGTATTCCAACATATGTAACATGGGTATTAAAGTATTTTGAATAGGCTACCATAATTAGAAACAGAGGTAAAAGTGGCAAGAAGTAGGTTTTAGTTTAATCAAATGTTTATGAATTGACAGTTACTTGCAGGGTTATTTCATTATTTAGACATTTAAGGATTTAATATACTGTGAAAATTATAGTAGGAACAAATAAAAAGTAAGCTGTCAAAAACAACATGATTAAAGAAAATAACTATAATAATACAAGCAAAATTGTAGTCCACATATATTATATAGTATTAGATATAATACAAAATAATAATCATTGTTAAGATAAATTATAAACATTAAGTAAAGATATAGAATGTCTCACAAGGAAGTAACAGAGGAGTCTAAAATTATGAATGTCTTGTAAGAAAGGTTAATTTCAGTAAGCTTTTACAGACTTAGAATGCACTAACTACAAAGCTAAGACTAATCTGACAACTTTTGAGAAATAAGAAGAACAATCACATCAGTTTAGACATAAGAATGTGGAATCAGTCAGGCTTTGGAGGATTAGCTTGGGATCAATTCAAGTTCACATCCAGCACAAGAGATATAGAAAGGAAAATGAAAGAGTAAAAGCAATACAGGAGTAAGTCATACTTGTGATAAAATTGGGCTCAAAGAATGACTCACTTGATAGTTGATAAACTGGAAGTAGTGCCAATGGACCAGCCACACACTAAGATCATGTAGAAGTATATGATTATAATAGATTCAGTACCTATCCCTTGATCCTAGTCACCAGGATTTTGGTGCTGAGAAACAGACAAGAACAATTGGGAATGGAATTCACTTTACTAATTTCATTCATCAGGTGCCTGCCTCAGATGCCATAGTCCTAAAATCAGCCTTGTCTTCATTATTCTTACAGACTTATTTTTCACTTAGATGTTGGTGCCTTGGACCTAGATCTGTAGGGGTTGGTACAATCTTCAGTTTCATACCCAAATAATTATTCCATTGTTTTCATGAGGTTCGATTATCATTTATAAATGTATATGAAGTTGAATGCAAAACATAGAAAGAATACAGATATTGAGGGCCTATATCGGCCAATTCCATTTGATCACTAGTGATAATCTGATGCTAAAGATAAACACAGAATCAAATTATATGTTAAAAGTAATATTCAGAACTGAAATCATAGTTTTCAGAGTCACATTTAACAGTTTTATTATACAAATCACATAAGCAAAGGACTGCAAGGAATACATAAATTAGATGCTTATTCTCTACAGTACTTTGATTCCATTACTATAAATATAAACGAGACATCTAATTTCTATTCTACCTGTGTTTCCTGTTAAAGGAAAACTGAATATGAGAGAGAAGCATGAGTCTTATGCACACAAAAAAACTAGGTAATTTGGAAAATTGTTTTTAATGTTGGATTATGAAGACAGCACTGGCAAGCTAAAGTAATAACATTCTTGCCACCATAAAAATTTTTATTACAGTTATAAAGCCCCAGAAATTCCACTCTGGGAAAACTTATATTTCAGACGTCATAATCCATGTTAGGGTCACTGTTCACTGAGTGTTTATAGTGTTAGACTGCGGACTACAGTTGTCTGACTTTGATTCTATCAAAGAGTGGAGCACAGCAGACTCAATAGATGACTTGACTTCTGGGCTGAGTTAGTAGCAATCCCAGTGCACTCAATTCATGGTTTGTGACCTGGGACTAGTTACTTAGCTACTCTCTGTTCCATTCTCTCCAATTCTCAAATGAATATTACACTGACTTATATAAGACAATTTGGGAGTTGGAAAGTAGGATGTTAAAGTGCCCTTTTCTCTTTAAACAGAAAAAAAAACATTTTAAAATTTTATCTTCTATCTTATAGCTAGTTTTCTCCTACTTAACTGCTGTATAAGTATTTTTTTTTTCTGGAGTTAATTGTAGAAGACAGCAGTGAAATACAGTTTTAAGGGCAAAATGCTTGAAGTGTCCAATTTATGTGATTTGAACTTTACACACTAAAAACATTTTTATTTTTTTCTCCATGAAAATGAGACTCTAAACAGCTACTAATGCTGAGAGAAACTGAAAGCAATACAGTAAAGTCTACTTAGCATAGCAATTCAAACTTATCTCTGCCTATGAGACTTAATTCACAAGGGCACATTTCAATAAAACGGTAGTCAAAAATATGCTGTTTAAGAAAAATATGCATTTGTGCTAGTATGTTTTTTTAAGTTATTTTGTGGAAAATATTGGAGTCGGCGTTCTATAGCATTAGGCTTAAAAGGCCATTGCAATTGAATTTCAAGAGTTCTAAAAGATAGAGCAGTCAGATTGGGGTGGGTAAGAGAAGAATCTTGTCAAATTAAAGAGAAGCCAGAATGGGCACTAAAAAAGGATGTTTATCTCCAGGCAAATAAATGTTATTAAAATGTGAGCATTTCTAAAGGGAAGGCTCAGTTATCTACCATCATGATTGGCTTATCTTGTACGTCCTGAACTCTAAATCAAGCATCATCATTAAACAATTTTCACTCAGAATTCAATTAGGTGAAAATCTAATTTCAGTTTTGATAATTACTTAGCACAACTTTAGTCCTTTAATATGACAGTGGATTTAGTTGTTGAACTTGATGGTGACTGAATTCTTAGATTTCCTTAATTAAAGTTAGAAAAAAATGGCCATTAAAGTTACTTTAAAAAATGTCTGAGAAGGTTAAATGACCACTATTTGTTTTATCGGCACCAAGAACTAAAACAACCAAGACCATCTTATGTACTATTTTCTTTAAGACTTCAAGCAAGAGTTGCCTGTTGGCAAGGACTATGGCCCCACACAGCATGGACAGTAGAGAAAACTTGAAGAAAAACACAAACTTGCCAGAAATACAGTAGGGTAAGCAAATATTAAAAACAGAAGGCCCTCACTGTTTAGAATAGAATAGCACATTTGCAGAACAATGGTTAAAAATGGGAATCTGAAAAGATTAAGAGTCACTGGTTTTTATCTCTACAACAACCAGAAAAGGTTTTAGGAAATGAACAACATTAACAGAGTATGACCTCTGCCATCCTGGTGCCAAATTTGAAAGCACAAGTTATTATGAAGATTCTTGAATTTCTTTCTTTTTTTAAATTTAACTAATGCTGTTGAATACTGCTCTTGTACATGGTAAAGATTTGTAACTCGAATTGGTTTTATGGACAGTAGCCAGGCAGGAAGTATAGGTGGGGCAACAAGGCTAGAATTCTGGGAAGAGGAAAGGCAGAGATGCAGCCTTCAGCCAGATGCAGAGGAAGCAAGATGAGCATGCTTTACTGAGAAAGCGTATCAAACACCATAGATGAGAATTATGGGTTAATTCAAGTTGTAAGAGATAGTAAGTAATAAACTTAAGCAATAGGCCAATTAACATAAGCCTCTGTATCTTTATTTGGGACGGAACATCTACAGAACTGGGCAGAACAGAAACTTTCATTGACAAATGAATTTGTCAATAACATCCAAACCCCAGTTTCCCTTCTCTCCTCTCATCTCATTTTCTCTTCCCTGCCTTCTCCCCACCTAGTCCACTCCTTTTCTGTTTCTGTTTGGAAAGGGGCTGGCTTGCCATGGGTTTCAGCAAGACATGGCATAGCAAGTTGTAGTAAGACAAAGTTCCTCACCTTGTATTAAAACTGAGCAAGGCATTCCAGTACGAAAAATAGATGCCCTAGAACCAGCCAAAGCATTAGGTACTGCCCTTCCTATCGTTGTTAGGAGTCCCACAAATAGACCAAGCTACACAACTGTTACATATATGTAAAGGGCTTAGTTCAGCACCATGCAGGTTCCCTGGTGGTTGGTTCAAACTCTGTGAGTTCCTCTAAGCCAGGTTAGCTGTTTCTGTAAGTTTTCTTTTGAGATCTTTGACCCATCTGGCTTCTACAATCTTTCCTTCTTCTTTACCGTACTCTACTGAAAGTCATTTTTCTACTTTGAGTCAGTTACAATTCAAGGAATAAATGTGCATTATTTGTCTTTTAGACAAAACAAGGTCACTTTAGTAAACATGTTTTAGTATAGCTTTTGCTACTTAAAATGGTTTGGCAGAGATGATCAGATGGAGTGAAACAAAATATGGCTTAAACTAGCATTTTCTTAGGACATTAGTAAATATTGATTATCAAAATATAGAAAATAAAAGAAGTTGCTTGATAATTGAGGTTTAATTGTCTTTACTGTTGTATCAGTTTATATGTAACAAGCTAGATTGGACTCTTCTCTTTCTGGTCTTTCATGAGGACCATAAAGGAGAACACAGACACACAGACAGATGAGTGGAACCATAAAGGAGATCATGGTCTATGAGATGGAAGATTGCTTAAACCATCATTCCTTATACTAATACAGATAGGCACACCTGTATCATGTGTGTAGTTTGCCTTCGTACCCATCATACACATCGTTTTATGGTCCCAGTAACCTGACTAGGGAAATACGGGTTGAAAAAGGACAGGTATATTTACAGACATTTGGGGAGAGTATGCTCAAGAACCTACTATGTAACAAGCTGGGATCTCAGAGTGTCTATTATCCATAACAGGAGGGTGTTAATGGAGTTACTGAAGATTAGTTTGTCTCCGTGAGAGGACAATGTAGGTGAGGAGTTCACAGTTGCAGTCAGCCAAGAAGAGGAAGGTGTACTTTCCAGTTTCTTCACACTCTGCCAATATCTGCACAGCAACCAGAGAAAGGCTATGCAAATTCCCATGGGTCTGAGGCCTTGGCCTGAATTACACATTAACTCAGGACTTCATCTTCTCCCTACACGTCTACTCAGGGCTCCGTCAAACCAATCCACACAGCAAAGGTAGAAAATAGAAAATAAAAGAGAAATATTGATGACATTTTATCATCTGTTCCGTTCTCCTCCTGTTGTTTTACATCCCAACATAAGAGTACTTTTGGTGTGAGTTTGAAAAGAAAAAATGATAACAATAAAACAATATTGGTTTCTGGCTGTTAATACCTAATTTGGGTTTTGAGGTATATTTATAATGTAGTCTTGTGATGCTTATTATAAGCTCACTTGATCATAATTCACTTCTTATTACCTTATACTCGAGCACAGAAGTACACATAAGATAAAAATATTTGAAATTCAAACTCACTTTTGGAATATGTCAGGATCTCTGCTAGACATTTAGATGGTAACTTATAGGGAGAATTTAGCTGAAGCAGAGATGAATCTCAATTCAGTTAAAGTAAAGAATAGACTTTGGGTGTAATCATAGTACCCCTTAGTACACTTATATTGCATTTATGGATTTCATTAAGTAATTTGATGAATATCTGATGGTTGAATGGATGAATGAATATGTATGAAAAGGGCATGACCCAGGAAAATAGAAACCTATTTTAGGAAAGAGTGAGAGGAAACTGAATCATATGTGACTCAACACAGCAATTTGCAATCATAATAATACTTTTTAATTTTGCAAATTGAAAACAGTGTAGTTGTCTCAAGTCACTTATTAATATTGGAACAAATGATCTTGAACCTCTTAGAGACTGTTGTCTTTAAAACCATATATCTAATTGGCATTTCAATTATCATCCCAAGTCCTGGCCCTCAATTATTATGGATTAAAAATTTTCTGGGTCACATTAAATTTAAAATTTGGTTAATTCATCAGCATAATATTGCAGATTTATTGTGGCCAAGTCCTGAAAAATCACTGGAGCAAAAACTATTAGCTTTATTAAGGTGCAGAGGTTATAACTAATTCTTGTGTGAATTTTACTTGGGAGACATGAAGTAATGTATACTCACCCTAGAACATCACAGAAGACATAATGCATGACTCTACCAAAATCCATATTGGTGAAGCCATGTGTTTACTGGCATCTCTAACAGAATCATGTGTTAAAGGTGACTCATGGGAGAATGGATGGCTGGAAGGCATCTATAGAACTGAGAAATCTACCTTAAGAAGGGAGAGGATTCATGAAAGGTACACTTTGGCACTTCTTGCACAGCTTGGACTCTGTCACGTTGTGCAGTCTCCCTCTCAGCAATTGCTTGTTGCTTTTAGAATGTTAGTGAGAGGGCCTTTCAAATCTTTTAACCTTCTCAGCTTCTTAAATTTTTCTGATATATTAACTTACTAAAATTTCTAATTGTGTTAGCTCCTCAAACCTTTATCCCCCTCCTTTACCCGGAAAAAATAATTACTAGAGATCCTTAGGATCCATAGACCATAGCCATCTATCGAGCCTATTTTTCATATATATATTTTACTATTCCACGTATGCATGTGTGTGTGTGTGTGTGTGTGTGTGTGTGTGTTAATGTTAGCATGGTAAGAACTCAATGAAAATCTAAGCTTCAATAAATCAGGAAAACATGAGGACATGGGCAATGGAATTTCATATTCAAAAAGAAGTTAAGAGATACTTAACTATCTCATTTGAGATACAATACAGAGATAGCTTAGGCAGCAGAAAAGAGATCCAAGGCCAAGTGAAACCAGGAACTGAGAGAAGCAGGTTCCCAAGGACACAGGAACTTGTGTGTCTCTAAAGAAACACTATTATTTTTCAACCAGACCTCTCACTTCATTTTGCATAACATTGTTTTCACAGATATATATGATTAAGTTTTTCTTTTTCTTCGTGGTATCTATTGCCTACCCCTGAGTTAAATATTGATTTGCTTAATTTTGGTTCTTTCCATTGAAACTGATGTCATATAAGGACAGGACACGAGTTGTTCACACTTATCACCATGGTGTAGAAAAAGTCGATGCTTAATAATATTATTGAATAACTAAATAATGTGGTTTTTTGATGGTATTATGCAACTAGCACGTGCCCAATAATATTGGACTGAATTAATTTGTCATTGCTTCTTCATTTTTAAGGCATACATTTTTCAATAATAATATCAAACATAGGTGTTGTGAAAATTTGTTCAGCCAATAGCTGGTGTCTGGAGGCCAAAAAATGGGGTAGACTCCATAAAGTCTTAATATTTTACCGTCCATTTTATTGTAAGCTATTATATCATTCTAAACATTTATTTCTTCTTTATTAGTCATTTTTTCATCTGGGTGTAAATTCATAAAAACATGGTAATAGTAGATGTGTCAATGTATACTAGTAACTTAGATGTATTTATACGACTTATTTAGGCAATGCAGTAAATATCTAAAATTTCCAGACTCACAGATTTTGAAAATAAACACATTATTTGTTGATACAAATATACATCTTTTGAACCTAGAAATCACTGTACAGATTATCTGTCCACAATCGGTTCCTCTGTCCTGTGGATGAAGCCAGGACTGTACACACATCAGGCAAGCACCATATCTCAGTGTTGTATCTGCAGGACATTTTTAACATGTAGTTTTTCATAGCATCTTATTTAGTTCCACAGGCAAAGTTTGTGAAATATGAAGACCTACTCTGTGACGCTGCAGGTTATGTCCAAGCAAGCATAACTTCCAATTGTTTAGTATCCTTAGAAGAGTCAGAAATGGTAAGTACTAGTTAAAATGGCCCCCATGTAAAGATAACCATGAAGATAGTAAGTAAATCTAACTTAATAGTTTTGGTTGACTGGCATATATGCATTCATAGATAATAAAAGGATTTAAGCGCTGAATTGTTGAATTTGTTTTCCCACAGACAAGCTGACTGGTCACACCCAACTTCCTGTGGTGGCTCCCTCGGGTCATCATCCATTTGGCTCTGGGATTAGAACCACACAATTTCTTCAAAGATTTGAATGGAGAGTGAATTTCCTAATTCTTTCAGTGTATGAGCTGTTTTTTGCCCCAAATCTAAAACATTGAATATTTATAGAGATTCACCTTTTCAAGAGTGTGAGAGGTCTATACTATAAGTTATAAAGGCCTAATTCTGGCCACTACCTAATGATTATAAAGCCCTTAACCATGTTATAAAGAGGGGAATGTTTTGATTGTATCACCTGGCTTAAATTAATCTAAATTTCTTCAACCAAAACCAAGTAAAATATTGGAAGTGTGGTTACACAAACACACATGAAAATATACACAGTCATGTGATGTTTGTTACCTGTTCATTTGTTAAATAATCCTTATTTATTAATCTTACTATCTTAGAAAAAAGTATATTGAATCAATTGGAACATAAATTATAAAATTATTTAATTAAAGTAAAACTGATATAAAGGGAAATACGTAAAATTTTTAAAGTTTATTGCTTTAACAAATAGCATAATATTAACTAGATCAATCTTCTAACAGAGAATTAATTTAAAATCCTCAGCGTATTCTAATATCATGTACTTGTATATCCACAGAAGTGACAACTCTCTCCCAGACACTTTAACTCAGAGCTTGCTTTATAATCCATTAAACTAATGTCTCTGTTTTTCTGCCAGAACCTGAAACAAATGAAGTAATTTATTATTTTCTTGTGCCTACTCAAATAAAGTTATCTAACATAATAGCCTAGAATCCCTTTTTAGGATGATCACCTTCAAGGGAAAGGGACTTCACAAAAGATGTTATTAATGGCAATTGTATGCATTTGCCATATGCCTTATGTCTATGGCCTGAAGTTAGGACAGATGTTGAGGCTCAGAATCATCTCATCCTTACCCAGCCAAGAAATAAAAGTCTTATTATTGCCATACTTCTTATCTTAATTGTAATAATAGTGATATTCAGAGAGGTTAGAAAATTTCTCCTACTGCAAATGAGAGAAGATGCAAAAAGTAAGTTGATGCTACAAAGTCATGTGACCAAGGTAAAGACCATAGCCCAAGCTACATCTCTTATTTATCCATGACTCCTCTACATAAATATCAGAATCTCCTTTGTGTAATTAACAGGTCAAACTTCAAGAGAGTTAACACACACAAAGTCAAACACATAAATAAATACATAAACTTTATTTTGATTAATGTCTGTAGATTAATATTGTAGTTATGATGCCACTTAAGTTTCTAAAATATTGTTGCAATAGTTTTCATGTATTTCTCCTATGTGTAAAATTTTGTGTTTTATATCTACATACATACACATATATGTATATAATTTTGATTATTTCCTCCATTTTCAGGAGTTACATAGCTTTTATCTGTGAATAAATATACAAAGATCTGATTCTGTGCTTCTCCCCCACGAAGATGCTGTAAATCGGGCAGTAGAACAATTAATTTCTGTGGCAAATATAATTTTTTTTGTGAGTGAGTAAACAGGACACAAAACAGACTTTGCTACCATCCAAAGATATCCATTCTCTCCTATATGTGCTCCAAGTTTTCTTGGTATTTCACATGGAAATCCAGTTTTTTCACTCTAGTAAAAATATTGCTTCTGGGTGGTAGTGGCACACGTCTTTAATCCCAGCACTGGGGAGACAGAGGTAGGCATATTTCTGTGAGTTCGCTGACAGCCTGGTCTATTAGGGCTAGTTCCAGGACAGGCACCAAAGCTACACAGAGAAACTCTGTCTCAAAAAAACAAAAAATAAAAACAAACAAACAAACAAAACCACATTGCTAGCACCTTTCCCAAAAATAAAAAGGAAAAAAAAAAAGAAATGTAATATGTGTTTGTTTCTGAACTAAAGATAAAATAGATCATGTTGACATATCTTTTGTGGAAATGAATGGTGGAAAGGAAGTGACTTTCAAGGTAAGATTTGGAATTGAAATTAATTTTACTTGAACAGATTGCAAGTATCACATAATTATTAGGTTATTAGAAAACTCAGATTAGTGAGATCCACATGTTTCCATTCCTCCATATTTCCACTTGCTGGTCTTTATTTTCTACTGAGCATTCTTCTCTTGCTGGAGGTTAGGGAATGAAGGATGGAGCTTTCATTGTGCTCTTCTAGGTCTCTGTCTCAATCTCTCCCACTGTCTTCATTGTTATCTCAGTGTATGCACACATATGTGTATGTGTTTATTATCTGTAGTTGATCATTGAAATGAAAATGAGACGAAGTAAAAAAAAAATATTACAACAAACTCTATAGATATCTCCAGGCAAAAAGTACACTTTCGGAGGGAAGACCACCTAGTCAAAAGTTAAGTCGCTGTAGTTAGTAAGGAAAAAGGACCTAAAGAGAAAGCTGCTAAGTTGTTCATGAATGTTATCGTGAAGACAGGCCCTGGGATAAAAAAGGTTATAACTATTATGGCCCAAATCCAGACACAGGCTTGCTTGCTATCTTTCATGAAGAACATACAGAAAGCATTGCTGTGCTCTCACACATTCTTGGTTTGTCTTCTTTTTCTTCATTCTTGCATGCAACACATGTCAACTGCAGTTTCTCCTTCTGCCACTTGTCCCAGTCCCCTCCCTGCCTCCTTTCATTCCCAGAAACAATGACCCTATTTCCCTTCAGAAAGGAGCTGGTCTTCCAGGGATAGCAACAGAACAGGACATTACAAGATGCAGTAAGACTAGGCACAAGCCTTCATATCATGGCTGCTGGAGGCAACACAGTATGAGGAAAGGGGGTCCCTTTAGCAATAGATGAAACTGTAAGTAAAGATGCTTATAACAAACCCTGGCTCTTTTCAAGATAGAGCCTGACCTCAAGACTGCTCCATGAACACAGAGTTGAACACCATATTACCAAGAATTGTAGCAGCTCCATCTTGGTAGGTGTGTTAGGGGTTACCGAAAAAGGAAGCTATAAACTAGCCATGCATATGTGAGAATAAATAGTGTGGTGCAGCCAGCAAGGCATCTGCAAGGTTGAGGACTAGTGACCCAGTAGGTGGCAGACAGTGGTGGATGGCTTCTAACACAGTAGGTCCGAGATGAAAGGAGTAGGAATTCTTCACACCCCACTGGGAAGCCAGCATGCAAACAGAACAGAATCAGCCCCTAGTTGGAACCATGAAACAGGCACAGTATGTGGGACTTTAACAGGTCAGCTGTGAAGATTGCCTCAGTCTTTGTCCCTTCACTGCTGTTAGATACTATTAAAAAAATACCCCAACAAAGAAGTTTGCTTACATTTTCCTATCTTGTGGCCACTCTTACTCTTGTGATTTCTTTTCACTCTTTGAAATCTCACAGTTTAATGTTTGTTTCCACTTTGCCTATGGATGTCCATGTCCTTGATCTACACCAGCATGAAATAACAAAGGAGACCACTATCTCAGATTTGGGAACCAGTTAACTTTTGGGTCCCTCAGATCCCTGTGTCAAACATAACTACACCATTACCTTTCTCCCCTTTTACAATTTTATTTAAATTTCCTTTATGCTATCTTATGGCATGCGAGACCATTTTCAAATTTACTGCAAGGCTCTAGTTTTTCCTTAAAAAATACAATCATTTGTGGCTTTGGATGCCAGCTCAGTCAGTTAAGTGCTTGTCTGGCACGCACGGAGCCCTAAATTCAATCTTCCATAATCCACACTTTTTTTTAATGCCATGCATAGTAGCAGTCTTGTAATTCCAGTAATGGGGAAAAAGAGACAGGTGGCTATCTGGAGCTTACTCAACAACACCAGCTAGCTTTGTGAACAAATTCTACTCAGTAAGAGACCCTTTATCCACAATCAATATGAATGTGAACTGAGAAAAGACAGCCAAGTTTGTCCTCTGGCCATCACAGCCGTGTTCATCCTTATGTTTGTACATATACTTGTGTATATGCAATTGAATACATACACAAATACACTCTTTCTCACACACACATGTGTGCATGCACTTTCATTTAAATAGATACAGTGAGTTGAGTGTATTTAAAAATTTCGGAAAGAATATATAAATATATGTAGCCTGGAGAAAGAGATTGATATTTGAGAAGCACATTAGGTAAGAAATAGAAGAGATTTATGAGTTTGTTGTCCAAAAGAAAAAGGTAATTGTGGAGAAGGTGAGATCTCCTAATAGAAGACAGATGCTGGATGCTGATAACACGATTTACACAGAGGATATTTGCCTTCACTATAGGAAAAGGAGACTTCAACGAGTGAGTGGTCCAAGAACAGCAGTCCAAGATGACCTCGATGTGAGTATCAGATACTCAGGGACTTATGAAGGGAAAGATGGTGCTCTGGATAACTTTAGAGAATTATTTCAGGTCTGCTTTGGACATCCCCTGTTTGTAGCTATTTCCTCCTGACTGAAACATTCCTTCTTGGCAAAACGAGGAGACCCACAAGATGCAGGAAAGAAATAAACTAATAGGATATAGGTCCCCCTTTCCAAGGTTATAAAAACAATAAACTGTTGCTAGGGGAGTTGAGACATATTTTTTGTGGAGTGCCAGGGATGCGGCTTTATAGTGTCATCATCCATTCTGGAATAGTCTTATTGTTTTATAGTGTCATCATCCATTCTGGAATAGTCTTATTGTTTATGTGACAACCTTCAGACAACAATGCTCCTGTAAGTAAACCTGCATCCATATTGCTATAGGTATTCACTCATCTTTTCTCCTGTAAATAACTCCAATAAACTCATAGGGTCACCAAACTAGATTTGGTTGGAATATTTCCTATGTTCTGTCGTACAAGTTGTAATGTAAAGTCATATTGCAAATTTTGGGAAAATAATAAGTATAATGATAAATTATCAAGGATCAGTATCGTGTGGATAATCAGTGACTAAAGGAACTTGTTGCCAAGCTGAGTTGATTTTGATCTCTAGCATCCATCTAGTCCAAGAAGATAACAGGTTCCTGACATCCCAAAGTTATCTTTGCATATACAGAGGACACACACACACACACACATGTTCACATGTGCACACACACAAACACGTGTGAAAAATTGAGGATAAACACTTTATAGCATGAGAGGCAGTGAAAATACAAACTTTAAAAGCAGAAAGATAGAGTGATAATAGAATCTTATATTTTTATTAGAAAACATTAGTTTTCTTAGAAGATGGTTCCTGGTCATGTCAAGTGTCTGTATTGGCTTATATGAGGAATCTAAGTGCACTATGAGAGGTAGGTCTTGAATGGATGAGAAAATTAGCTGACCCAGGCTTAGACCCAGTATAGATAGTATCTCTCCATGATTTCTCCTTCATATTACTGCATTAAGTTACTGCCCTAAATTCCTGCGATGGTGAATTTCAAGATAAAGGGAGCCCTTTCTGCCCCATGTTGCCTTTGGTTATGGTGTTTAGCACAGCAATGGAAAGCAAACAAGAACAGACACTTAATGCACATACATATTATTCACATGTGGTTACTGAATATTTCCATGTGTAACACTGTTCACCCATAGAATTATATTTAGAAAGAATGGTCTGTCTGATTAGAATATATGTACAATATTACTGTATTAATGAAAAACCGAGGTTATAATGATGTATACTATATATTTTTATTTTCTCCAGTATCATTAAATGTCCTGATCCTCTCATTTATTCCTAATGATAATACACAGGCATAAAACAGTTTACTGTTGTTATGATAAAATGAAGATTAGTGAGATCAGGTACAAATTATATTTATTATTTGTAGTTAATAGCCTACTAATAGTAATAAGCTGATTTTAGTGTCTGCCTGTTCTGTGGTTACTTGTTTCATACAGCAAGAATAGATTTGTTATTTTTAGTAAATGTTGATTTTTCAAATGCACTTCATATGATTTACAAAACTTAGATTTTATTTTAGTCATTCAAATCCCATTTAACTGTCTCTTAGCAACTTGAAAAATCTTAGTAATGAAATAAATGGAGAGTTTGCATTTGCATTTCAATTTTATTTACAAACTTAGTATAATAACTCTAAATTACGTGAATCTTCATTCCTCAGTTTTGTGCTATGCAATTTTGGTAAGGACTCTGTAAATGACATTCCTCATGGCTGATCAAGTAAGCATGATTGATCATTCTTTCCCTTTCACATCTTTTTGTGTTGGGAAGAATCTGCCTGCTCTCCTGTTTGTATGAATACATTTCAACACATGCGCATCATGTGTTGTTCAGCCACCACATCCTCAGTCTGCCCTCTCCTCATGTTTTCAATATAATGCTTATCTACCTATATTGGAATCAATCCAGGGGAGTTGCACTGAGGTGTGTCCTATTCCATTCTAATCTGCTAGACTGAAGACACTCTGAAGAACAGGTGCATGCAGGCATGCTTGAGGGGTTAAGCAAACATCTCCAGGTTGCTGTTATCAGAAGACTGCATTGAGGGATCCATGCATCAGGGATGCAAAATGAGTTGTTAAAAAGGCTGGGTTCAAATTCACTCATGCCAGTCTATGCTTTTGTACAGATGAATTAAAAGTGATTTGATCCACAGTAGCTTAGCAAACGTACCCTTACTGCACATACCAATACCATCTATTTTCAACACAATGACCTTGATGTGCACTGCAATTAAGTGAACTCTATGGTTCATAGGGAACCAATAAATTATGAGACACATTCATCTTCCTCAACACATTATTTATACTTCACCTGGAAGATCAATGATATCTATTTAATCAAAATTATATCAGCTAGTTAGGGTAAGAATATATATAAAATATACATATATGTGTGTATGAGAGTTATGCAAATTGCAGATTTGTATAGTAGAGAAATAGAAAAGAAAAGGAACTGATAACCAACAAATCTTTCTACCCTATTGCTATTAGCTGATGTAACTCAGTATCAAGTACCTGGGAGCCATTTTAACTGTGTGCGCATATTAACCCTTTCTCATATGTAGATCTTTGTGCCTGTCCTTTGAAGAGGAAGTTGCCTCGAGGCTGTCAGGTGTACATAGATCAACACTAGAGAAGACTCTGCCCTCTTCTCTCCTTCCCAGATACTTGGTTTCCTGAGGATATTTTCTCTGTACCATAGCAACCCATTTTCTCCAGCTATGGAACAGAGCAACATGAGCTCTTTCCTCTAGAATTGTAATTCAAAGCATATTAATGTTTCCTGGCTCACTCTCCAGGAACTGGGAGACAGAAAACGTGAATATGCTTTAGAGTTAGATGACTATTATGTGAATGATTGCTGATGAATTCAAGGACATGAAGAAGCCAATATTAGAAATCTCACTAATTCATAAGGGGGAAGAAACTGATAATATCAGTGAATCAGCTCCAAATAATTATTGCATAAAGACAAACATTTGTGTTCATTAGCCTATGAAAGAAGAACCTGGCATACAAGGGCCCAGAAGAGTTCTTAGGAGTTAATATCTTTGAATGCAAATGGATTATGAAACATTTTTTACCAAATAATATCAGATTTGTACATTTATAACTATTTAATTAGCTTCCATTGTTAAAATATATGATTTTTTTTGCATAGATAACTCTCTTCTCACTAGCTTTTGGGATCTACGGATGTGTTCTCAACATTTTGACAAAGCTGTCTAGATTTACTTTACATATTTAAATAGGGTTTTCTTGTTTTGCTTCTAGTAATGTCATTATTTCCAAAAAACAAGCTCACCACAAAGGCTTAAATAATTAATTGTGGTTTTACTTCCTAGTAGCAGAAATAATTGTATTTAGAACATAGTTCAACTCATCATTTTTCATTTACGTTCTGTTATCTTAAGTATCAACAAGAAATGTTACCAATCTTCACAAATACTTAACACTTTACTTAATGATTTGTCCTTTTAGGGTGCAAAGGAATAAATGAGAGAGAGTGTGTTTAGGTGAATAGTAAACACATGCTAAAATGTCACATTTGTTTAAAGTCCGATATGCTACCTCTCTCTCTCTCCCTCTCTCTCTGTCCTTTGGGGGGGTTATTTAGAAAAAAAAACAAAAAAGTCATCCTCAGGACATTGTAAAGAAGGTCATCTTTCCCCCTGTGTGGTACTGAAATTTGAACGTCCATATGCAGGAGAGAAATCTGGTCTTCATTGTTGTGGTTGGCAATGCTCACCAGATTCTTTTATCAGATTTTCTCTACTTCCTTTAATCTACCTACCAACATCTTAGGAAGACTAATGAAGGAGAGAGTTTGTACTCACTTTGTAAAATTGGTTCTACCTGATTTGAATCTTCTAATCCACTTATTAGAGTCACAAAGCCAAAATCTTTGAAAGCACCAGGGTAAACTTCTTAATATTACCTTGAAGATTCATTTTCTATGTTATTTGACTCTTC
Organism: Microtus oregoni; assembly: GCF_018167655.1. Taxonomy (NCBI): domain Eukaryota; kingdom Metazoa; phylum Chordata; class Mammalia; order Rodentia; family Cricetidae; genus Microtus; species Microtus oregoni. Next base: position 3,171,426 of record NW_024544709.1, on the reverse strand, counting down.
TATTTGTAGCATGACAAATATTAGGATTCAATCTGAAGACCAGAAGAGCAAAGCAGCCAACCACTGGCTCTGACTTTGACCTCAGTCTGACGTTGGTGATCCTGTCCCCAGGAAATCTCAGAATGAGACTAAGACTGAGAACTGTCTCCTCCCATTTTATAATCTTCTCTAGTTCTGGGATTAAGACCGTGTACCACCACCACCTGGTTTCTGTGGCAAATTAGTGTTGCTACTGGGATTAAGGATGTGTATCATTGTGGCTACTGGGATTAAAGGTGTTTATTTTTGCTGCCTGGCCTGTAAGGCTGGCCAGTGTGGCTGTTTTACTTTTCTGATCTTCAGGCAAGCTTTATTTATTATAATACAAATAAAATGCTCCTACATATATTAGCACAAATTACTTGATACAAACAATTTTTTAAGTAGTAACAATAAAGACTGTGAACATTAAGTCACATTCACATTGCTCATGTAATTAGGGATCAGATGAGAATAAGCCTTAGAATATACAGTTTGTAAGGAAAGGTGGCCTCATCCACAGATATTTCCAACTCCTTTTGACTACTCGAGTTTTTCTCAGGAATCTCAGCCAGCCTTAAACATGCTGAAAATACCATTGTGGAATTCGCTCTGGGCCCCATTGTGAAAACCATAGAATGTACTAGAGTTGACCAAATAGTTGTACTCAGGGTTCTGTTCAGTAGCCTTTGCATTCTCAGCATTTCCAGTGCTAAGAGACAAAGAAGTTCCTTCTCCTCCATAGCTAAGAGACAATGGAGGCAGGGATTTTGATTTGCCATTCTACAATCTCAAACCTAATTCCATGCCAAAACAACTATCCAGCTGTTTAGCTTCTAGGATCTGGAGCCAGGTTCTTTGAGGCTGAGTTTCAGCTCTGATGTCTTGATACTTTAATCTTGATTATCTACTCAATCCAATTCAAAAGTACCGGTGAGGATAGTTCCAGAGACAATTAATTCCTGACAGCTCCATGTTAATGAGTGGGTCTATTTACTGATGGCATTGGGAAGTGGGGGGGGGGGGGGGGTAAAATGTAGGAAGTGAGGCCTGGATAGATAAAGTAGATAGGTTATTGGGGTATGTCTTTGAAGGCCATGGAATGTCTTCTCTATCCCTTCTCTCTGTTTCCTGGCTACCAGAGAGTGAATTGTTGTATTATGGCACACCCTTCTCACAATGGAACTGATACCTCCAAAACCAGAACCACAATACTAATTCCTTCCTTTACATCATTTTCTCAGATATTTGCCTGCAGCAGAAGTCACGGGCGCTACATTGATCTACCCACCCATTCTTGATTCCTTTATCCTTAACTGTCAATAAGGACACCAAGAACTAGTCACTGTAGGTGGAACCAAGAGAGAAGGGGGAGGGATGAGAAAATATGACATAAAAGATCTTGTATAATATCTTGGTTAGCTTTTTGTCAAGTTAACACAACCTAGAGTTATTTGGGAAGAGGGAACTTCAATTAAGAAAATACCTCCATCAGATCGGTCTCTGAGCAAGTCTGTGGACATCTTTATTACTAATAATTGATGTTCGTGTAAGTCTGGGACCTCTGAGGGAGTAGATCTGAGCTAGGAACTCTGCGGGTCCTGAAACATTAGAGTCTGGGACCTCTGAGGAAGTGGACCAGAGTCAGAGACCTTTGCGGGACTAAGCCCATCCAGGGACGTCCACAGAAGTGGAGCCAGACCAGGTACATTTACGAAAATAGGACCTAGGCTGGATCAGGCCTAAGACAGATAACTCCACAGTAGCAGGTGTAAGGAAGCAACAGCTGAGAGAGTAGGCTGGAACAAGAGATCTCCGTAGGTCCAGGCATGAGTCCAGGACCTCTGAAGAAGTAGTTTTGAGTTTGGAACCTCTAATGGAGTAGGCAGGAACCAGATATCTCTGTAGGTCCAGGCATAAGTCTGGGACCTATGAAGGAGTAGACCTGAGCCAGGACCTCTGTAGGTCTGGACATGAGTCTGGGATCTCTGAGAAAAGAGACTGGAACCAGAGACCTCTGCAGGTCTGGGACACAAATCTGGAACCAGTGAAAGAGGAGGCCTGAGCCAGGACCTCTGCCAGAGCATCCTCAGCAGAAAGAGCCCCAAGTGACCAATCTCACATCAACGGTTGTAACACTTAGAGCAAAGGCCCTAAATGGAGAAACCTTTTTTAATAACACGGGAAGAAAAACGGAGAGTGCAAATTATAGGACATTTCAGTGTATTATAGTCATTTTAATTACAATTATCTAAATAAAAATATTGAGAAAATATGATGGAAAACAAATTAAAAATTTCCAAAGAAATGAGAACAGCAACAAAACTGAATTCACACAGAAAAGAATTAGTAGCAAGACTTGAATTTTTAGAAATCAACTACATCTATCAACAAGTAAATTAAAATAAAATATGGTAGTTTAATTACCGGGGAAATATCATGGTAAATAATTATTTTTCTATAATTCATTAATTTGCAATGAAGATGCTTTTAAACAGCCAGAGCAGGTGTGTGGCACAAGGACAGAAAAAGGCTTCTATTGCACAAGTCTATCCTGATCTATTTGGAGATGCTGTCTGGAGAGATGGATGGAGAGCGCTTCTCCTAGGTTCCAGGGGATGGCATGCCATGATTGATTACAGGATAGAAGCCTGACTCACTCAAGTTCAATTGCCTCTGTCTACCACGCTTTCTTCTTTTCAAAGGTGAAGTAAATTAAACATTAGCACTGTCATTTCAGTGGAAAATGTCTTTTCTGAGAACCATATCTAATGTGTCACACAACCTACACACACACCATCCAAGGCATAGGCTAGACAGTACGTTTTGTCATACAGGGCTTTCTCCTGTGTGTGATGATGATGATGATGATGATGATGATGATGATGATGATGATGATGATGATGTTTTGCTCAGTATGCATTACTGACTGTTGTATTAGGGACCAGCCTCATAAGCTCACTCAAAGCTTTCAGCAGGAGGGATAAGGCTCCTGGACTTGGTATATGTTAATATACTCTAGATGGCCCAGAGATAAAATGACTCACTAATGACATGCATGGCATTAATTCCCAGTGCATCTCCGCCAAATGTGACGCACTTGCCATGACCACAACTGTCCATCATACCACGTATGCTGAAAGAGAGGAAGTGAGGAGGGTGTGATAAACACATCAACTTTGTAATAAATTGTGATAAATCACCACTTTTTATTTACCCCAATGCAGTTAGGGAGCAAAAAAGTAAAACTCAAGTTTCCTCCCTTAAAAAAAACCTTCAAATATTCTGTTTCTTATAATACTTCAGAAAATAAAGTATATATACAAACACTTGCTATTTTTATATTATAGCATATACTTATAATGTGTGAAAACCTCCATTTTCAGGAACTTATACTTCACATTAAACTCCTTTCAATCCAATCATATTCTATAAATTTACCAATAAATGAAAATATTTCTATTTGACTTCAAGACTTTCCATGTAATAAAAAGTATTTATTGTTAATCAATGAGCAAATACCCATTTGTACATCTACTCAGCTATTATCTCCAAATTACTATCTTTCAAAACAACTTATGAAAAATAGGTACAAAATTTACAAAGTTTGTTTCACTTATTCAGGTTTCCACTCTCCTTTAGCCTCAATCTGAGCCTGAAATTATACAATATCCCTTAAATTATATTTGGACCTATATAAAATATTCTCTTTTCTCTCAGCATGACTCTGTTAAGATATAAAAGTTCAGCTGCCTTTCTTGTTCTCAAGTTATTAATGTTTTATTAATATTTAATATTAATGTTAGTTATGAACTCTGGCTCGAAATGTATGTAATAGAGTTTGAAGATTTGAATTGCTGAAGTGTTGCTGGCTATAAGACTTTACATGTGAGGGAAAAAACTGAGTATAAAGAAATAAGCATTGAAAATTTGAAGTTGAATAGATCCTAAAGAGAGAAAGGAGGATTTCAACAGGCAAGAGGCATGGTCAACTATGACATTCATGGCCTTTTCATTATGCAGCTGACAAATATGGGGTAAATGGGCTGTTAGTGTAAACTTACTTTATGTTGCAGACTTGAAATAGACTTGGGAGGGATTATATGTCAGGTGAAAGTGTTTAAATTTAATATGAAAACAATTTACACATGTAAAAAGAAGAGAGGAAGAATTAGAGCTAGTAGTCAGATAAACAATACTAATAATATTACAATATCAATAGAATTTATAAACAAGTGAGGATTTGGGTGTAAGGAATATAAGACAAGTAAGAAAATTGGGTACTGTGGAGATGGCTCAGTGACTAGAGTAAAGTCTCACTACTTGAATGCAGAGAAGGAAAATCCCAGAATTGGCAAGCTCTGAGTTCAACAAGAGACGATGCCTCCATGAATAACTAAAATAGTCATTGAAGAGATACCTTGGGCCAGCCTCTAATCTCCACATGCACACACTTGCATATACACCTACAGACAAATGTGTGCCCATGCACTTTTATGAACATGGCAAGCTGTGAATTCATGAATAAAGCAGATTATACTACAATGTATTTTGATTTTAAGCAAATGGTAAAATCGTGGATTATTTAGAGACAGGCAAGATAAATGTAAGTTTTTGTTCAGTATATCTAAAACAAATCATATAATATAATAGCATCTATGTCCTGGAAATGCTGAAGCATGCATGGGCAGCCCGTATATGGCAGTTCTTTTGACCTTGTCCATATTGGATTTCATGGTCTAAGTTGATGAGGATGACTGAGCAGGTCTCTTCTTCAAAAGGCACCAGATCATATTGCAGATGGTTTTAAGGACCTTTGAAAGAGCAGGCAGTGCTCTTAACTACTGTGTCATCTCTCCAGCTCCGTATAATAGAAAAGAATTTCATAGTTTATAAAGAAAGCAGGTAAAGTGAGTGAAATAACTGTTCAATAACTTTTGGGATAAGTGTTGGATTAGACACTTCGGGGCATAATATTGTGTGATCAAAATAAATGATGACTAATATTATATTCATTTATACTTAAAGAAAATGGGTGAGGTGAAATTCACTTAAAGTATTTTGCTAAACAATTGGTAAGAGTTATGCAATTCAGTTTTCAAAATTCTTGAGACAGATTCATTTTTATCAGTGGGGCCAACAATAGTTGTTTTCAATCTGTGGGTCTGACCTCCACAGGGGTCACATATCAGATAGCTTGCATATCTTATATCTACATTAAGATTCATAAGAGAAGAAAAATTACAGTTATGAAGTATCAAGAAATAACTTTATGGTTGGGCATCACTATAACGTGGGGAACTATATTAAAAGGTCACAGCGTTAGGAAGGTTGAGTATCACTGGCCTACAGGAAATAGGATAACTCTAATTAACTTAAGTCTCCATGCAAGGAAAAGAATGCTTAAAAGTCACATCTTAAATGTGAAAGAACTCTGTGAAAATGTCATTACTTAAGTAACTCATGGACTTAGACATTTTATCAAAAGTCATCAGTCTTTAATATTGTGGACAATGAGGAAGCTGCTGAAGTTTAACATTATCATTTAAAGAACGATTCTTTAAATTCTTACATTTATATAGCTATTTCCCCTATCAAATATAAACCAACCACTCTTATCATTTATGCAAGTACATTCAACTCAGTCCCTCAGTGGCAACTCAGTTATTGACAGGCCTTTAAATGATTAAACTTCATAATCTTCCTTTTTTTTCTGGTGTTATAATCCTCAAGATCCTTTAAAAGCCCTCTAAAATGATTGCTTCTGATGCCTCTACTGCTTTCTTCTGTCTTTGTTACAAGAATACTGGGGTGGTTTACTAACTCCATATCTCTCATATCGCACATCCTATGTTTTCTCTAAACCTTTAATACTTGCTATTTTTAAAACGATTAAATGCATCACTGAGTCAAAAATAATTCTAAAATGTATTTTAGTATGTTTTACTTTCTTCTCACCCTGCAAAGGTTATTATCTTTACCAAAAATATTTGAATATATTAAATACCTATATCAAATCCATGTAAAAATTAAATATATATTTATATGTAAATATGGTGATGCACCCCATTAATACACATACCTTTTGTGTTTTTATGTACTAATTAAGTAAGTTAATTGAAAAATAACGTTACAAGAACATGGAACTACATATTAATTTAGAAATTTGTTACTTAAATTTGCCCTATTGAAGGTAAAATTTTTATACTTAATTCTATGCTCTATTTAGAGAGCAAATAAATAAGGAGGATACTCTATTCCTGCTTAAAGACGACATGAATAAGGATGACACCATCAGACAATCAGACATGCTATCATGAATATGGTAAAATCTCATGGCTGTACCCCTAAACAAAACTACAGACAACTATTACTGACAAAGGGGGAAATAGTCATTCTAGAGACAAGCCCTTTCATAGCTTACACAATTCCATGTGGTCATCCATGACATCATAAAAGCAACACTAACTAGACTCTGCAGGTTGTGTTTATGTTTTTATGCATTTATACAGATATAATAAGAATTAAAGAAAGGGGGGTCATTAATTTAAAAAGCAATGGTGTACAAGAAAGGGTGGGATGGAAGAAAGGAAGGGCCCTTAAGATTTGATTATATTTGAATTAAAATAAATATATGGTACAAATCAGCATAAATTGTATACTATTTTCTGTAGATTTCTATAATGGCATATAATTTTAATGTATTTATTACATTTATTTACTCATTATTTATTTGTGCATGGGCCATGTGTGGGTGCACACATGTCACAGTGAGAATGTGTAGATCTGAAGACAGCACGTAGGGGTCAGGGCTCACCTTCCCTTATCCTGGCCCTAGCAACAGAACACAGACAGAGGCAGGCATAAGTGCTTTTATACACTGAACCATCTCATCAACATGGAACTACCTTATATTTATATAAAGTCTGACATCAGAGGCCTCGAAAACTACTAGAAAACAAACCAACTCACATAGTATGCAGGGACCTTACAACTCTCGCCTAAGGTTTTTAATTCTATAGGGCACTGCTCCAGACTCTTCTGGGTATGTATTTTTTTACTAAGATACAGGGGTCAGTAGCTTCTTATTGTGATCTATTTTATTGATTGTTTTACAAGTCACACAGTTATATTAAAAACTTTGGAGATATAATTATACGAATTTTGACAAATGCCTATAAATATATGAATACTGTCCCAAAGAGAGAGACCATATCTAAGCTAAAACTTTCTTAGCCCTCTGTAAAACCCCATTCATGGTACCCACAGGCTTGATTTCAGTATCTTGATTTTTTTTTGGCTTACTTAAAACCTTCTTCTTTTGATCTTTTTTAAATTATTTTTCTTTTAATTTTTATTTAACTTTTATACTAAACCCAAGGCTCACACACTAAGCTCACGGTGGTATCTCACTCTCAAGCCCCAACCATGTCCTTACAGTTTTAAATCACTGAAAGTCATCTAAAGACAAAAAAAAAAAAAAAAAAAAAACAGCAACAAAAAAGCTTATGATCCCAGCTCCTTCTATTTTTAGTATACAAGCTTCTGGAGTTCTTTGAGCAAAGCAGTTTCTTTTTATTGCTAAGTAAAATTAAAATGAATATTTGTTTATTCATTCACTAGCTGACAGAAGCTTGGCTTGCTTCCAACTTTTAGTGACTATAAATAAAACTCTTATAAATATTAATATAAATTGTTTTGTAAGGATCTATGAATCCATTTCCCTTGGGTAAACATCTAGGAATGCTTCTAGCTTGGTTGCGTTTTAATTGTATATTTAATTTGGTAATAAAAAACCAACCCACATCTGTCTTTTTTTTTTTTTAAACTGAAACATCTTTAGTAATGGGAAATGGCCCCAATGTTGATAAAAAAAATAACAACAGTGAGAACTCTGAGCACAGACTCATCTTGGTTTGGATACCGTCTATTGGCTCATGCATTTAAACCCTGGAACAAAGTCAGTGGCACTGTTTGAGAAGGTTATTGAACATTTAGAAGGTGGGGTCTGGCTGGCAGGAGTGTGTCTCTGAGTTGGGCTTTGGGATTTCATAACCTCACCCAACTTTGTTGCTTTGGGTTTTTTTTTTGTTGTTGTTGGTTTTTTTTTTTGTGTGTGTGTGTGTGTGTTGAAAATGTGGTCTCTTGGCTTCTGCTCTTACTGCAATCTGCCAAGGCTTCCTGTCATTATGTATTCTCTTTGTAATAGGCAGATAAACTTTGGTCATGGTAATCACAACAGAAAAATGACTAATATAGCCATGCACATGACAGAACTACCTTGGTCTCGGAGCTGTAGAGTTCCTGAGCCTGAGCTAATTTTGAATAGCTTTTAAGTCATCTTTTGCTTATATTATATATGTGTTTAGAATACCCTTTTTCTACTTAAGTTCACAGTATAAGGGCATTTTATATATGATTGAACATGACTTATAGGAATATTCTGCAGGACAGTCACATCTCAGAAAAGAAAAATGAACAGCTCAGAGCAAGGATCATTCAATAGGTGATACAAATCACAGAATAAGAAGAGATCTTTTTTTTTCTCTCAGTTACTCATAAAAGTTGAAATCATATTCAGAGAGTTAATTATTTTTGGTTGTCTTAAAAATAAAGAGTACACATTGTATTCAAAGATCTGTTAAAAAAACTTTGAGACATTTTTGCTGTTGGATATTTCTTTACTGTATGAAGATGTGTCATTGTGACTGGTGTAATAAAGAGATGAATAGCCAATGGGTAGGCAGGGGAGAATAGGTGGAACTTTTGGGGAAAGACAGAACACAGGGAGGAAGGAGGTATAGGATAGATGCCAGGGAAACAGAGGGTGTCAAACATGGAGAACAAAGAAGTAAATCCATACGGCAGAATGTAGATTAGTAGAAATAGGTTAATTTAAGTTTAAGAGCCGGTTGAGAAAGTGGGGGAACATCAATGTAAATGATTAATGGACAGACTAAATAAATGATAGTCAAAATAAATGTAAAAGCTTAGGCTAACTTTCTGTATTAGCCATGGTTCTTTCATGTATATAGCATGTATGTATGTCTACGTATATGCATATATATTTATGTAAGTATGTATGTATTCCAGCTAGTCCAGCAGCTTTTACCAACAGAAGAGCTCATAATCCAATAGTTGTTCAGACCATTAGCCTGCTGCCTTATTTAGTCTTCACTGTAAACCAGAATCCCAACAGGGTAGTCTCTAATGCCAGTGATGGAATGCACTTGCCAGGGAGAGCCAGAGTAAATAAGCAAGGAGAGCAAATTTTCTTATTCCATGCCCTTTACATAGGCTGCCACGGAAAGTGTGGTCCAGATTAATGGTGAATCTTCCTATCTCAAAAGATCATGATTAAAACTGGATCTTCTCACTTCAAATGATTTAATTAAAAAACAAAATCCTTCACAGGTGTTCCCCTACACTTGGATTTTAGCTAATTACAGATATAGCCAATTGACCACCAAGAATTGCCATCACATTTTCTTAAAATGAAACAGCACATGATGAACTTATTAAAAGTTCTCAATTGAATAGTAGTGAAGCTTAGAACTAGAGGACTTGCATTGCCTGTGCGATGTTCCGAGTTTGATTTCTCTCACTACAGTGAAAGAAAAGGGAAAAGGAGAGAAACTTGTGTGAATTTGTGTTCCCTTAGAAAAGAAAAGATCATTTCTAAGATATAGTGGATAAATTATATATGGAGTAGTTAATCACACTCCCAGTACCAGTTGTGGTTTCCCTCTTGTTGAGCAGGTCTGAAGTCCAATTAGAGATTGATGGTCACTGAGAAAGTGTGTGTGCCACTATTACACTCTTAGTGTTAGTACCATGCTGGTCATTGATATGGTTCAGAAGTGTCATAGCTTGGTGGGACTGTTGGTTGCCTCCATCTTTGTAGCTTGCATGGCACCATCTGGTATGATGAAAGGTTGTCCTCAGAGAGGGGCGTTTAGGTCAGTATCAGCTCAGGCATCTCTGTGCCCTGTTTCTGAAGTATATGGTTCCTTTAGAAATTGGGGCTTGCTTTCTACCACTGGGGGTAGGACAATCTGGCTAACTCCTGAGGGAACGTGCAGTCATGGATACTGGAAGAGAATCTGCAACCACTAATTTACTAAGTCAGTATAAACTAACAAAAATCTATAAACATTTGTCCCGATTCCCACAGATATCAATGATCCTCATCTCTCACAAAGAAACTTTTCACTTCTTTTCTAAAACTTTTAATTTAATTTACCTCCCAATTGCAGTTTCCCATCCCTCCTCTCCTCCTCTTCTCTCCCTCCTGCCTCCCCTCTACTCCATCCACTCCCCCTCTATCTCCATTAAGAAAGAGGGAGACCTCACAAGAGCATCAACAAAGCATGGCTCATCAAGTTGATGCAGGAACAAGCTCTTTCCCCTACATCAAGGCTGGCCAAGGCAACTCACCATGGGGAATAGGTTCCCAAAATCCAGCTGAAGCACCAAAGATGGGTCCTGATCACACTGCTAGGAGCCCCATGAACTGACCAGGCTCCACAAATGTCACATACATTCAGAGGGCGTAGGTTGGTCCAATGCAGAATCCGTTTAGTTCTTTTTTAATAGACAAAAACCACACCACACAAAAAATAGACAACAACAAAAAACCCACAAACAAGTGAAAAAACACAACCATTACAATTCTGAGTTGTGGGAGCACAGTCCCAATGGATGATATTTACAAAACACTCCCAAGCTTAAGGCTCATAGAACACTGTTGAAGATCTATGAAGAATTTTGATGGGATTTTGATGGGGATTGCATTGAATCTATAGATTGCTTTTGGTAGAATTGCCATTTTTACTATGTTGATCCTCCCAATCCAAGAGCAAAGGTCCAAATCAGGAGCAGAAGGAGACGGAGCACGAGCAAGGAACTCAGGACCAGGAGGGATGCACCCACACACTAAGACAATGGGGATGTTCTATTGGGAACTCACCAAGGCCAGCTGGCCTAGGTCTGAAAAAGCATGGGATAAATCCGGACTAGCTGAACATAGCGTACAATGAGGAATACTGAGAATTCAAGAACAATCGCAGTGGGTTTTTGATCCTACTGCACGTACTGGCTTTGTGGGAGCCTAGGCAGTTTGGATGCTCACCTTACAAGACCTGGATAGAGGTGGGCAGTCCTTGGGCTTCCCACAGGTCAGGGAACCCTGATTGCTCTTCGAGCAGATGAGGGAGGGGGACTTGATCGGGGGAGGGGGAGGGAAATGGGAAGCGGTTGCGGGGACGAGGCAGAAATCCTTAATAAATAAATCAATTAAAAAAAAAAGAACACTGTTGAAGAGAGGGCAGAAATACTGTAAGAGCTAGCAGTCCAATGAGCTTGCTGTGAGTTTCATTTCACCAACATTAAACTTACTGCCCAAGTCTGAGCTGAACAAGGACAGCACCAATGGATAAGACACAGGAAGAGTAAAGCCAGTGAGGCTTCCACCATACAGCTGAGGAATACTGGGAGCAGGCGTGATAGACTTCCCCTGGGAAGAGCTTATAAATTAGTTATCTAATACCAAATTGTCAGTTCTGAATATTATGACCAAACGAAGATTCTAAGAGACTTGTGCAAAGTTACAAAATACTAAATGACAGGTGGGAGTAAAGACAAAGACTTTAGTTCCCCAAATCTTATGTACTTTTTTAATGAGATTTGCTTTCTTTTTTTTCATGACCAAAAGTGATAGAACCATACCTAATAAAATCTCTACAATTTGTAGCTCTGTAATCTTATTTTTAAATTTTGGGTATTTCTCTGGTGTCTCCAGGGATAGCAATAGGAGCCTATTTATGGACAGACAGTTTCTTTCCCTAAACTGTCTAACAATAACTAATTTTGTCCTCTCTAAGTGAACCACTTGCATGTTATTCAGCTAATATTTTAAATTATTATTCTCCTTTGCAGAGTGACTGTGTATTCTAGGTTAAATGTTACTTGAGTTATAAATGTGTTTTTGAAAATTTGCAGGGAACCCTTTAAATTGCCGTTTAGAATATAGAAAAGTTTCATTACCTTTCAAATGGAAATATACAAAACAGCAGCAGCATCTGTGCTGGAGTCATTTCAATATTGTTTTTTCCTTCTTGAGTTCAAATTTGGTGATACACATGATAGCATAAGTGGGTATTGATATACTCCATCCGTGCTTTCTAACTCATTTCTCCAGTGATGAATGGAAATAAGACCCCAAATTTAAAGTGTTAACTACAACTGTGAGATTTCTGACATAATTTTAATGCTTGAAAGTTGAATAATTTAGAGATGATTAAGTTTAGCTAATAAAAGTCACTTTGACATCAGTCAACAGGACTTAAGTCAGCATGCCTCTCTGATCCTGCCATTTTTTGGGCTTTACACTGTCAGTTGTAATTCTACTTCCCTGCTAAGTCGATACAATTATATTACTACAGGGACTTCATTACAGCCACAGGGAAGACAGCAGCTGAGGTATACAATTTTCTTCCTATGAGGCCAGCAATACTAAACAGTTATGGGAACAATGGTCTACAAAAGCACCATAAAAGATGCTGTCTTAAATATTGTTATGCCATTAAATCATCCAGTAAAAGATACAAAGTTATTAAAAATTAGGAAAAAATAATGAAGAACAGGGAATTTTATTCCCATCTGTCTGATTTGGCTGTGGGGGTTGCTACAAATAAGATATTTCTAAATTTTCATTAAAAGTAATTTAGAGGTTGTTTTTTATTGGATCTTTGGAATTTTAGTGTTCACCTTGATGAATCTAAAATTTATGAGGATTGGATAGGTTGCACATAAATTAGTAATGACATGGTTTTTGATTATATACTTAGAATAGTATAAATTTCAGAATTAGCATTCCTGTCCACATATTGATTTTCTATAATGTGGCATTAGAGCATTCTTTTAGACTCCACTTGAAGAGTATATCCTAAGATTCATATTCATGATTCCACTTTTTGCCTTCACGTGAATTTCCTCCTGTTTTTTGGTCAGACTAGTTTTATCACTTGTAAATTGTTTTCTATCCATTGGCTTTGAGTAATATGTCTTGTACACATTTTTGGATCTTCAAATACCTGCTATATTTTATCAATTACTTTTGCTAAAAAACCATCAAACAAAACAACATCAAAACAACAAAGAAATAACCATTTTCTTCAAACAAACCAAAGAATAATAATCATAAAACCCCCTTAACACAAAATCCAAAGAAACCTTATTGAAAATTCTCTGTTTTGTGCTACAATGTTCCACTGAATTTTTTCTGAGTGGTAATCAGTGACCACATGGTAAGTTCAATTCAGGTATTGAAATATTAGTGAGGGAAATAAGCTTGTCCGAAGAAGGTACACAGAGTTTTTTAAGCTGGCAAATAAATAAATCCCTGCAACACAAGACAATGCAACTCACAGTGTTCTCTAATCTAATTATGGGATGTATCTATGATTGAATATTTCATTTATCCATTTAGTCAGATTGTCTACAATGTATGACTCTACTACAGGTTTTATTTATTTGTTTCTACCAATGGATTAAGTATAGGAAGACAGAAGCAGAGGCTTAGAAGGGTGCAAGAAAAAGACCATTGCCAAATGTTTACAGATTAACTTCAGAGCAGAAAAGCCAAAGGCAAAGATTTTCCCTTAGTTTTGGTAGGAAAGCAGATCTTCTGACAACTTGACCTTCAACTTCTTACTTTCAGTATGATAAGACAATTGGTTTGTGTTCACTGAAACCTCTTAGTTATGATCTTGGTCATATTCAGAAATGAATATGCTTCTTTCCAAAGAAAATAAAATAATTTCCTTTGTCCACATACAGTGACAAATTTTAACTTGAAGAGTATGGTTGCAGTTCTGAAAGCGCCTGTTTCAAAACACTGAGATGCCCTGAAGATAAAAAGTTAAACAACCTACATAAGATAAAGAATAAAAAAAAATAAAAATTTCATTTTGTTAAAAAATAACTGTTTATTGAATGATATACTGAGTGATAATACAATGGATTAGATTTCACTCCTAGATTTCTCCTTCAAGGAAACAAGCAGAATTTGTCAAAAGGGTTATTATTTGATAAGGCAACACTTTAGATTCTTGATATCTATCAGAATCACTTAGAAAGTTGTTTTCTTAACTGCAGATGGCTGAGTGCCATCATCAGAGTTTAGAGTGAGAGTCAAAGAATTTGCATCTTTATAAGATTCTGGATGATGTTGGCATGGTCCCTCTAGGGAATAACCTTGAAAAGCATGGCTATAGCAGCAGGAGCATGCTAGTGAGCTGAGCTGAGCTCATAGAGGCGTTCTGTCACGTTATAGACATTCCTTCTTTGCAGTGGCAGTCACTCCCTTTCTTTCTAAAATTAGGTAGCACCCCTAACACATATTTCTATAATACAGCTAGATAAAACTAGATGAATTATTATTTATTAATTTTAGTGGATAATCTCAAGTACAAAACAAATGTTTTGCCAACTAGAATAAGGGATATTTGTTATTTTCTCTCCTCTGTATTTTTCTGGTAATAAGCTACAGTTTAACATTATAAATCTGTGGTATGTGAAATTTGTCATGCACAATCTCTAAGTCAGAGCAGTTTAAATCAAAGGTCCGTGGCTCCTACATTCAAAAACACCGAATGATCATCATCAACGGGATTCATGTAACTTTTGTGCACATACACACAGACACTAGCACAGCAAACATTGTGGTAGAGTTTTGTCTTTGTGTTAGTTTGGTGCAAGGAACTGAACTTAAGTCCTTGCATGTGTAGGTAAGTACTTTACCATGGTATTATATTCCCAGCCTCACATCTCATATTTTCTCATATTTTGAAAAGTAACCATGTATGACTATTGATTGGACATGGCCAATAAATATTTACTCCATCTGTTGGCAGGAAACTGTGAAGTGGCATGGCAATGAGAGAAGATGCCGCCTGTTACTAATCTTTATTGTTGTGTTTAAAACTGACTGAATGGCTGACTCAGATTTTCACAAATTTTAATTGTTGGATAATCCAAACAAATGTCTAAATAGTGAATATTTGCTTGAAGTTGTAATTTGATAAGGTATCAAAACAAGTAAGTCTGTGAGAGTGAGTATACCTGCATAAATATAAGTACCCCACAGCCACACCTAGACCTTATTGGACCCCTTCCCTATACTCAGGAAGGCCAGGTTCAGGGCTGCCAAATGTACTGATCCTTAAGGAATACTGTAATTAGAAAATGTGTCTGGACGACAGAACTCTTCTCCATCTCAAAGAGTTCCATCACTCAGAAGCTTGTAGACTTTGAGAAACTCTCCAGTCTGACTCCTACTACACTATCAGAAAGGTGTCAACATCCTTAACTTCTAACACACCCCCACCATTGATACTCTGTTACCTGGATTTGGTGAGATATGTGCAGGAAAACTAAGAAAGACAAGATTCTTCCTTCCTTCCTTCCTTCCTTCCTTCCTTTCTCTCTCTCTCTCTCTCTCTCTCTCTCTCTCTCTCTCTCATAATTGTCTCCTAAAAGTTCACAGAGAAAAATAGTGGCAAAGCCTTTGTTATCAGCACATTAAACTATTATTTAATGTTTAAATTTTAAAATTTTTACATTTTATTTATTTTATTTTTCTTTTTTAAAAGGGAAATAAACTATCTTTTTACATTTTATATACCGGTCCCAGTGCCCCCCCCCCCATCTTCCCATTCCCACCGCATGTCCTCCACTCCATTCCCCCATCCAATCCTCAGAGAGGGTAAGGCACATTGTTTTGGGGAAGGTCCATGGCCCTCCCTACTATAACTTGGCAGAGCAAGGTATCCATCCAAAGAGAATAGGAACCTAAAAAGCCAGTAGAAGCAGTAGGATAAGTCATAGTGCCACTGCCCCAGCCATACCACTGTCACCTACATTCAGAGCGAATAGTTTGGTCCTATGCTTGTTCCTTCCCAGTCTGGCTGTAGTTGGTAAGCTTCCTTTCACTCAGGAAAACTAGTGAAGTGGATGTTCCCAGCATGGTCTTGACCTCTTTTCTCATATTCTCACTCCTTTCACTCTACAATTGGTCTTTGGGAGCTCAGTCCAGTGCTCCAATGTGGGTCTCTGCCTCTGTTTCCATCAGTTGCTGGATGAAGGTTCTATGGTGAGGTTTAAGATATTTATCAATCTAAATACAGGGCAAGGCCAGTTTAGATACCGTCTCCTCTATTGCTTAGGGCCTTATCCGGGGTCATCCCTGTGGATTCCTGGGAATTTCTCTAGTTGCCAGGTTTCTTGCTACTCTCATTGTGGCTTCCTCAATCAAGATATCTCTTCCCTTGCTCTCATCTTTGTCCTTCTTCCATATTGACTATCCTTTTCCCTCAGTTTCTTTCCCCCCCTACTCTTATAGCCTCCTCTTCCCCTTCTACTTTCTATTCTCCCTCCATCCCTCAAGCTCCCAATTTTGTCAGGTGATCTTATCTATTTCCCCTTTCTAAGTGTATCTATGTGTGTTTTTCTTAGGTTTCCCCTTGTTACTTAGCTTCTCTGGGATCCTGAACTAAAGGCTCACTATCCTTTGCTTTACAGCTAGTATCCCCTTTGAGTGAGTACATACCATTTGCATCTTCAACAAATGGTGCTGGCTTAACTGGATGTCAACCTGTAGAAGAATGAAAATAGATCCATATCTATCCCCAGGCACAAAACTAAAGTCCAAATGGATTAAAGACCTCAATAGAAATCCAACCACACTGAAGCTGATAGAAGAGAAAGTGGGAAGTATCCTTTAATGTATGGGCAAAGGAGACCACTTCCTAAATAAAACCCCAGAACCATAGACACTGTGAACAACAATAAATAAATGGGACCTCCAGAAACTAAGAAGCTTCTGTATAGCAAAGGACACAGCAAATAAGACAAAAGGCCGCCTACTAAATAGGAAAAGATCTTCACCAATCCCACATCGGACAGACAACTGATCTGCAAAATATATAAAGAACTCAAGAATCTTTTTTTTTTTAAATAAAGTTTTGGGCAGTGGTAGTACATGTATTTAATCTAAACACTTGAGAGGCAGAAGCCTGTTAATCTCTGAGTTCAAGGTCAGCCTGGTTGGTTTCAGAGCAAGATGCAAAATGACCAGAGATACACAGGGAAACCTTGCTTCAAAGACAAAAAAAAAATAATAAAAATAAGCAAAAGCAAAATAAGAAACAAACAAAAACAGAAACAAATGAATTTCTGTTAATATAACAATTGAACAAAGCTATATATGCATTTCACAGAAGGAAAAAAAAAAGCTAAGTTGCCCCATCTTTGGAAAAAATAACAGAACCGCTCAAAATAAAAGGAGGGTGCACATACAGTAAGTCAAGACAGCTCGTGGCCCTGAACCTCATCAATTCCCAGCGTTGGAATATCAGGCAGTATAAAACCTGGCACCTTCAGATAGATGGACTTTGAATTCTCCAGACAGGTTGAGGTTTTATCTCACTTAGCATCTGTCATAATGATAAGTGGGCATATGCCCAGCAGTGTTTGTAAGCCATTCATGTTAATGGATTGATAGTCCCAGATACAGCTCTTTATGGCTGACTTCTGGCAAACAGTTTTACAGATGTCTCCCCAATTACAGGATGGAGAAGAGGAAGCCTGTGTTGACTTCATTTTGTCTAGTGCCTAGGAAGGTATAACCACAAAGGATATCCCCGAGCATATAGGAAGGAAGGCATCAATGCCCTTGGACACAGCATTCTGATAAGAAATAACTTCTTAATCATCCATTCAGAAACTCAATTTCACAATTAAACAGTGACAAGGCACCAGCTATATTTTTATACGTAGGGGTTTCTATGTGTTTTAAAGGACTATATAACTTTATTTCTAGTAAAGTGTCTGTTGCTTGTTGTTTTTCCTCTTTGTTAATTAAAGCAGGGTAGTGTTGGAGTTAATAACTACAGCCATTTGACAGACTATCTGGTTTCTATTAGGAATCAGTAAGTGCCAGAAATCTTTATCCCCCCAAGTGAAAACCTAAATACTAAATCATAGTCATGGATTATACAGCATTTCAATCAAATTGCCCTTGCCACACAGGTATCTTCCGATACCACATGTTCAACCCATAAACTGTTAGCAATCTTTAATCTCTCAGGCACATTATAAGATCATTTTATCAATCCTTTTTATTTTTTTTCCTAGAAAGAACTTTTAAGACTTAGATTTCTCCTTTTCTTGCTTTATTCATGTTGGGAGCTTTCACACTTAAACCTTCAGTCCTATCTGATGCTCGGCCTTGGCTTAGATTTTAGCCAGAGGTTCATCACCTTCTTCTCTCTCACTATTAGCCTATTTTAACGCTCAGGTGTTTCCATAGACACATATATAAGAATCTAGACTGCCTCTCTCACAATGTTTATTCACTCATATAATCATAGTAGAAACCTTCAAGTCACCAATATCTCCTTCCTACAATATTCAATTTGGAACACACTTTCATTTTCCTACTTTTTAAAATTTCTTTTAACCTAAATACCATGTAACACATTTACTTTTCCATCATCCCTGCTACGTCATCATCTCCTTCACATCAACCACAGAAGCAATGTTGGATATTAGAATATGTGCCATAAACACATCCTCATACCTTTTTGTTCCTCCCACCCATGCCTTTTTTGGTATTACCATGAAATTAAGTTATTCTTCCTACTCAGCAAAGAAAACCTCACAGGCAGAGGAAGTAAGACAGATGAATATTTTAGCTAATTTCACAATTACAAACATCATTGCTGCCAGATGTAGTGATACACACATCTTTGAGCCCTGCAATTAGGAGGCAGAGGCAGGTGAATCAATGTAAGTTCAAGGCCAGCTTGGTATGCATAATGAATTCCAGGACAGTTAGAGCTTTGTAAAAGAGAGACCTTATTTCAAAAATAAATATAATAATAATGATAATATAACAACAAAAAATAATGTCACTGTCTTTTACTCTTTCATTGTTCTCTTATGCATATATTCAGCCAAGTGACTTTTATATGTATGCTTCTTCTCTAACATAACTTTATATTAATTTACTCTTATGGGAGAATACTTAATAGGTTGGAAAATGGCTTACCAAGCCTCCTTCCTCTATATCTCAAGACAGACTTTCATCTATACCCAGAACCTCTACTTTACTTCCTTTAGTAGATAATATATGTCTGATTCTCCTTTTCACTAACAATAGGACACAGTATCTTGTCTGGATTAGCAGTTGTCTCTCTAAATAAAATATCCTGGAGTCCTACAAGCATGCTTCATGTTGGTACTATAGTGGAAGGAGAACTCTTGGCTTCACAGGGGTGGCACTGTCCTCTAACATTTTTTGCCTCAACTTCATTTCACATGGAGAAAAATCCTGCAATATACATTTAAAAATTGATGCCAAGAATTTTGATCAATTTGTAATGCTCACATTTTGTTTTAAACCTCATTATTATTCAGGTTTTATCCTCAGCCATGGAACAAAATATTCCTTCAAATACACATCTTTATTTCATTTGGGGAGCAATCAAGATATTCTTCTTTTAGTTTGAATTATACAGTAACACTGCCACCCGTTGTACCTATACTATACTGAAGAGCACTAAACGTAATCCTACTAAACTTCTGAACCTTCTAAGTACTTTCTCTTCATTCCATCATTCCTGTGTAAACACTGTTATAGTTCTACATTTATGAGAGAAACTTTTATGGCTTCCAGCTGTTAATGAGAACTTCTAGTAACATCAATTTCTCAGTAGTGGTATTATGCTGGCAAAGGGATTCAGATAGTAAAAGAATTTGCTGTGGATTCGCAACTGAGAACTTAAATGAAACTGATCGAGAAAACCACCAACTCCACAACCACAAAACTGTCTTCTGACCACATTCATGCCTTGTATGCACACACACACACACACACACACACACACCACACACACACACACACACACACACACACACACACCATGATTTGGTACAGTAATAAATTTTAAAACTGTGGTCAATAGCCTTGCTAATAATTTAAGCATCTTGAGAAGCACTATTTTTAGCAGTGTACCTGTCTTATGTCATGATTACTATTTTTCAGCTAAAGGATTAGTTAGGCATAAAAAAAATGTAGTATAAAGGAATCAAGCCACTTTTGAAGCCACTTGTTGAAGGAATGAGTTTGTAGATATACCAGACATAGTATTATGAGGGTGCCTGTAAGCCAGGTTCAAAGAAATAGAACCCACAGGAAAAGGAAGCATTATATCAGCCAGAAAAGATTCAAAGTGACTTCAAGTCAGAGTGTTTGTGAGGGTCTCATATTAATGTCACCTAAGACAGAGATACTTTTAGGGGGTCATCTCAAAGTATCTTTAAAAAAGTCACTCCAAATCTTCCATTTGGAAAATCATTCACTTAGAGATAACACACATTCGACTTTTATAATCGAGAAAAATATTTGTATATTAAGCACCTAGCTAGCAAAGGGAGTCATAGTGATTCAATACTAACTGAACGCAACACATTATTTAACAGTCAGGAACTTTGAACTGAATATCTGATGTCTCAAGTATGTAGAGTTGCAAAGCAAACTATTTTTTGAAAATAGACAGTTGAACAAACATCAAGGTACAACAATCATTTTCTTCCTTTTATTTATATTTTTTCCTAAACAAACATTTTTATTAAAGCTTTTTAAAGGAAGTTAAGCACCGTTTCTAAATGAAATGACTGGGGCTTCAAGCATTTAAGAAAATATTATGTAAAACAAGCCATTATAGTTATTTTAGTAATTTTAAGTTAAAATTATAAACCTTCATTTAGGTTTTTATTGTCCAATAGAGCAAATACAATTTGTATATGATTGTCCATTTTTTCCACAAGCATAAGATTTGCGCCGTTACAAGACATGATATATATTCTTCATTTGTCATAGAGTCTAAGTGAATTTTCAGCATATTTGTGATAAATTCCACCTTTTGATTTAGTTCCCTGAGGTCAGCAATTGAGATCTATCTTTGTTTTCTGCTCTTCATACTAGATTCAATTTGTTGTTAGTGTTCAAGATTTAGATGCTGAAGTGATTTATGGAAACATGACCTGCTGATCCTGTTTTCAAGCTAAGACTACATTATCACTGACATCAGATTATTCTTGTAAGAAGAGAAAAGAAAAGATAGTGCTAAAAATAATTCCATTTCCTTGCCTATTCAGCAGAACAAAAGCTGAGAAATCATACTGTTTGATTCCTAAACATTATTTATGTCTGCTATTTACTTCAAATGCCTTATCCCTTTAACTCTTAAAATCTAGTGAAATATATAGAAAACATTAATGTTGTATAAGAATGTCATTTTCAGTATGACACAAGGTGCAAATTGACTCTTACAGAACAGACATGACAAAACACTTTCATTCTGGCACAAAATTCACTTGCTTGTCAGGGGATATCTGTAGCATTCTCCTTTGTTGAGAGGAATTGTGGGACCCTGAGTGAGTGAGTTAGAAAATAATGCCAAGGTGAATATTGATACCTACCGTGGGTTTACAGATGTGATCCCAATAGAGAAGACAGATTTTTCTCACCTGTGCATTAGTGCTTGAAATATAAAGTCATTTTAACTATTAAGAGACAGCCACATATTTGTGGGAATAGCATCATATATGGTGTAATAAACACTGAGAATGGCATTGACTTTGCGAATTCTTATTTTCTATGGATAGGTATGAGACAGCAGAGTTTCAGAAGTACCACATTCCTCCAGGAGACTATAATTAATGCAATGGAATGCCACAATTGAGAGAATAGTGTCTAGATTTAACCACTCTAAGGGAAGACTATGAGAATGATCTTTAATGAAAGAAAAATATAGCCCGGTGAGAATTGTTTATAACTTCTACCCAACTACATTTTAATGTGGCCTTTGATGATAGAAAAAGAAATCTGCTTATCAAAGGAAAAAAGAAATACAGAGCTACTGTTTGACCTCTTTAAACTTCTGACTTTCATCTTAGTTCAGAAAAATGCCTTGATCCTAGACTGCTCAATGTCAAAGACCCCAAGAATCAAAATGACTAATAATAAATGTAATAAATGTCAAATGTTTTATTTGAATTAGCAAAATGTAATTTAACTCTATTATTACTGTTAGTATTATTTTCTCCCCAATCTTGAAACAAAATTAATTGTTTGTACGTGTTGATTATATCATCAAATTAGTAGCTCAAAATGTTAAACAAAAGAATGTCTGTATTAGCTTTCTTGCAAATATCTTCTAGCAATGTGAATTCTAAACCTAACAACAAAATATTTTCTCTGCTAGAAATAAAACATGCCCCCCCAAATATCTTGCACTTCATTGGTTTTATTTGATATGAAGGGAAAATAACTACTTCAAATTTCCCTTTCTGGTTCAACCAATGGTTCTTTTAGATGCATTCATAAGCATCATCATGAAGGTAAGAATAGTGCTGTGGAATAATCCTTGTGTACATGTAAATATTTGGCACTGGAAATGATTTAATAAAGCACTGATTGGCTGATAGCCAGGTAAGAAGTGTAGGTGTAGTGACCAAACTAAGGATGCTGGCATGAAGGACAGAGTCAGGAGAGTCACAAAGAGACACAGTGAAACAAGATGGGAATGCCGTGCTGAGAAATGGTATCAAGTCATGTGATAAAGCATATATAAGAAACATGGATTAAATTAAATGTAAGAGTCAGCTAGTATTCAGCCTGAGCTATCAGCCTAGCATTTGTAATTAATACAAGCCTCAGTGTGTTTACTTGAGAGTCATCGCAGGACAGGAAACTCTGCATAAAGGGTAGGACTGAATACTTGACATGGGAAACAGAAGAGAAAATTTCATTTACGGCATGGAAGAAAATGAATAGTATCCATATTTTTTTGCTGAACTATAAAATAAAAGAAAGGAAACATTGCCAGATGTAAATTTCATAAATTTACTTTCCAATACACTATTAAAGAACCAAACATTTTACAGATGTTCTTAACACAGAAAACCGAGTATCATTTCTCACATATATTTCTCCAATAACACCTATAATTTTATACTATCTTATCAGTTATATCTTTAAAGTATCCAAGTAATTCATCAATTATATTTTAACCTTTCTATTGATACCTAAGTGTATGCTATAATGACTACTTTAATTCTGCTAAAATAACCTCTACATTAATCACCCATTATCTCCAGCCAATTTGTTATATATTAGTTTGATTTACTTAGATATAAAATTGCTTTTTGCATTTTCCTGATTTATTTCCATCTGTGGTTTCAGCATTTAAACTGTTTAACATGTCCTAACTTTGATGCCACCTCCTTCTCTATGTGTTCTAGGCTCTAACCATAAAGAATATACAGTTCTTTTGCACTGTAAGGGCTCTGTCCAAAAGATCATAGCTCATACTATTTTCAAGCTCTGCTGCTTTCTTTTCCCTAGTCCTCCACATTTTGGCTTGTTTTTCTTCTTCTATGCACACAGGTAACCCTTGTTCCAGGAGCTAAATGACTATACCAAGTAAATATCTTGTTACCTATATTATAACATTGATTTTCTTCAACAGTACTTAAAATATAAATGTATTTATTATTTTCCCACTCACCTGGTACTCTTAATAGAAATATTTGTACGTGTTTTATTTATTGAGATAGATGATGGAGAGATAAAGGGATACATAGATTATGAAGTAAAATATGTAGCTCATAACAAATTCAAAATATGTATTTGTGGAGGTACAAATCATGAATCCCATGATGTTACTTATTTCTTGCTGCTGAGATCATTAGTGACAGTGGTACATCATTTTGGTGTGTGTGTGTGTGTGTGTGTTTTTATAGTGGAAACTGTTCCATATTAGAAACACTAGGTACATTGCGTATAAAGTAGAGATC
The DNA here is from genome assembly GCF_018167655.1 of Microtus oregoni. Classification (NCBI taxonomy): domain Eukaryota; kingdom Metazoa; phylum Chordata; class Mammalia; order Rodentia; family Cricetidae; genus Microtus; species Microtus oregoni. Next base: position 3,147,483 of record NW_024544709.1, on the reverse strand, counting down.
CAGTCCTTAAGTCAGTATCTTATACAAACACTGTTTCTACCACAGTATGCTATTATTTGCATTTTATTATATAATTAGGAAGTACCAAAAGATGGGGAAATTATCAATTTATAGTCTAATAGTTCTAGAATTAAACTTCAATCATTCTATTCTTTGATGATTTTGTTCCCCCATTTTCTCATTTGTAAAAGTGCATATTAAATTGTTTCACCCAATTTCCTTGGCAAGTTAAAAAAATTATAAATGTATACATTAAAAAGTAATCAAATGTTATTGAGCCAAGGAAATAATATTTTATCTCTGGCATTCACTGCAAAAATTAGACATGGCATCTCTTTTTCTCATTAAATTAATTGCCTTCAGATTCTGATTTTTTAGCGGCTATAGTTTTAACCTCTGAACCATGCTCATCAGAAAGAAGCATGTCTTCCTCCTTGAGGGCCTATGAAGAACTTAATTTATAACAACATTAATTCAGTTAATTGAATGATTTGATAAATGTTTTTTGTCTAAAACAGTCCATTTCCTAACAGATTATTTTGTTCTCTCTAGTCACCATGACGCTCAAGCAGGAAACTTTGGCTGTAGTCATTCACCACACGCATTCTTGAATGCTGTCCAATTCAGAACAAGTTCAACTACCTAACCAATCTGAGTCATTTGAAATACACAGTGTGCAGAAAATGTGGAAATTATAAAACAGAAAGTGTTATTCATTCCAAATTGTGAGATCTATAATTTCAGGAGAAGAAAACAGGCGTGTTTGAGCCTATTTTTTGTCCACGTGTTTTGGGTTCCTTAATTATCACTGACTAATGAAAGCATACATAATGAACACCCATGTGTTTAGTGTCTTTCACAAACACATCTACAAACAATTAGTAGATAATAAGACACAGTGGACTGTTATCCTCCAAACATAATACCTGACATGTAATGCTCACTGATCATCCTGGGTGCAGTGGTAGCAAGATCGTAAGACCCAGAAGTAGTGAGCTTATGTAGAAAATTGTTATTTGCTGGACATTAAAGAGCACACATGAGCTTACAACAGCTGTTTCTGCATGCACAACAGTTCAGAAAATTGAGTCAGTCAAAATGAGTCATGAACTTATAATACCATCATTACCTGAGAAGCTATTGGAAATTTCTGACTGCTGGGGTTTGGGAAGTTTTCTGTAGTGATGAACTTCCTAAAATGCTACCTGTTTTCCATTCCATGGTCCTATACACATGCTCACACAGACATCAATGTGTGGATTCAGTGTCTTAAAAAACAAATAAAAAAAAAGAGCAGAAGAGAGGGCATTGAGCTAGACAAACAAAGGAGGAGACAGGAGGAACTGGAGGGGAGGAAATGGGGGCTAGATTTGATTAGTATACTCAATGCAATCATTAAATTTACAGTAAAGAATTTTAAAATTGTAGAGTAATCAAATAGTTTTGCATTTCAAATAAAGGATAAATTTTAAAAGTAAAAAATTTACAGTACTATTGTGCATGGTAGTTTTGTCAACTTGACACAAACTAGAGTAACCTCAAAAGAAGAGACCATAACTGAGAAATTGCTACATCAGATTCATTTGAGGGCATGTATCTGGAGCATTTCTTTGATTGATATGGGGAGAGCATTCCAGAGCAGGTAGTCCACTCCTATGCATGTGTCCTGGTTATTTAAAAAAGCAGTCTGAGCAAGAATTAATGACAAAATGCCATAATTTGAAAGAAAGTAAAGACATTATAGGAGGGTATGGACAAGAAAAGGGAGAAATGATGCAATTATATTATAATCCAATTTTTTTTAAAGAACTTGGAGGAGTAGAGGAGATTAAACTTTAATCAGAATATATTGGATGAAAACCATCTATTTTCAGTAAAAGAAAACTAAAATTATTCTAAGGAGAAAATATTAATAACTTAGAAAGAAAGGGAGGGAGAAGAGAAGGAAGGAAGGAGAAAGAGTGAGTCATGGAGAACAAGGTAGTAGAGATAGTAGGGAGAAGGAGTACAAGTACATATTCTCTGCTTCAGCTTTGCCTCCAGGTTCTTAGGTCTCTTTTCCTCCTGCCTTGCCTCCCCTGATAATGGACTTCTTCACCCAGAAGTGTAAGATGAAATAACATGTTTCCTCTTCACGTGGCTTTGTTTCAGGGTTTTATCATAGGATAAGAAACCTAACTAGGTCAGTTATTCTTTTATTTTTTTTATTGAGAAAAGGAAAAAAAAAGTTTCCGCCTCCTCCCAGCCTCCCATTTCCCTCCCCCTCCTCCCACCTTTCTCCCCCCCCCCCCACTCCTCGCCTCCTCCCTCTCCAGTCCAAAGAGCAGTCAGGGTTCCCTGCCCTGTGGAAAGTCCAAGGTCCTCCCCCCTCCGTCCATGTCTAGGAAGGTGAACATCCAAACTGGCTAGGCTCCCATAAAGCCAGCACATTAAGTAGGATCAAAACCCCATGCCACTGTCCTTGGCTTCTCATCAGCCCTCATTGTTCGCCATGTTCAGAGAGTCCGGTTTTATCCCATGCTTTTTTAGTCACAGTCCAGCTGGCCATGGTGAGCTCCCAATAGATCAGCTCCACTGTCTCAGTGGGTGGGTGCACCCCTCGTGGTCCTGACTTCCTTGCTCATGTTCTCCCTCCTTCTGCTCCTCATTGGGACCTTGGGAGCTAAGTCCAGTGCTCCAGTGTGGGTCTCTGTCTCTATCTCCATCCATCACCAGATGAAGGTTCTATGGTGATATGCAAGATATTCGTCAGTATTGCTATAGGATACGGTCATTTCAGGTTCCCTATCCTCAGCTGCCCAAGGAACTAACTGGGGACCTCGGCTTGGGCTCCTGGGAGCCACTCTAGGTTCAAGTCTCTTGCCAACCCTAAGGTGGCCCCCTTAACTAAGAATTGTGCTTCCGTGCTCCCCTATCCAACCTTCCTTTATCTCAATCATCCTGTTTCCCCAAGTTCCCCCCAACCTCCCCTTCTCACTTTTCGTGGGTGGAGGTAGGTCAGTTATTCTAAAATATTTAAAGCCTGAAGCTGCCACGCACGGTGCCCTCGTGTCTGCGCTCTGTGCGCTGGCACCCAGTTCTCGAGCTTTGAGCAAGGGGGGGCTGGAGGTTAAAATACACAGACACACACAGACAGAGAGACAGCGACACGGGTCATCATCGAATTCCCCAAGAATGCCCCCTTTATTGTGTTCAGGGGCAGATTATATAGAGATAGCCACGCCCCAGCCAAACCCACCAGAAACCACTCTCCTGACATCAATAACTCCTGAAAATCTCGTGCGCAGAGCAGCTGTAGACACTCAGATCAGGGGATGACAAGAAATCCTGGATCTGGAGTCTCACTGCTCCCAACATGAAGCTACACATTGAACCGGGATATTTATATAAGAATCACTGTTCTTACCATAAGAGAACAAAATTAATTTTCTGAATATTTCCAGTGAAAAATAGAAAAATCGGGTGGTTCAAATAAGGAGTACTAAGATTGCAGCATCACTATTTACTAGCCATAGGAAAAGTACAAGTACATCCTGATACATTTTCACTTGATTGTGTTGAACACCAAAAAGACAATCACGTTAAAACGTATCCTAAAGAAATGGTTTCCAAAAGTAGTATATCAAAAGTTGCATATGGAAGAAAGAAAACATCCTTTTCAATTTAAAGTTTTACTTAAAGTCTCTTTAAAATATATGCTAACTGAAAGTAAACCAAATTTAAACCGGCCATTCGGAAGTTTTGGTCTTTATAATAACCACCCACAGAAGATCTGCCCTTTGTCAAGATCATCGCACTTACAGTAATAATAAAACTCTTTCAACAATGTATTTGAAGTTGCTTCAAGTGGATATGTAACAGGAAAGAAACTCAAAGCAAATAGCTCTACTTCAGTCTCATTAACATCATAGAAGAATTGATTCTTGATGCTATTTTTTTACAATGATGTATGTGATCAAATATTTGCTTCTTTTATGAAATATTTTTAAACTTCTGATGAATTATGTATAATTTTATTTTTAGACAGTGTAATTAGAAGACCTTAATGGTTGCCTCAGTTAAATATAGATTCCATCTGAGATTGAAATAATGTGGAAATCAAATCCTTTTATGATTTGAATAAGCAAGATTTTGCCTATGGCAATATTTTGTTCATTTATTTGCTTTTATATTACCTTATTTCCATATTATACAATGTCAGAGTTATTATTGCAATAAAATAGGATACAGTTTTTGGTGGAAATTACCTTAGAACAGTCAAAAAAAGTTACTCACCAGAATTTCAAGTAATAGTGTCTTTCACCAGATGTTTATAACTTTTATCAAGTTCATTTAAAGGATACTATTAGGCACATGATAATTCTTTTTTCTAGCTAACCTACATTAGACTTCGCATGATCAAAAGTGCTAAGTAAAATATTAAATTCAATTTAAACTTTGGAGCTACATTTTATTCATTCATAAATACTACATGAGATTGACAGATATGGGAAGAATGGCAACATGAAATCTAGTGTTTAAACTAAGTACAAAAAAAGGCCATAATATTTAAAAGATGGAAAATTCTTCATGGGAGGATTTGAGTAGGAGAAAAGGAAAAATAATTAATGATATAATAAAATCTCAAAAGATAAAGACTAAATAATAAAATGAATACAGGCTCGCTAACAAAGTTGACTGTTCTGGTAAAACAGTAGAATGCTGATGATGGTCAACCAGCTGCTATTTGATTAGATGAAGCATGTTTCACAAAAGAGATTTCATACTTGGTGATGTAACCTAGTCTGAACCTTATAACTCTGAAGTTCACAGGCCTTAATGGGAACATACTGTTGCAGCTTAGCCAAATGATAATGCTGTCAAGATACAATTTTAACATCTATATTTATATAGATATATTTGTGATGCTCCCAGCTTTGTCAGAAAAGAATGATTTTGCTTTTAATGTTTAGAAGTCAATGTAGAGAATCATTTTTGATCAAACTTCCAAGTATAAAGAAATTTGGCTTCTCTGGCTTGCATGGATAATATAAATCATGTCATGAGTATAGGGATTGTGGGAGACTCACATCCAGTTTGAAAAGTTGCTGATTCTAGGCAGGAATGAGTCTTATAAATGAATATTAAGATTTGAAAGGGGAGCTGAAGTATTCTGCAATTAAGATACTTTTGCACATAGATTAGACTGTTCTAAAGTTATTTGAAGATCAGAAGAATCAAAAGAGTATTGTATCCTTCTATCCAATTTCTGTTTTAATCCTCTTTCTTTGTTTTAATCCTGAAAACAATGCCATGAAAAAATGTGAAGCCATAGTACACAATTTTACAATAGTTGTTTTGTTTAAGAATATCCCAATTGTGATGGTGCATACCTGTAATTAACATGTCAAAGAAGGAGGATTGACATGATTTTGGCCTTGAATGCATACGAAGTATGATACAAGACTATATAATTATGTAAAAACTAACATTGCTAGGATAATTACGTCTTTCCTACAGTTAAACCTTTACGGAAATCAGAACAATCATTCAGCCTCCACATATATTTCTTTGTTTTATTTTTTACTTTAACAAGAAATCATGTCCGTTTTATCATTTATTATGTTTTCATTTATTTATAGGGGAACATATGTTAGATAAATGTATATTACACTGATATGTTATCTTCATCTACTTCATGCTGGTTTAATTCTAACATCCAGTTGTCACCATAACATGGTGGAGGCAAAGTTTTGAGTCGATTGGAGGGTGTGTGTAAATGGTGGCACCAAGAGTTAGGAAATGTGTTTCATAAAAGGAAAAGATAGCATTTATCTCTTATACGGTACTATAATATAAAAACACAAATAATACCTCAATAGAAGTAAAGATTCAAGTGTGAAGGAATCAGTAGGGTTGTGAAGTGCTGATGACATGTAGAGAACACACTACCTCACCTCTGGAAGTGGGGGTGTGAAATTGAAGAATACTCTCAACTTTGGTCAGAGACACTTATGTTTTGTGGAAGGCAATAGTTAATGGTGACAGGTACAAGTAGCTAGGAGTGCCCAGCTGTGGATAATCATCATACTCTTTCGAACCAAGGCTCAGGAATCATCATGGAAGAGGGGATAAAAGGATTTAGAAGCCTATAGGTAGGGAAGCAAACTATGAAATTCTTCCTTCCGGATACAATATGGTTCTTTTTCTACCAATTTTTAACAGTTAAGACTACCTGAACAAAGGCCCCTGAAAGAGCAACTTATTCAAAATTCATGTATACATGGGGAAGAGGCTCCCAAGGCCCATCCTTGGCAGATAATTGATGGCTATGAAGAGAAGGTCTCTCTCCTTTAGGAACATATCCAGCTGTAGGCTGTGTATTTTCCATTGGGTAGTCTCAAACCCATGTGCATGTAAGGGTCAGCAACTGGATTCAGGTGTTAATTATAAAAGTCACAACTAAAATAGAGGCCATAAGCTTGGAAATAGACACAATGTAGTATACTAGAAAAGTTAGAAGGAAGTGGTGCTGAATGTATATGATCCAAAGATACATTTTATTAATGTATAAAATTTTGAAGAATTAGGAAGATGTTAGTCATACCCAAGTTAGGCATGCCAACTGTTGCATCTTCTTTGTTATCATAGCATGCTGGCATAATTATGGTTCACAGATATCGTAGCTGAGTAGGATTGCTTACCTACTTTGGAAACTTTGTGGTTTCTGGTACTGTAAAACCTATCCTCAGGGTAGAGGCTTTCAGTACAGACCCATCTGAGGTCCTCTGAAATTGTGTTATAAAAACAGAGTATCTTTAGTAGTAAGGACTTCCTCCATACATTGTTGGCGAGACAACCAAGGGCAATAGCATTGGCCTATAATATTTTGGGTATCTCTTGAGCAACAATGGTCAACAATTTAAAGAGGAATTCCTATGTCTGACATTAGGATTTTTTGTTGGATAGTTGATGGCATTTTGAGGTAGGTGTTTTTTCAGTCCAGATGGGAAAGTTTCATTTAAATCATATAAAGATGTACATGTATTATTGATAATTTGAGGTAACAGTTAATATTATGATCGTATATGTTTCTTTTCAAACATAAATACTGTTATTTTATTCTCTGTTTATCTCCCTCCCCTTCTTGATAAAAGTCCCCTCATTTCCCCCATTATCAGATCACCCATATCCTTCTATTTCTCCACTCAGAGCCTCCACAAGAAATCCTTTTTACTTTCCTGGTTCCCGCAATTACTCCAACTGAACATCTTGAATCCCTCTGTGCACATTTAGTTTATCCATGACCATTTGCATGATCTTTATATTAAAACTTTCCATTGGAGTTTGATGGTACCATGCGTGAGTACACAAATGAAGGCAATAACTCATTATTTTCATGAATCTGTGAATATATCATCAACTGTGGGTGATAAATTCCAGATATCTGTGCTATTCATGGTTGACTGTTAATGGCCTCATTATTCTTTAGACAGTACAATTATCTATAGTCCTTGATGATTTTTTGATTGTAATGACTATTTCCAAGAAGGCATTTCTGAACCCTATCTACCATCTTCTAACTCTTACATTTTTCCCACCTTCTCTTTCTTAACGTTTCCTGAGTCTTAGAAAAGATGATATGCATGCATACATCTCTCTTTTAGGTATGAACATTCAACCACCACATAGTCTAAGCCATGAATATAGCCATAAATATCTTCATTCACAACAGTTCACTGGAAGGAGAGGTTATTATGATTAAATTTGATAATGGTAATTTATTGTGAGTAGCTAAGGCTCAGTGGCCATTGTGGAATTGTGAGTAGACAGATTATATGAATTAAAGTATTAGAGAAGCTTTGATGTGAGATTGTGTCTCTTAGGAATATCAGAAGCTACCCCCATAAAGTCTCATCAATATAAATACCTAAACATGAGATGATAAGGAACAGTGACACTAGACATGCTAAAGTAGATGGAAGAAATCACAGAAAGACCTAAACCCTAGATAGAAGACTATAAGCAACTAAGGTATACAGAAAATGGAGAAAGGGTTTACCCCAGGGTAGAGCATGGCAGATCGTTATATGTGTCTGAATAGACAGCCATTAAAACACACATACAGGTAACACTATATATAATGAATAGGTTGCATTTATATGGCTATCATCTATCTATCTGTCTGTCTGTCTGTCTATCTATCTGTCTGTATATCTATCTGTCATCTCTTTCTTTTTTCTCTCATTCTGTGTGCATGTGAATGGGTGTGTTTAGCATCAATTAACAAAGAGGCTATAAATTTGAAAGTGAGAAAGCAAGGCTACATGGGAGATTTTAGAGGAAGGAAGGGAAGAAAATATGCAATTACATTATAATCCCACAAGATTAAAGAAATAGAAAAATGTATTTAAGAGGAAATTCCATATTGTGTCAGTTTAGGTTAAGAAAAGAATTAAATTATTCCAAAGGTCTGTAACCTCCTCCACCATTAACTGAATGAATATACAATGATTCCTTCAATGGATTGTGCAATAAATCAAAAACAAAGAGGTGGTGTATTACTGCCATGGAATTACATCTTTCCTGGAAGGCTGGTATTATCATTCAGAAGTTTCATGTGTAGGCAAGACCATCAACAGCTTCTCACCCTCAGAGCTTGTAGAGGACATCCAAGCACTATGGAAGAGCAGTCACGAAACCTCAATTTAAGAATGATATAAACATTTTTATATTCAGTCTGAACACACAATATATCACTTTTATTCCAAAAAGCTTTAAATTTGAGAGACTGAGGTGACTTTTGTTTTTTCATTTTTAAAGTATTATTTTCTTCTCTGTTAAGAAGAGTATATAGTATGTTCAGCTCTGTATTTCTATAAATGCAACATAGGCTAGGGAACTGTTTGTGGAAGGAAAATGTGGCTTATAAATGCTATGTTGTTAATGAAAATTCTGAAATATTAGAGTCTTAGAGTTGCTTCATACTCCATTTAATATTTATTACCGAAAGTAACAAAAAGCATAAAATAATCTCCGTTAAAAAGACAATTAAAAAGTCTCCTAAATGATTGCAAACTAAATTCTAAGGTCATGTCTAAAAGATTATCTACTAAGATCAAGTTGGATTCATCATAGAGATACAAGAAGGGTCCAATATTTATAAACTGATAAATGTAATCCACCACACAAGTGGACTCAAGGACAGAAACCATATGACCATGTCATTAGATGCAGAAAAGTCATTCAACAAAATAAAACATCCTTACATGATGAAAGTTCTAGAGGATCTAGGAAAACAAAGCATTCTTAACATAATAAATAAATATGGAACAATACCACCACCAATGTTTTGATAAATTGAGAAATCAGGGTATAAGAGGAGTGTTCTAACTCTCTTAAATTCTGTTCAATATAGTATTTAAAATTAAAAAAAAAATCTTTTGAAATTACTTAACATATTTACCCATCAAGAAAATTCTAATTAAAACTACTTTGATTATTAGTTTTACACCAACCAAAATGACTAGCATTTATGTAGAATAGAAAACAAAAGTTTGTAAGTAGGTGGGAATAGAAAACACTGATGTACTGGTACTGGGAATTTGAAATGCTACGACTGCTATGGAAATCAGTGTGGTGGTTTCTTAGATAACTAGAAGTAGATCTATCATATTAATGACTGTACCTCTCTTGATCTAAACCCGAAGTACTCTCGTTTATTATATAAAGACACATACTCATTCATGTCTATAGCTACTGTAGTCATGGCAGTTAGGTTACAGAAATATCCTAGACAAATATCTGATGATTTGAAAATGAAGATGTAATATTTATATACAATGAAACTTATTTAGCTGTAAAGAAAAGGGATATTATGAGTTTTACAGATGAAAGTATGGGATAGGCATATATTATACTGAGTGAGGTAACCAAGACCCAGAAAATAAAATCTTAATCATAATTGAATTCTAACGTTTGGATTTTTATATTTGTATATTTAATTTGTTACTTAATAGAACCCAGGAAACTAGAAGAGGGTTATTATTATTGTGGAGAAGAAATGGGAGAACTAAGATGATATGAGGGGGGAAATGTAAATAATAACAAATAAGTGTAAGTCTGAAGAGGAATGGATGGGTCGACAGAGAAGTTTGGGGGAGGGATAATTGATACTAAGAATGCTTGAAAATGATCTATGGAATCCTGCTGTTTTATGAGCTGCATAAGTACACACACACACACACACATACACACACACACACACACACACACCTTTCAAGGCTTAGAAAATATCATCAAAGAAGAAGCAGAAATATTATACAAGTCAAAGGTGGTGAAAGACCAGACCTAAACAGTGTCTTCTAGACATACTAGTGCATCTGCAATAATTAACTCACAGCAACGATGGCTGCTTGAACAAGACTTGCCCCATTGTCAACATTCTAGCATGAAATATGAAAAACTTTGATTTCATGCTTAATTGCTTTGGAGGAAATGAGACTCACTTTTTTGTAAAGATGTGGCTCCTTTTAGGTCAACTATGATCCTGTGAATGCCCCAAATTAAGAAGAATATGACAGCACAAAATGCAACTGATGGTTAATTATATAATAAAAAGAACGAATATATGAGTCTGGGGAGGGATAGAGAGGTAAGGGTTCATTTAAGAGTAATTAAGGAGAGAAATTACAATTAGTATATTTAAATTCATGAAATTCTCAAACAATGAAATATAAGAATACTGTATCACAAGTTAATAAAATTAAAATGAGTAAATGAGGAACTTGCTACCTGCCAAGGCTTTAGATGAGGGCTCAGTAATGCTAAAAAATATGGTTTTATTTTTGGTCTTCTCGTTAGTTTATCATAGTAACCCAGGGTTAATTCAACTGAGGTCTCTCCAGGTTATTGATGAATCTTTATAAAGTATAAGAGATCTGGGTCTCTGTTATCCTGAGACTCGATGTGTCAGGATACAGTAATCAAGACTGTCTTTTTCTACATAAACCATGAGAACACCTAAAGGGGTGGTAAAGTTAGGGGGACAGGAGAGAAGCCAAGGAGACCTTGGTGAATTTTCAACAGGCATTATAGTTTTTGCATCATCCTATTTAAAGGATGAAAGATTTTTGATTCTGAAATAGCCTATCAATCAACATAAGACCATGGAGGAAACTAGTCACCTGGCAGCTACCTAAGCAATAAAAGGTCAGTTTCAGTCAAAATTACAGAATCAGTAGTGGACACATTAAATGTATTGCCAACAATGAAAGAGAAGAAGAAATGGGCATTATCTCTGGAAATCTAAAGATCAACATCGGCAGTACACCTGTTCAAAAAAAAAAAAATCTGATACACAGAAAAGAAGGAATCAGCAATAAAAGTGCAAAATCAGTCCCTGATAGTGAACACTATTGCTGTTCTATAGAATTCATTCATTTTTCCAGCACCCCTCCTGGCATTACCTTCTTGAGTTGGAAAGTTGGCTCCAACTCTCACTGGAAGAACACGAAAGGAGAAACATGGGGGTAACTATCTCTCCCTACTTAAAAATATTCTATCGTGTGCCTTTTGGAGGCACACTCTTTCAGTCTCTTCCTCAGTTTCTACTCTTAATTTCATTTTCCTTCATCACACATGTCTTCATCTTCTATTCTCTGTTTTGCACATTGGGGAGCATTGACAAAAGTGGTTATGAAGGCAGTAGCTGTATTATGTTTGGGGGTTGGTTTGGGTTTGGATTTTTGGTACAGAATTAGAGTAAGGAGCAAAAGATAAAACATATTACCTTAGCAAATACACACAAACCACAAAGCAAAAAGAAAAAAGGCATAGTTATAATTAACATTAATTGAGTTTATTGGTTTATTTTATTTTATTTTTTTAAAGATTAATGCTAGCCTTTTGGGATTTTATGAATAATACTTTTGTTAGATATTGCAATGTTTTAGTCTCCACTACTGTGATAAGAAGGGTATTTAGTTAAAATGAGTTTGATTCCGGAGCTAAGTCTTGGTGTTACATGTGTGTACAATTTGTGATCTCTCACTTTGTGCTGTCTAATCTCACTGTGTATGAATGAATGCCCTTTCTTTTTCACTTTTTTGATAAAGGATCTCACAATGTATCTTTGGCTGTAAGAGAACTTTCTGTACAGTCCATATTAGTTTTGAACTCAAAGACATCTGCCTACTTCTGTGTCCAGAGTGCTGGAATTAAAAGTATGTGCCCAGCTCAATTTTCACATATGAAAAGTATCATTTTTTCCAGAAATCATTGACTTCATAAATTTGTCACTGTTCTTTGAAGAAAAACATATAAATATAACATGTTCATTTCTCTAAAGCAGTCAATATTTTAGAAAATGTAACAAAGTGTATCATGTAAATTCAAGAATGTATCAATGCTACGAATCATACATGAGAAAAATGAATATATTTCAATCCCAAGCATACAAATAGATTGCTTTGAATTATAGATGGTTTTAAACATCTGAACAGTGAGTACTTATTTGTCTCAATGAATGAGGATGGGAAATTATGTCTCGATTTAATATTAAATTTTGACTATCATTCTTTACACCTAATCTGTTGAACTATGTCCAGAAACAGTTTATATAGAGCCTCAGAGTTGCTAGGAAAGCCAAATAATAATTGGTAAGCTTAATTTCGAAATTAGAATCTGTACACCTCAGAGATCTTGATATTTTTTTAACTAGTAGCTAGTAATTGAGTCTTATAACTAAAACTTAGAGCTAATGATACTTTCTCCAAAGAAGCAGCTTATTTCCATGATTGATATTTCAGGGGCAATTATTATATCAGCAATTAGTTAACAAATTGGCAAACCAACTATCCATAAACAAAGGAAGTTAAAATGTATGTATTTAGCAAAGTATACTTATTTTACTCTTGAAAAACTATGTTCACTATAAAAGGCTTCTGAATGGTAAATTGCAAAACATTTTCTTTCTACAATTTCTAGTGTTCCAGTTCAAGGCCTCTGTGTCACTATGCCCAGCTGCATTTTCACAATGTTTATAACAACAATGTGCAAAATGTATTGTATTTTTAATATATTTCATAAAGTAATAATTCCAGAGATAGGTATAATTTCAGAATTCAATACTGTATAAAACTAAAAACATATCAAATAAGTTGCAGGGAACATGTTTAATAAGGATGGTAGATATTGGAAGAGATCTTGCCTAATAGACAAACCAAAGACCTGAACTTAATCCCCAATACTGCAAAACAAAAATACAGTATGCTTACAGTCATGTTAGGTGGTCATCTTATAGCCAGTAAGCAAGAAGAAAGAAAAGTGGTTTTGTAACAAAAGATTGTTACACATCAGGCAAAGTAACACACCTTGGTATCTATGCAGAATGGATACCCTCAATAATAAATGTAAATTCATGTAAATTATTTGGACTTAAAACCTTTGGATATAATAGAATGCAAGTGTTAGAAAGAGAGAGGTAAAATACAGAAGTAGGATTTTATTTGGGAAGGGGCAGAGATTTCAAAACAGACAGAGAGCAAGGAAAGAGGAGTAAACAACCAGAATGTTTGAAAAAGCCCTAAGAAATAATGTTAGTTTATAGTTACCAAAAACTATATGTAATATATATATATATTATATATATTACATATAGTTTTTATACGTTATATATATTTATATATATATATATTACATATAGTTTTTATACGATATATATATAAAATATGCCTTTAATGAAGTTGTTCTACTTGGGTTAATAATGCTCCCCCAAGAGTCTAGTCTATCAAAACCCAAGCATCAGGCATGAGAAACCTTCATTCAATTTAATCAGAGAAGTGAATCTAAGAGAAACTCCAGACTGTACAGGGTATTAGTGTTGCCCTTTTTGACTCCCTGATATTGAAGGTAATTCCCTATTGCTGAAGACAACACATAATTCAGAGGCAGGACTGGGAAGATTCAAATTGGAATGGACCAAAAAAACAACCTCCTGAGCTCTTGCTATAATGGCATCAAGGAGCACTATGCAAGCTGCCAAAGGAGGGAAGCAATCAATAGTTGTATCAAGCTGTGATGTCTATTAACCACAACAATGACCATTATGGCACAATAACCCTAAGGGTGCAATGATTTTGCTCATATCTTCATGGTAAACAACAGCTGTCTAATTGAACTTAAGGTCCTCGCAACAGGAGAGTAATGATTCCTGGTCCCAGAAACCTAGCCAACTGCCTGGGGCTAGTGAGGTCATGGATAGAGCACTCCCATACCTCCACGTTAGTAGACCAGCATATTTCCTAACTGCATTTAAACACTTATATTTATAACTGCTATATGTGTAGCTGTTACTCCTCAGCAAAGATTTCTCTTTGCATGAGAGAACTACAACAGAACACATTGTAGAGATCAATGGATTGTGGGATGCCCAAATAGGATACCTTGAGAACATGACAGAGTTTACTTACCAGGGCTCATATGGGCTCAGAGAGACTGAAGAAGCAAATATGGGGCCTGTGAGGTTTTGTTCCAGTTCCTCTGTGTATATGTTATAGCTATTAGCTTGTTGTTTTGTGAGAGTGGGTATGTCTCTGACTATTTGCCTGTTTGGGGGACTCTTTTCCTCCTATTGGGTTGTTTTCCCCACCCTTGATATGAGGAATTTTACTTTGAATTCTTTTATCATGTTTTATCACATTTGGTTCTTGTCTCTAGGAGGGCTGAGAAAGGGAAGCTCTGATCAAGACATATTGTATGAAAGAAGAATCCATTTCTGTAGTGAGCCGGACAGGATCGCCATTACAAGATGGCGCCGACATCCTGTCTTGTTGGAAATAAACAACTCCATATTTGGCTATGCCTTTGAGAGCTGCGCATCCCCCGCTTCCCGCATGCGCGGTGGATGAGGATCCTTGAGCCTATCCCAATGCGGTCTGGTGTCAGCTGTTGGTGGCAGCCAATCACAGGGCGACCCCTGTGCCATTTCCCTATTTAAGCAGCTGCCTAAGAGCCCTTCATCCCTTAGCTTCTTGCTGCCTCTCTCCTTCGCTCCCTGCCCCTCCGCTCCCTGTCCCTCATTTTCAACCCTCTCGTTCCATGCTCCCCATCAATCAAGGGCACTCCAGTAAAAGCGTGATCTGAGTGGAATCCTGGTGTGGTGGTCATTCTTCATCGCCAGTCGAGAAGTCCGCCACACATTTCCTTTTTTGTTTTCAAGTTGTGTTTACATTTGTTCTTCCTTGTATAAGTAATTGACACTCTTTAAAAGTGGAATATTGTTGGATTCAGTATTTGCAGACCAAGCAGCGACTTGCTTAAAAAATACTTTTACACTTGTTTAGAACCCATGTTTACTGTCCTAGGTGAAGATGACTTTTATACAGAAATGGCCACAGATATTTAGCTGCATTTGCCCTCAGAGAACAGTGGGTTTGAAGTGAATGTTTGTGCCCATGTGAATTATGGAAAGTTACAATTCTGCTTTTTAGGCAGATTTTTTTCTATGTGCAGCATTTTTTCCTATGCATCACAAAGAATCCATTTTCAATTCCAAACAAACAAACACTAATGAATCTAAAGCTCAAGGGATACTGCAGAAGAAAAGACTAAAAAGGCTATAAAGTCAGAAGACAAAGGACACTGTTGTGAGGCTGTGTCCTAGAACTGATAGGGAAACCTCACCAATGAAATCTAAACAATATATAAGACCTGAACAATGTTTCCACAAATAAAACTGGTACCTTGGAAGAGAAAATGCATGGGGAACACAGAGAATTACAGATAGTAAAGAATTGCTATGACAAGAAGAATTAGTCCTTCTATGATGAGTCCCCTATTCAATGCAAAGTGGGTCAACCCTGAAATTATAGATATTCAAACAACACTAAATGGACTCTGCAGAATGTATTTATGTATTTATGTGTACAAATGTATGAGCTACATCTCTCTGTGTGTCTTGTGTGTACAAAACAATAATAAGGAAAGAAGCCAAGATACTCTCAATTTGAGAGTGAATGGGGTAAACATTGGAGAAGTTGAAAACATAGGACATGGGATGGATTGGAGGGATGAAAGGAAAGGAGGAATATTATTAATAATATTTTAACTAAAATCCAACTTTAAAGGAAGAATTGAAAACATCACTAATTCTTAATGTTTGAGGGCAAACCATCTGTTTCATTAAGAGGAGTTTGGGAGAAAAAATTAGTTTTCAAGTCTTGGATTTCAAATTCAGATTTCAAAAAGCATTAGCTATGAAACTTAATTCCTCATATGGAAGACCAAGCAAGCTTTCTGTTTCTTTTTTCTGGAATATGAAAGGGGGATTTGAAGAGTTATAGTATGAAGCTGGGATTCATAAACCATGCGCTTCACACACTGGTCCTAGAATTTGAATAATCCCGAGCAGGATTCTATTTCTAAGGAATAAATGCAGAATTCTATTTGCATGCAAAATTCGCGAAGTCATGGAAATAGAAAACACTATCCTGAGTGAGGTATCCCAGACCCAAAAAGATGAACATGGGATGTACTCACTCATAATTGGTTTCTAGCCATAAATAAAGGACATTGAGCATATAATTTGTGATACTAGAGAAGCTAAATAAGAAGGTGAACCCAAAGAAAAACATATAGCCATCCGCCTGGATATGGGAAGTAGACAAGATTGCGGGGCAAAAACTGGGAACTTGGGGGTGAGGTAGCATGGGGCTAAGAGGAATTGGGGTGAAAAACGTGAGAAGGGGAGGATTGGGGGAGCTTGGGGGAATGGGATGGTTGGGATAAAGGAAGTGTGGACACGGGAGCAGAGAAATATATATTCTAATTAAGGGAGCCACCTTAGGGTTGGCAAGAGACTTGACTCTAGAGGGGCTCGCAGGTGTCCAGGGAGATGTCCCCAGATAGTACCTTGGGCAACTGAGGAGAGGGAACCTGAAATGACCCTATCCTATAGCCATACTGGCGAATATCTTGCATATAACCTTAGAACCTTCATCTGGCGATGGATCGAGATAGAGACAGAGACCCAAATAGAAGCACTGGATTGAGCTCTTAAGATACAAATGAGGAGCTGAAAGAGGGAGAACATGAGCAAGGAAGTCAGGACCATGAGGGGTGCACCCACCCATTGTGACAGTGGAACTGATCTATTGGGAGCTCACCAAGGCCAGCGGGACTGGGACTGAATAAGCATGGGATGAAACCGAACTTTCTGAACATGGTAGACAATGAAGGCTGATGAGAAACCAAGAACAATGGCACTATGTTTCGATCCTAATACATGAACTGGCTTTGTGGGAGCCTAGCCTGTTTGGATGCTCACCCTCCTGGACCTGGATAGAAGTGGGAGGACCTTGTACTTCCCAAAGGGCAGGGAATCTAGACTGCTCTTCATTCTGGAGAGGGAGGGGGAATGGAGGTGCGGGGGGAAGGAGATAGGGGGAGGGGAGTGGGGGGATGGTGCAATGTGTGGGAGGAGGGGGAGGGAAATGGGAAATGGGGAGGAGACAAATTTTTTTTCAACAACTAAAAAAAATAAACAAAAAAATAAAAAAATGCAGAATTCTATTTCTAAAGAATGAAGAGATTAAACAACCACAAAGACAAACGAACACATATCTTTGTAGGACAGAGTGTATTACATCAGCTAGGAGACCTCAAGCAGAGGCAGCACTCTGCACCATTCCAGAAGTGCATATACTATACTAAAAGATTGCAGTGCGTTACACTCTCAGCTATGGGGCCTCACTGACAGCTGTGGATTTGTGAGATTTTACCTATGCTCCAAATTTAGATTTTAATTTTTAATTAACTTTACAAGCTAGAGGTTATAATTTTTTTTTCCAAAAGGTATAGCTTTAATCATTTGTTAATTCTGTCTTATTGAGCAGAATTAAACTAAGGATTATCCGTCTATGTTTGGAACCATTCTTATATGAATAATGGATAAAAATGGCTCATTGCAAATGTATGATACTGCCTGTTTGGATAATTAGTAAAGAATGCTCTTCATGGGCCATGAAATACAGGTAATGTAGACCAAAAGCGCTGAATAAAATTTTCATAATGATATACTTTTGCAAATCCTGTTCTGTTTGTCATTTGTTCAACAGGAACAATGTAATATGTTATTTCTAGCTACCCTTAATTATTGAAAACAAATCTTCTAAATCACAGTGTTCGCATAATTTGCAACTGTATAGTCCATTAGGTGATGTAAATTATATGTAAAACACACTTAGTAATTATACCCTGAGGCAAAGAAAAAGTTTGTGTGATTATTAAGAAAGTGCAAAAGCTACAATAAACTTTAAAATATCCTTCTAAACCTCTGTTTAAATTGTGAGATTAAATTCAGTGAAAAAGAAAAGTGGCCACTATCCCTTAAAATAAGAAATAAAGGAACTAATATAATACGAACTCTGAAGGATGCCAAGATTCCCACGAACTTTGCAAGACCAAGCACTGAGAGCGAGAGGGAGTTGAAATTGAACTCAATGCATGTCCACATGGCTGCAGAGGAGACAAGACTTCAGACACAAATGTTAAAAACTCCACCAAATTTTCTTGAATTGTTCTGCAACTTATAAATATTCAGAACTATAAATTATAGAAAAGCTTACGGTTAAAAAGTGAAGTTGAAGTATAATCTAAGGAAATTGGTTACCCTTTCTGGAAAAAAAATATCTAGAGTGAAATGAGAGTATTATATCTGACATGAATAGTGTCAATTTATGGCACCCAAAGCTTTATGGAAGGAAAACTCAGAATTAAGCAAATGCTAGGCTTATCTTGATTTGACACTAAATAAATAAAGTATGTTTCAATACATGAAGATAACATGAACATATCTAATATTTTAATATCAACTGGTTAGTTTAAAACTAAAATGATTAAATATAAAGAATCAGTTTAATCACTGGCTTCAGTGTGTAAAGCCTACCCATCCTCATTTGAAAATGTATAGTGAATTATGGAATAGACACTAAGCGCAAACCTTCAAGATTAAACTAAATCATTTGGAACAACTATCTTAATATATTGGTTGAGAGCAAGTGTTTTATAAAGAAACTGCTCAGATAAACTCGTTTATCTCCAGTTGGAGAGTAGGATTCAACATAAGGGCCAGGAATCAAACAGGCAATGAGTATAATCCAAAAAAAGAGATTTCATTTCAGTCAGAGAGATTTTAAGAGTCTAGAATATGCCTGTATGTGCTTTGTGTGTGTGCATGTATGTTTTGTGTATTCGTGTTTTAGTGCCTTATTTAAAATACCATGACCTTGTTTCTTGTTTTCTCTGGTTCTCTAATGGTATCATCATTCTAAATCCACATTATACCCAGGAGCATGAATGTTAAAAGAATTCTGTTGTATAATTTAACAAATCATGTAATTCATGAAATTACTGCATATCAAGCATATGGATAATTTAATTCAAACTACTTTGTATGGTCCAGGAAAATTATCTAAAACATCTCTACCCAGATGTCAGGCAACCTTTGTAAACAGCCTTAGGAAAGAGGAACTCCTTATTCTATAAGGCAATCAATTGCATTTCCAGGCACCTTTAACTTAGACCAGATACAGCAGGAATCTTCTCAAAATACTGTAGTGATCACTGAGTGATATTGATATTCCACATAAAGAGACTCAAAAATTTTACTGTTAGTAATATAGAAAGCTGCATAATATTTACCTTCATATGCCAGCATAAACCTCAGTTGCTTTCAAGGGTTTTAATAATCTAGGTGGGTGGAAGTAACATGGTTGTCTATACAATGACTTTTTCCTATCTCCAATTAAGTTCATATAGCATTTTTTCTGGCTACCTTAATGTATATAGC
Source organism: Microtus oregoni (assembly GCF_018167655.1). Classification (NCBI taxonomy): domain Eukaryota; kingdom Metazoa; phylum Chordata; class Mammalia; order Rodentia; family Cricetidae; genus Microtus; species Microtus oregoni. The sequence continues at coordinate 3,127,655 of NW_024544709.1, read as the reverse complement.
TTTATTGATATTTCTTTTGTATGTAAAAGATGTGATGGTAGAGGCAGTGTGGTTGATATTATTTTGAGGTCTTCGATCCATTTGGACTTGAGTTTTGTGCCTGGTAATAGACATGGATCTATTTGCATTCTTTTACATGTCAACATTCAGTTATGCCAGCACCTTTTCTTGAAAATGCTTTCTTTTTTTCCATTTTGTAATTTTACCTTCTTTGTCAAAAATCAGGGGTTCTTAGGTGTATAGATTGATATCCAGGTCTTCGATTCAATTCTATTGGCCCTCCTCTCTGTTTTTATCTTTTAAAATAAATTATTCTTATATATGTTTTCATAGTTGAGAACTGAAATATAAGCAAGAAATGAATTGAACTCTCTTTTGCTTTTTTTCCACCTAAGACTGCACAAGCCTATTCAATATCTTTAACACCATAGATGAAAGAATACATGAGAACTAAAAGGGTGATGTTTTCCCTGACAGCTCTGAACTAAGAATTCCTTCTGGAAACCTACTGAAATAAGTACTACACTCAGGAGTCTAATCATAGCCCTGTTCATCACCCTTGACCTGATGAATGCCTACAGAACTGAATGAAGACATGTGAATGCAACATGGAAAACAGCCATTTAATACAAAACAAAAATGTACGCCAAAATTGAAATGCCAACGAAGTAGCTTCAAAGCCATCTTCTTAGCATATTAGTTTAGACAAAACTAATTATTAACATTATTAACAAAGGTGAATCCCCAAAATGATGAATAACTGTTTTTGTAATAAAAAATTTTCCTTTGTTATGTAAAACATCCCGTAAGCATCAAGCACCCTGACAATCCCACACCAAACGAATATGCAGACCTCTGATTAATGAAGGGAGTAAGATTAATTAATATTTTCTTTCCAGCAGATTGGAGGGAAAAAAATCAGGCAGAAACCAAAGGTTTTTATCAACTCTGTTGTCTTTTTTTTTTTTCAACATAAACTCAAATACAGTTGTTTGTTTTAGTCTCTGTAGCTTCATGTATCTGATGTGTTCTCAACAGTATGGATAATGTACATCTGTAATATTTTTAGTCTCTGAAAAGAGGATTGCTTTTCAGCATGTGTTACCTGTTGGGGTGATGGAATACAGTTGTGGTGACTGGATCTTCCTTTTGCATGCTGATACAGTTAATAATTTAGAGGGTAACAGAAGATGTTAAACACCTGATGGTTTGAGTATTCCCAGGATCCTCTGGTCTGTTCTCCTGCTACTACTCCTGGACATTTCTGTATAAGAGAACTAGACATTTCTAACTGGCCACCACTTTTGGTGCTTTCAATCTATATTTTCCCTGTAACTTAGCTTATGTTCTAATTAATTCTAGTATAAGGTCTTAGCATAATCCATGTTGTGTGAAATCTATTGTGATTTATAGTATATTTAATACATAGGTAAACTTTTTCCATACATGCCTCTCTCAGTCTTCATGTGCCTACATATGCATTCACTTAGTCTAGTGTGGTGTGCGCACAGGTAAGAGTCTCATGGAAGACAAAAAAGTGGAAAATTGGATTCTGGTCAATGGCCGCTTCTGCTGCAATCCTTCAGAATTCTCTAAACAATGCTCATGAATTTTAATTAATTTTAAGGTTTGTGATTTCTAGAAAGTTATATCTGCTGAGTCCTAATATCAATGTGCTATACTAGTTGCTGATAAATTAAATTCTTAGGGCAGCTTAGAATAAAAGTTTGTGGAATTTTCAAATGAAGGTAATCAAGAAATACTGAATTACAATAAATGGTGCTCAGTGTATAGACATATCAAAGGTTTTCCCAAATGCAGATTCATGATAAAAAAAACAAATTTTAAAAAAAAGTATTATTCTCATAATTAAACTCCTCCTTATCCTGTGGATAATGGAGCAATCCCGAAGGCATATAGTGTTGAGTCCCAATCCTTAGATATTCTTTCATGAAAAGAATGTTGGTCCTGTGAGACAGCTTTTAAAATTGTTAAAAGTTTGTGTCAGCATTTGATTAACATTCCTGTCCTCTCTATGCTTTGGTTGGCAGTTGCACTGATAAGACAGTTGTTAGGACACGGCACATTCTGCAATGGTTCTCTTCTGTGTTTGGTTCCATAACTTAACGATAAGTTATTGTTCTTTCAGAAGAACTGAAATGGATGCTTACACACCGCAATACATCTTGATTAGATTGTCTACTATGAAACTTCATAATTGATTACTGTTTTCTTTCTATGGATCATCCTGTGACATTTACAGGAGCAGCTTTGCCTGAAACACAGCCACTGGGTGCAGCAAACTAGCTTCTTTTCTTTATTTTGCTGTCTTATATTTATTTTTATGTTCTAGATCAAGCTCAGCATCTTATATATCCTGGGAATGCACTCAGCCACTTCCCTACATTCCGGGCTCAGGCTCCTGTAGAAGGAAAATAGACAGTGTTCACAATTCATCTTAAGGTTGAAGTTTTTTGATCCTGTGGTTTGTTTACTTACCACTTTGTGAACATAAACTGGGAAGATTGAATGTGAGAGCAGACAGCACTGAAGCTTCATAGCAAATGGAAATCTAAGCTGTCAATATGTGACCAACATTCACAAGTGCACAGTCTCAGAATACTTCTCAAAGTTTAAATTCTATATACCATAACAGTATCTTACATAGTACTGGCATAGATGAATTAGATGGGGTTTCATTAACTTTGAAGATGACATTCAAGGCAGCAGAATTATCATAACCTTAAAATGTCAATCCAGAATTCACAGTAGTCTGGAAAACTTAAAAATGAATTGGAATCCATAAATTAATGGGAAATAAAATGAAATGGGTTTAGATAGAACAAAAAGTGTAATTCCATTCACAGGGAAGAGCTGCTCACTATTGTTCCAGCAAATGTTCAACAAATACTGTCTCCCAGCCTAAAATTTTAACAAAAAGCTAAAAGATTCACTAAGTCAGGATTAAACTTCACTATTAGCTTCTTCTAAATAGTATTGGGGCTATTTCCTTTAAAAAAAATGGATGATTAGGATTTATTATTTTAATTATGTGTAGGCACAAGTATCTACATGGAGGTATTCACATTGAATTGATCCTACAAGGTATCAGTGGTGAGGCAGAGGAATCCGAAAACCTGGAGCTAGAGTATTAAAGAAGATTCTGGGATCCCTGTCATAGTTACTAGGAACAGAACTTAGACCCTCTGAAGGGCAACAAGTGCTTTTAACTATGGAGCCATCTACACACTCAGGTGCGCTCTTATATTGCATTTTTAACATCTTACTTTAGGATAGCATTCATTTTATTCTATTCTTTTTTTTTTTTTTTTTTGAGAAGAGCCTGTGCCGCTCAAATTCACTGTGAATCTGAGGGTCGCCTTGAATTTCTGATCCAACAGTGGGAATAGGAGCTGTCTTCAACTCTTTCATTGACCTTTCAGATTCTCCTCATACTGAATCACTCTGACTAGCCTCAATCTATGGGGAGGGGTTTAGTCTTACTGAAACTTGATGTACCATATCTGTTGATTTTTGTGAGAGATGTCTCGTTTTCTGAACAGAAATAGAGGAGAAAGATCCTTGCCCTTTTCACATTGCTCTGATTTTAAGCAACCGTATACGTAGAGGAGTTCCAAATTGCATTACTAGTCATAGGTTTCTGAAAAATTTGCCCTGTCTTGTCAGGACCTCATGAAAACACAACTAAAATCCATCATGGAGGTTATTAATCCTTGTGGACTAACATGTTAAGTCAATATTTCCTGATTTTCCAAGTCAAATTAATTAAGTCAGAAGGCTTGAAAGGATGCTGAAGTTATCTTTGAGTTTTCCCCTTCCTTCCCCATATCTCCACACTCTTTCACATGGTTTTGATTCTGGTGAGAAAAGTTTCTTGAAGTAGTTTTAGTTAAGTATGAATTTAATCTGTCAAAACACTTCCTTTAACAGATATTTTTCTACAAAATAGGTTATATACCCTGAACGTAATTCTATCTTCTTGTGTTTTAACAATATGGTTAATAGTTTCCTTAACCTTGTTCTAGACAAAGAAATCCCATTCCTTAGGCCAGGGAGTATCTCCTCACATTTATTCTGCGCTCTCATCTCAACAGGCACTCAAACACTTCAAAGCAGCAGAGAGCTGAGTACTGTCTCTATTGACTGACTATATTTTTTTTCTGATGAGATTAATCATTTAATGAACAACAATGATATTTTTAATGAATATCATCTTGCAACCACATAGAAATAAGATCGACATTAGTAGATATTCAACAAACATTGCTATTATAAAACAGTTGATGCATTTCTAGGGAAATCTCACGATTCATGTGTTTTCTAGTTTGCTGTTTGTTGTGATTAAATACTCTAAGCAAAAACTAATTGAGGGAATAGGAGGTTTATTTCAGCTGACACTTCAAGGTATCACTGTGGGTATGTGTCAATATCCAACTGAGTCCACAAAAAGTACTGGATGCTCTAAAACTTTACTTACAGGTCTGTATGTAATACCCAACATGGGTGCTAATAAAAATGGCAAGTACTTTTAATCTCTGATTCATCTCTCCAGCCCTCAGTTACCTTTGCTAGACAACCCTTTTTGGCTAAGACAGAGGGCTGGGCCCTCCTAGTTCACCTATATCAAGAATATGGCTTATAGACATGCTCATGGGTCTACCTAATGCAGGTTATCTCTCAACTGAGAGACTCTCCGATGACCTTTTGATGAAGCAGGTTGACAATTGCACTTAACTAGGAGCATTTGCATTATGCCCAAAGTAAAGACTTACTACAGATTCCATATCATAAGGAATAAGATACCAAAGAAAATTTAGATCCCATTTAATAAAAGCTGGGAAAATAACTAGTCAGTGAACATTCAGTTAAGAGTCACAGGAGGTAGCAATCCATTTGTCTTACACTAATATATGCTTTCTAAGTGCTATCTGAAGAAGGTCCATTAAGAATGACTTTTTCTCAATCTCCCACTATTAGTGATAAGCACATGAATCAAGAGTAATAAAAGCTTTTAAGGGCCTTATTCTCGAACAAAAGGAACACATTACTGAATGGGAATATTAGGATTATCAAGGGAATAAATCTATTCAGTCTTACTGCTCTTTTGTGGTTGTTCTTCAGAAAAAAATATATTTCACAATATAGCTCACTAACTTAGAGTAGCCGAGTAGAATTAACAGACAGGATAACCTTAGCTAATTTTAAATGTTTACTGACCTCATATATAGTCATCTTATGTATAATAATATTCTGCTTTATGTGTCTAACTAATATTTAATTCAAGCACAAGAAAATCATCCAGAATATTACTCTTTACACATAAGTCTGCAGAAAATTGTCAAAATAACGCCCACACCAATCCTATGGTGATGAAGGAAATGTTTTTCATGAAAAATGTGGTTTTATATTCAAGTGGAAGAAAATCCCAAAGACATAATGACATTCTGTATTTATAACAGGCCATGGTCAACATCACTGTACTTGAAGAGATAAACTCAGACATTGCCAACAGATAGAAGTCCCTGCTTCAACTTAGAGGAGAAGAATAAATTTTTAAACATATTTCTTCTTCACTCACGTGAGGAATATTTACTGCTGTAGTAATGCTAAATGTAAAAATATAAGCTCTCCTTTAAAACAATCATTTATAACTAATTTTATTGGAATCTAAGATTTTATAAACAATATACAAAGAAATTGGGATCTTGAGAGAATATAGAGATAACAATTATATCGAGCATCCCATTAACCAAAGTATTAAGTTTTCTGACACTTAGTGGTTGCCTGAAAGCCTGAATCACATTAATCCCAACAAATGAATGTCTTTTTTTCTCTTAGGTTACCACGTAACATGCACATGGCTTCAACTTTGCAGTCTGACATTCAGATCTTACATAAATTACTTTTTACTTTACAATTTTGTGAGAAGATTCTCTTCTTTCTTTATTAAATAAATTAATAAAAATTTAGGACCTAACATTTTCACCTAAAGCAGGCACTTTGCAGTTCTCATCCATCATTCACAAATTACTCTAGTGATTTTGAGACCATTGTTGGGTAAATTGAGGGACACTTGAGTACAAGGACTGTGATATAAGTCAATGGCTAGCAATGATACTAATTATGACTGCTAAATATTAAAGCATGGGTTGTTACAAACATGAATACGTATATACGCTATGTATAAAAATGAAATCTTGGTAAGATTTTAAAGCAACCTCACAGTACAAAATTGATTCCCATACAGACTGTATTGTAAGTATTTTTTGAGACTATAATATATTTGCATCATTTAATTACCCACTTTCCCTAAGTACTTAGTTATTATTTTTAGAAAACAAAATTAATGTGTGATATAGAAGAATATAATTCATATATTAAATGGAAGAGAATAATTTATGTAACACTATTTGAGGATTTTAGTGGTCTCAGGTTACAAATCACTGTTCTCTCAATGTTCTTTATCCTTTGTCTCTAGACATTGAAGTAAAGGATAAATTGTATTCAACATAATGTTCAACATCATTTAGGTGTTATTACCCACAATATTGACAACATTGTTCTTACTTTAAAGTGTCCAATTTTATGGTTTTTTTTTTTTTAATGACCTGAGAGCTGTTGCTTTGAAAATCCTGTAATAAAAAAAAAGAAACTCCCTTGGTGCCTTCAGGCCACTAAAATTTTGGAGTCATGTAACCATTTTCCATAATTCTTATAACTACAGGAATAAAAATTACATGTGAATATATTCTAGTGCAATTCTACTCATTGCAAGTTTGTTAGTAAAAAAAGAACACAGTACAAAATACCAAAGATGATAATAATATTCAGACTAACTCTAGAACAAAAAGCTACCTACTTCCTATAGGTGAAAAGCTACAGGTGAAGAACCTGCAAAAGTGACCTACAGAGTCTCTATTTTACTGCCACACGTTAAATAGACTTATTCCTGGATTTCATTACTCTTGAAATGAAAGGGAGAATTGCTATAGTATGTCAGTACAATTCTCTGGAGAGTGTTTTAATAATGGAAAAATACCAAGAGCATTAGCTAATGGTAAAACTCAAATGTGAGTACTTCATTATGCTTTGTCAGTTTCGGAGCAGACTGAAAAAATAATGGAATAAAATCACTTAAAGTGTGTATCAGGGCTGTGAAGTTGGCTCAGCAGTGAAAAGTGCTTTAAGCGAGACAGTCTGAGTTTGACCCTGTACCTCATGTAAATCAGCAAGTGTGGTGCCTGGTATCGATAATTACAACACTTCTGGGCTGAGATGGGAGGCAGAGATAGTATGGTTGGATTATATCTGTGGCTCATGGGTCATCTAGCCTGAAATGTAAAGCTCAGGAACAGAAAAACACAAATAAAACAGTAGAGAACCTCTTGAAACATGGTGGAAGGCAAGAATCACCTCTCAATACCTCTAAATGTTGTTTATGAACCTACATGTGTGTGCACTTCTCTCTCTCTCTCTCTCTCTCTCTCTCTCTCTCTCTCTCACACACACACACACACACACACACACACACGAGAAGAGGGGAGGCACACTCACAGGCACATATAAACATATCTACTAAATAAGTAAATTTTATAATATTAGTGGACCAATTAAGTATCACATTAGTATCATTAATATCTTCAACAGCTGTACGTTTAAGTGATTCTCCATTCATAAAATTTAAATTAAGCACCAACTAAACAAACTAAAATACAAAACCACATTATCATCTCATTAGATGCCAGAAAAGTCCTCTAGGCAAATCATCATCCCTTCATAATAAAAATCCTAGAGAGATTATGGACACAAGGGACATCCCTCAATATAATAATGACAATATATAGTAGGCCCATAGCCAATATCAACTAAAATGTAGAGAAATTAAAAATTTTCCACCAAAATCAACATAGTTCTTGAAGAGCTTGATAGAAGAATAAGAAAACTGGTAGGTAATCAAGCAAGCACGAAAGAAGACAATGTGTCATTATTTGTAGATCATATTTTATACATAAAAGACCATAAGGACATCACCAGGAAATTTCTACAGCTGAAAAAATATTTAGCAGAATAGCAGGCTATAAAATTAACACACAAAATTAGTTGTCTTCCTATACATGTATGACCAATCTAATGAAAAATTAATCAGAAAAAAATAATTGATTTTAATTTTTCGGAATAACTCTAAACAAACAAATGAAACAGTTGTATACCGAAAAAAGACATTGAAAAAGACACCAGAACATAGAAAGACTTCCAATGATTATGTATCTGCAGATTAATATTGTGAAATTGGACATCCTACCAAAAACTAACTAAAGATTCCCATAAAAATACAAAACATTGGGCAGTGGTGGCAGATGCTTTTAATCCCAGCACTTGGAAGGTAGAGGCAGGAGGATATCTGTTAGTTTGAGGCCAGCCTGGTCTACAAGAACTCATTCCAGCACAGGCTCTAAAGCTACAGAGAAATCCTGTCCAAAAAAAAAAAAAAAAAGCCAACAGAATTCTTTACAGAAATTGAAAAAAAAATTCAACTTCATATGAATCCTCTCTCAATAATCATTAGATGTCTTTAGTTTTTTATTTATTTTAGGAACTTTGTTAGAAATACTCTTCATGCCCTTCTTCCTTAACATATATATTAATATTGTGACACACACACAGATATACAAACAGGATAGCTCAAATACTTGTGAAGATATTGAAAGACCTGAAGGAGGTATTATCTCATGTTTCAAGTTACATTTCATAGTAAATATTCATTTTGGCCTGATAAAGGCCAAACCTTTGGAATAACAAAATGTGCACAGGCCGTATTCAATAATACATGATTAATGAATATATATTGACCATTGTTCCCTTATCTATAAATCAACAATTACGTGCTATTGCTTTGAGTGGTAACAATTCATCTCCTTCCTCTCATGTACTGGTTCCAAAAGAAATTTTAAATAGATGCTTTAATTAAGATATAATTACAGCTAGGTGGTCGTGGCACACACCTTTAATCCCAGCCCTCAGGAGGCAAAGGCAGGCAGATCTCTGTGAATTCAAGGTACAAGAGCTAGTTTCAGTGCAGGCTCCAAAGCTACAAGAAACCCTATCTCGAAATAAAATCCTATTTAGGAATCCAGCCAGAGCACAAGACAGGCTGGTGCAGCTCAATATTTCAGTTACAGAAATTTCTCCATCAAATAAAAAGGACCTGCAAAAGTAAACAATAAGGATTTTATTTTACTTTTAAATTCTTTATAAACTTATCCTTAGCCCAATATTATTTTTGTTTGTTTTAGTACTCCTATAATAGAAGATGCTTCTATAATAAAATATAAGTGTCAAAGCAATTTATAAAAACATTATTCATCAGAATGTAAAGTCCAAGACCATGAACCAAACATTAAGAGAGTCTTGGGGTTGCATTATGACTCTTCAAGGGTGTGAAATGAATCCAACACACCAAAGACTCATCTTTGTCTTGAAATCACTGCCTCATAATCTCATGTATTAGTGTTTGTATGCACTTGTCTGTTCTTCCACTTATTTTTACATTCATTCATAATATGTAAATTATCCAGGTTGTTTGTTCATGTTAATATGTTAATTCATTCATGAAAACAGAATTGTCATGGTTCAATTATCCCTCATATTCCCTTTCAAATTCCATGAATTTGAATATTAAATTTGAAGTACTTTAAATTTGAGGTCAAAATTCAAATAATGACAATTTCTCATCCCAGTAAGAATTTTGTGTATGGAAGAAATTTACAAAGGACCTTTTTTCCTGAGCATAATTGGCTATTTATTTTCATAGAATACATTAAAGTTTGTACTCCTGGCAGAAATGAAATATAAGAAATGTGCATCAATTGTGTTGTTCAGTGATTTAGAGTTTCTTGTGGAATCCTAAAAATTAGTATGGAAACAACAGAGATGTCTCAGTAGTTAGAAGTATTTATTGTTCTTTCAGAGGGTTACAGTTCCCAGCACGGACATGGGACAACCCAGAATTGCCTACAGCCTCTGCTTTAGGAATCTAGTGATTTCTTTGAGCTGCTATGGATAATTGGTAGCCTGAGCTCCCATGTATACCATAATACATCATATACAGACACATAAAATAAAGTATTTAGTACTGTAGATCTCTGTATTTAAATTGTTGGCAAGTGCACAGTATAGAAAGTGTTAAAATTGGTAATTCAAATATATCTAGCAATTAAAGCAACAAATAAATTCAAATTAAGGACTGGACAAGCAAGATTTAGTGACAAATATTTGGAAGTGGTAGAGATGTATTACACATAAATCTTATGGAATGGAATAAATAAGAAAAGGGAGGGATATGAAAACAGTATTGATAAAACTGAGAGAGTCACTTAATATATATGTGAATTGCATGACAGTGCCTGTGCCTCCAAACATTTGTCTTATAAAGAATGCTGACAGAGAAGTTGGGTTTCACAGGCATATCCCTCATAACAGTTTCTGCCAGTCTTTCCAAGACACTGGGGGAAAACTCAAAGCTCCGAAGTCACTGAAATGCAAAACTACACAGCCTTGTATATCAGACGCCAGCATCTCTCTTCTTTCATAGACGTGGAACTCTTATGGCCCCATCATGAGTCATAGAAACCTGCTTTTCACAGAACAATGCTATGGACAATTTGAGAGAAATGTGTAATTGAGAGTTAAGAATTAAACTCTAGGTTCTAAGTATTTTGAAAAGAAGAAATACTTTTGTGTGTAAAAACAAAGCAATAACTTCCTAATCCCAGGTGTATTTCTTTATGTAAGGCCTTAAGAGTAAATTATTAAAACAGGGAAATGGAAGATTTAGCTTAGTAGTGGATTATTGGCCTTGCCTGTGAGAAGCTCAGGATATTGAGACCTGATATTGCTAATGGTAATAGCAATAATCTATTTTAGAAGTTAATGCCTTTCAACTCTCTGTTGTTGTGATTCTTAATACTATATCTTATCTTGCTCAGTCTAAGGTCCCAGATTGTTTAATCAAATATCAGTGTATGCTGACTTTGATGATTAGCTTCCACGGCACTAGAAGGTTTACAAGCTATAGGGGAGAGAAGCTAGAGACACTTTCACCCAGTTTTTACCCTGTGAACCACAATAATGTCTGCCTTGACATATTATACCAACTTTATACTACTAAGGGTTCTCCAAAACTACGTTTATGATAAACTCAATGAAAGGTTTTCATGGAGTGATAGAACTGCCATGTAATTTTCATATATAATACAGTTATCTTCTGATAAATTTTCACTTATTTTTCTACCACTAGTCAATAATAAACAGGTTTCTGCCACTAATTCCTGCCTAAGTGCCATCAGTATTGCTACAGATCATTATTATACAATGTTAATTACTATTACATTTTCATGCCAGCTGATAGCATCATACTTAAATGTGTTAGTTACTTTTCTATTGCTGTAATAAAACACCGTGATCAAAGCAGCTTATAAAAGAAAGCATTCATTTGAAACTTCCAGTTTCAGAAGGACAAAGGACCATCATAAATGGGAGCATGGTAACAAGCAGGAAGGCATGGCACTAAAACAGTAGCTGTAGCCTACTTTGTGAGACAACTATGGGGCAGAGAAAAAAAAAACACTGGGAATGAATAGAGAATTTCTGAAATTGCAAAGCCTGCTCCAGCTCCCATTGCACACGTACTCCAAAGCAAGGCATGTTCCTTCTCAAACATGTGTACCAGTGGAGCAGAAGTATTCAAATGTATGCACTTATGGGTACCATTCTAATTCAAACCACTACACTAGACAAAGCTACTTTGTTTTAGAGCTTACGTTACTATTAATATATGTCCAATAGTCTGAGGGAGAAATGATGGAAGGCTTAACTAATATGTCAAACTATTAGGAAAATAGTTTTATCTGTGCAGAAGACCAGAGAAGTGCAAGAAACTCTCAAAGAGTCTCCAAAAGAGTTCTATAAGTCAAAATATTGTCACCTCTATTTTTAAATTTTCTTTCAATTTTCTTATTGTTTTCTTCAGAAATAATAGTGAGTAACTCCATCTGATACTCCTGAGAGTTCATTTTCACTGTGAGAGTACACAATCTAATATTAAATTTCCTACCACCACAGTGCTCTGGCTACATCTCAGATGCCCATCCTGATGTGCCCAGTGATAGTGGTTTGGGGAAAGCAATCACTTTTATAGATAAGTACAAAGACAGGCAATATTCACCAGGCTCTAATATATCCCATTTGAGATATAATTTATTCTCACAAATGAATTTTACAAGGATTTATGCTGGTAATAAATATACAACTTGTCTGCAATAAAATTGCCACTATAAGACATGAAAGTTTTCAGTTTTAATACTGGCATTAAGATGCCAATGACGCCTGAACTATGATATAAATATTTTACCCTCACCAATTGCTGCACTTCTAGTACATCCCTCCCACACTAATTCCCTCCACTTAGGAGAAAAATGATCATTTGCTAAAGGGTATTTTGAAGTATTTAAAGAAAGTTTAAAATCATTCTTGGGCAACAGGAATTTTTTATTAGATAAAGGAATGTATCTGTTGCTGAATATCAAATATCAGTTTCAAATGTTTAATTTCACATGTTTTATGTATCTTTTCAACATCTTAAAATAATACAAAGAATAAAAATATATACACAGACACACATGTGTGGTTAGTTTTAAAGTTAGTGAATGGACCTAGTGCTGTTAGTATGTGCGTGTGTGTAGGACCAGCTACTGGAGCACGTTTAGATTCTCAGAAATCACATTTTTGAAGAAAAGTGACTTTGGCTTCACCAGCAGCCTTCACGTGACTGGAGTTCCTCAACATGGGGTGAGCCTTCATAAGTCCTTCCTTTCGCCAGATTGGGGTTTTAGATGAATTGATCTCACATATGCCTTGAACCTGTATTCACGGTTCATGTGTGCAATGTTTCTACTTTGCTGGGCAAAGGGTGTTTTGCTGCAGGTTTGCACTGCTTCTGATTCTGAAAACCTTTCCATCCTCTCTTATGCAATCATCTCATAGTCTTATGGAGAAAGGGGTGTAATGTTGATATCCCATTGAAACTCCAAAGATTCTTATTTGTAGCACGTTTGAACAACCTTGGGTCCCAGTATTATTTACCATCTACATCAAAAAGAAATTCTTCTGTATCACACTGAAAATTGATCTATTATAAGGATAAATTTGAGAACCGGTGTATTATTAAGCCTATTTAACAATATGGTAGTAGCAGCCTTTTCGCTAATGGCTCAGGCAATGACAACTTTTTGCCCAGATAATGGTACCAGAGGTGGAGTTCCAGCTTATGGAGAAGTCCTTTTATTAATCATGGAGTAGCTAGTTACTTCTGTAACATTTGTAGCATGATTTCAACCTAAATAATTCATAAGAGCAAAGGCTTAATTTCTCATGTTTTGTACTTTCTTTCACAGGGTAAGATGCTGGAAGATATCACAACAGGACAGGAAACAGAGCACAGGAGTGACAAACTGTCATGGTAACAAATAGCTAAGAAGGATACAGCCCTGAAGGTATACTTCCTTCAACCAGTGCTACCCTCTCAATAATCAATTCAAACTTTTTAAACTGCCAATTTTTTTAAACAACTTAAAAATTCATAGGTCAGAGTCATCATTATCTAATTATATCTGGAAAACCCTCTGAGAAGAGCGATTCACTAATCTTTACATGTCTCTGGGTCCACTCGAGTTGACAATCCAGCTAAGACTCCACATACATTAGTTTCAACTAGATATAGTGCTTGATCATTGGAAGACTGCTCACTCAGTAGGTATATGGTCATTCCTGTTCCACTAATATATCATTTTGGAGGTCTTACATTATAAAGAAACACAGTTATTGTTGACTTTCATCGAATTGTGCAGATCTGTGTCTGTGAGACCTTGGATCAGAAGACCAGAAAGCATGGGCGGACCGCAGTCTGATGCTGTGAACCGCATTATTTCAGTTTCAGTGTACGATTGCACATGAATGAGACAAAGAAAACCATGATCTAAGGATAGTTGCTTGAATTCAGAAAAGCACAATCAGAGAAACACAATCAGAAAACATGTAAACAAATGACATTAAGCACATATTAAATATTAGCAGAAGAGTCCTTTCTCAAAACAGACCAATTTAAAGACAATTGGCTGCCATGTACAGTAGGTTTTACTTGGGGAAGCATGAAAGCAGGGAAAAGGCCAAATTCAGATTCAAGATTTGTCTAGGAGAGCACTCAGCTCAGCCTTTCACCTGATTGGCTTCTATAGCTGTGATCTGACATCCAAAAAGAATAAACATCTCTTACAAACTGAATGTAAATGTTCAACACAAGAGGCACAAAATTACATCCAAGAAAAATCCAGGGAACAAAATTTACTTAAGGCAAAAGACCCACTGTCTTTTTCCTGTAGTTCCCCGGGGCATTGTTCACCACATGGCATTCTTTAGACCATTTAGTAAAAAGACAACAAAAATGTAAATAGAACTCAAGTAAATAATCGTATCTAAATTATCAAAGTGCTTCTGCTGAGGTAAATTGATTCAATTGGTATATATAATAAATATACAGAAAACTAAAATACATTAGGATGTAACTTGATTGTCTACTTATTGACACATTGGGAATGAGAAAAAAACGAAACTATTTACTACTTTCAAATGAGGCTTTAAAAAAGTAGATTTAGGAGTTTATCATTAGAAGACAGGATCCTGGTGAAACTTCTTGATATTGGGTGGACCTCATATTTGGAGGCCCTGTTGCAGTAGGTACAATTACTATGAGCACACTGTTTCCACAGCTATATTATTCTTAGAAGATGGCATTTGGCAGTCTTTATCCAAATCCTTTGCCTCTGAAACTTTCTTTGGCCCTCTTCCCTCAGTTTTAAAGAAGGTGGTACTTGGCATTAATGTACTTTATGTGACTGAGTTCTCAACATCTTTATTCTCAGCATCTTTCTCAGCTATGAGTCTCCTCATTCATCCGTGTTCACTACAAACAGAGGTTCCACTAGATAAGGCCTTCGTCTCTGAGTATAAAAATATAAATTTAGAAGGGAGTTGGTGCTTTGTTAATTTAGCTAAGCAGTGACAGCAGCTTCCAGTTAGAGCCTAAAGACTACTTAGCCACATCACCTTTGCTGCAATTTCTTATATTAGGCATGGATACATTCCTGTAGTGCTGGGCTCAAATTTTATCAAATAGTGGTTGGTTATATCACGGCCATGTCATGACTGCACCAATGTGCACATTTAACCTAGCAGATTAGGATTAGAGTTTATAGAGTTCAAACCTGGGTGTAAACATTGGTGTCTTTATTCTTCCAAACAGGCTATATAGCAACATCTAACACTAAGAAAGCCAGCTATCAGGAAAGAATTTTCTATATTATTTCCAGCTTCATAACTCTATATATTGTGCTCTAATATTTGTGGAATCTTCAGCAATAAGGCAACAGGACTTTTCTCTCTCTTTTTAAAGATTCATTTTTATTTTTATGTATGATTATTTTGCCTGCATGTATGCATGTATACCGTGTGAATGAATATCTGGTGTCCATAAATGCCTGAAGAGTGTAGAATACCCTGGAACTTCAGTCAAAGGTGATTGAAAGGTATAGTTTGGGTTCCTAGAACCAAATTCAGGTCCTCTTCAAGAGCATCAAGTGCTCTTAATCTTTGAACTATTGCTCCAGCCCCAAACTGGTAAGTTATTATTAACCCCTTCTGGTGAATGGGCAACCAAGATGATTTGTAAAAAACCTTTATTGTTTTAGGAGGCCTCTGAAGCTGTACTAACCAACAATGCCTATACAGGTATCCTACAATTGGCATAGGGGCCTTTGTTAGTGATTCATTACTGTTAATACCAGAAATGCTTAGCCTTTAAGGGTACCTATCTTTTAACACTCTTTTATGTTTTTAAATGGATTTCCAAATAGTATGTTTCTGCATGGCTTTTTAAATATGCTTTTAAATTTGATTAACCCTCTCCACACTCATATTCCATGAAAAAGATGAAGAAATGGCATCCTGCTGTGTTCCCTCTGGTGAGCCCAGCAGGCTCTACTGGATAATTCCAAACGCAGTACTTTAGAAGTAACCATAATTAAACAAAACAAAAAAAAGTATTGGAAAAGGAAAAAAAAGATTTATGCAGAATAAGGAGGCTCATTAGGCAATGAAGTTTAATAAAGACATGAGAGGGGTAACCAGGACGCATTATATACACAAATAAAATTATCAAGAAATAAAATTAATTAGGAAACCAAAATAGACTTTAAGTAGTGAAAAACTACAGAACCAATAAGGAAATAAGAAGCTCAGCCAGGCCACTTATAGGGATATTTACTAACACCATTTCAAATCCAGCAGAATGTTGGATATAAAGCAACTCTTTCTTTTGGACAGTTTTCTAGAGAAGGAGTTATTTCCAATTTAATTATCAGAAATTAAAATATTGTGTTATTTCATCATACCTCATTAAATAATATCATTAAAATAATTTCAAGCATGCTTTTTCTATTTTGATGCCAGTGGGGCACAAAGAGTAAACCCATTTTAAAGTGTTATTTGATTGAATATTTTCTGATAGAAATATGTATCATCTTAAAATTAATCTTGATCAAATAGGTTCTAAAAGCTCCTTATCTTAAATTCTGTTTGTTTGTTTGTTTTTTTTGATGATAATAACATTTGCTTATAGAATCATGCGAAGAAAAGACTTGGGGGAAATACTAGCAAGAAATAGAAGAGATGGTTATTCAGCAAGCAATAACAGAAAATACCTTTAATATTACCTTTTACATATTTTGTATTTAGAGAACAAGAATATTTTAAATGATCTTTTTTATTTATTCTTGACTAATGGAAACGGGAAATAATAGCTACCTTTAAAGTATTAGAAATTTGGCATTTAGGAATGAATATTAACTCTTATAATAGACTATGCCTCTATAGTAAAACATTCACAAAGTCAACAGAAATGTCACTAAGTGACAATCCAGCTGTCCTCTTTGTCTAAAGAGCATTTGAAATTATAATAGGAGACCAGGAGTCATTGAAAACATAAAATTGGTTATGTATAACCCAAAGCCAAATCTAATTAGATTGATAAATTTCAAGTGGTTAGCCCCAAATCATACACACAGAAGCAACACTAAATGTAAACGGTAGATTGTATTTACTCATACACATCTATATGTGTGAATTCATACATACATATAACAGTTAGAATTTTTAGAAAGGAGCCTATGAATTTGAGAGAGGGAGTGAGTAAGGGACTAAATAGATGGTTTTGGATGGAGAAAAGGGAAGAGAGAGATGATTTAATTAAATATTTATTTGAAAAATTAAAAATGTGTATAAAAATATTTTACTGTAGATAAAAATAGAGTAAAATAATTTCACATGGTGTATCACAAAAAATCTATCATTTTAATATTATGCAGAACAAGGGCCTTGAAACAAAAATTAATAAAACTTAAGTTATCCTACAGTATGGTAAAATAGACCTCAGCATATCTCACTAATTTTGTATAATATGAGAAACACATAGCATAATTTTCCTTGAGTAGCATCTTATTGGTCCACTGTGACTTTAGGGATGGTTCCTTTAACCATCTGAGTTTTATCTCTGGCCACTCAGAAGAAGGCAAGAGATAAGAAAACAACGGGTCACCTTTTCTAAAACAAAATTGTCCACCTATTATTCCATTGAATACTTGGTAAGTGTTAATGACCTAATGTCAAGTTATTCCCCAATTATTAATTATAGGATGTTTAGAAGAGAGAATTTAGTAGAGCTGAGTTGACGTTTTATTGTGAGTGTTTTTTACACACAAAGGTCAGGGTACTCCTCTATATCACTTTCGTGAGGGGTTTCCTCTTCATTTTTGTTTATATTTGGAGGTTGTAGGCAAGTACTACTACATCACTGGTACTATTTAACAAATTCACTTATATTTGGAGGTGTCTGGTGTACCCTGGAATCTGTTACCAGAAGTACCCCCATGGGAGGTTTTCTTGTGTTTTTATGTTAGGAAAGATGGTAAACACAGGAACAAACTATGCTCCAGCCTATGGCTCAATGTGACTGTTCTCAAAGCAGGGAGGAGCATATTTGGTTTCCTAGGGAAGAGAAATTTCTCTGAAGTAGATGGACAGAATACCAGGGGGTTCACTCCAGTGGAAAGAATTTGCATGATTTAGAGTCATTCGAGTAGCAAAATAAAAGTGATTTATCATAGCCTGGGGTGTAAGACTTCCTTGCCAGGAAACTACTTTGAAATACCAAGAGGAGGCAAAAAAAAATTCCTTGAAGCATTTCACTAATATGTACACTTGGTACTAGGTACTTGCAGTAAGTAATCCATGATGAATTACGTCAGCCACTCATTTTTTTATTCCTATGTAATATCTTCACTTGCTCTTATTTCTCGCTAAATCTTTCGGCTTTGAGTAAATGTCAAACACTCCAGATCATAAGTGAGGCAGGGGTGGAGCAACAAAACAAGAAGCAAGAGGCTTTGCCATATTCCATTTATAGAGCTCAACCTAGGTTAATAGACTGGCTTGCAGTAAGTAGATAATATCTTTGATATTTCTTATGCAGAAATTGTATAACTTGAAAAATAAGTTTTTGAATTATCTCCAAATAAAAGTGAAATTATTCCATTAAAAAAAGAAAACTTTCATTATGAAGTGGTGTTGAATTTTGTCAAAGGCTTTTCAGCATATAATGAGATAATCATGAGTTTTTTTTCTTTCAGTTTAGTTATATGATGGATTACATTGATAGATTTTCATATGTTGAACCATCCCTGCATCTCTGGGAAGAATCTGACTTGATATTGGTGGATGACTCTTCTGATGTATTCTTGGATTTGTTTTGCCTGTATTTTATTGCATATTTTTGCATCAATGTTTGTGACTGAGATTGGTCTATAATTCTCTTTCTTAGTAGTGTCTTTGTGTGACTTAGTTATTAGGGTAACTGTAGCCTTGTAAAAAGAGTTTGGTAATGCTCCTTCTGTTGTTTCTATAGTGTGGAAAAATTTGACAAGTATTGGAATTAGTTCTTCTTTGGAAATATTGTAGAATTCTGCACTGAAACCATTTGGTCCTGGACTTTTTTTTTTTTGGTTCAGTGACTTTTGATAACTGTTACTATTTCCTTAGCATTAACAGGATTATTTAATCTGCTTTTCTGGGATTGATTTAATTTTGGTACATCAAAAGAACAAATAACTTAATAAAAAATAGGGTACATACCTAAACTTAGAACTCTCAACAGATGAATCTGAAATAACTGAAAGACAGTTAAGGAAATGCTCAAAATCCTTAGCTATCAGAGAAATGAAAATCAAAATAACTCAGGTTCCATTTTATACCTGTCTGAATGGCCAAAATCATAAACACTGATGACAAGTTATGCTGGAGACGATGTGAGGTAAGAGGATCACTCCTCTATTGCTTGTGTGAGGGAGAACTTTTATGAAAACTTTGGAAACCACTATGGCAAATTTTCAGAAAATTAGGAAACAATCTACCTCAAGATCCAGCAATACTACTTTTAGATATATACCCAAATGATTATCAATCATACCACAAGGACATGTGTTCATCTGTGTTCATAGCAGCATTTTTCCTAATAGCCAGAACCTGGAAACAACCAAAATGCCCTTTGACCAAAGAATGGATGATGAAAATGCGGTACATTCACACCATGGATTAATATTCAGTGGTAAAAATTAATATCTTGAAATTTGCATGCAAATGGATGGATCTAGAAAAAACATATTGAGTGATGTAATTTGGACCCAGAAAAACAAATATAATTTGTATCCACTCATAAGTGGTTTTTAGACATTAAGTAAATAAAAACCAGCCTACAGTCCACAACCCCAGAGAACCTAGACTACAACAAGGACCTTAACAGAGACATACATAAATCTATACAGGAAGGAGAAAAAGACACAATCTCCTGAGTAAATTGGGAGCATGGGGGTCGTAAAAGAAGGTAGAAAAGAAGAGGGGAGGAAGGGAAAAAAGCAGAGAAAATGTATAGCACAATAAAAACAATAAAACAAACAAACTAGAGCTAAAGTAAGAAAGAGCATGGAAGCAAAGTTAGTATGTTTATGACTTGTACTCTATTTAACCTAGTTCATTAGTTATTACAGTTCTATTTACATTGAAATAAATGTTAATGATGCAAAGTATAATCAAAGAAATCATACTATGTCTTGTTAATGGTGAAATCTTGAGTTTTACAAGTATGCTTAAGAGGGTATATATTTATACCAGAATTTAGTACAAATGACTTAAAACAAAATATATCTTATATTTTATCAAACTATATACTGTATAACACAAATGTAATTAATGAATGCAGATTTATTTAGTGTTTGTAATTATCTTTAACCTTTGACAATTTTATCAGTCTGTGTAATTAGCAGCTATTTCTCAGTTCTTCCTTGCCAATAGTAATCACACATATGGCTAAGACTATTACCATAATTAATTTCATCCTGCTTAAGTTTACATTTAAATCTAAAATATGTGTGAAGTGAGTAAAATATTAATTAGATGTGAACTGATTTTAATAATTTGTTCTTATCTATGCAGGAAGGAATTGAATTTGTAAAATATTGTGGTAACATTTTGGAAAATATTTCAGTATATTATTTATGTAAAAGCACAGTCAAATATTATTTCATAATTGATAGTACTATTCTTAAATAGTACAAGAAAAAAGTTACTTGAACTTACTATTATTAAAAGATATTTTGGTCAGTATGTCTTCAAACTAGTAAGTATTTAATTGCTTATATACTACCTGATCATATCTATCTGTTTTCTTTCCTTTGTAAATTGAGTTTATAATATAATTGTTATTTATAATTTATGTTTATGTCCTTTTGGCCTGGATGTATTCCTGTGTAACATATGTGTACCCATGCTTGTGGAGGCCAGAAGAGGTTGTCAGTTGTCTGGTCCCCTTTTGCTATCTGAGGAAGTAGAGCACACAGAGAAAAAGTGACACATCAGGGACAAGAATCATTAAATGAAAACGCTCTTTGTCAAAGTAGCATGTCTACAAACTGATCCAAGAATCTCAGTAGAGTTTATATTAAAGAATGCTTTCAGGAAAGGGACGTGTTAATTTATATATTTGATTCTTAGAAATTAACATATATTTAATTTCAAACAATATGATAAACAAGTGAATAAATTGTTGCATCTGATATTGATAAAGATAGACCAAGCTATCTAGCAATAACAAAGAGACCAGTATCTAGACAGTTTCAGGATTAAACATGATGAACATCTAGTTTGTATCCACATAGGCTTCAGGCAGACAGATAGTGCCTGCTGTTCATGCCACAGCTTGTTGGAGGAGAGTCCAAAGAAGGTCAGAGTCAGAGAGATGCCATGTAGCCCCACTGGAGACCAGATGCTGGAATTTTAGCTGGTAAGACACAGCCACGTGGCAATACACAGAATAATAGAAATGGGTTAAATTAATATTCAAGAGTTAGCCAATAAGAAGCTAGAGTTAATGGGCTAAGCAATGATTTAATTAATATGGTTTCTGTGTGATTATTTTGGTTCTGGGTGGCTGGGAAGAACAAGCAGCCTCCATCTACAACAGCAACTATCACATCTTCATGCACTGCCTTTATGTTTGTCAGTAATAGAAAGGGAGAGAGTTTACTAAACAACTGACTTGTAATTGCCTTAAGGAAGAACTAACACGAGTCCTTTCACATTTCTTTGTCCACAGCTATCTGCACTGCCTCAAACTAACTGTAAAAAAGCCTGAGAGATCAGTGACGATCAGATACCCAGTCATACCAATTACCTCTACTGCATCAGTTGAATATATTAAATTATTGATTTACAGCTGTCAAAGTCTTTATGTTATCTTATTGTCTGTATCTTTGTTTATCAATAATCTAGTGTTCCATCATGATTTTAAATACTAAATAACAATCAATCATATTTAAAGACATTTGAACATGCTTCCGTGGAACTGATCAACAATCACACAGTTGCTAAACATAGCTAATGAAAGTATGTACTATTGTTAATGATGGGAAGTCAGGAACTACACTTTCTGGCATTTTCCATTGACCCAGTGATACTAAATTCATTCACTTCCATCCTAGACGCCTCTTTTATAACTGAACAGAAAGAGGGAGCACGTGAGCAAGGAAGTCAGGACCATGGAGTGCATCCACCCACGGAGACAGTGGGACTGATCTAATGGGAGCTCACCAAGGCCAGCTGGACTGGGACTGAACGAGCATGTGATCAAAGCAGACTCTCTGAATGTGGCTGACAGTGAGGGCTGACTGAGAAGCCAATGATAATGGCACACATAGGTTTATATTAATAATAAAATGTTTGTATTATTAGCTCAAGCTTATTATTAACTATCTCTTACAACTTAAATTAACCCATAATTGTCTCTGTCTAGCCATGTAGCCACGTAGATTGGTACCTTTTCCGGTAAAACATTTTCATCTTGCTTCCTCTGCTTCTGACTGGTGACTGACTCTCTGCCTTTCCTTTTCCCAGAAGTCTCTTAGTCTGGTCACCCCACCTATACTTTCTGCCTGACTACTCTCCAATCAGCATTTTATTAAACTAACATGAGTGACAAATCTTTACAGTGTAAAAGAACATTTTCCCACAGCAGTGATTAAACACTGCCAGCAATAAAACGTTGACAGTTATGATGATCTATTTTTGTTTTCAGCTTGGTTGGATTGAAAAGCCCCTAGGAGATTATTAAAGCACAACCTAGGCGATTTTCTGAGAACTCATATCCCAGACTAGAGGCCAAGAAGGGAATAAAAAGAGGACAAATTAGGGCAAGTCTAAAGGTTCAATGAATAAAACACTTACCATGTAAGTATGAACTTGATTTTTAATCAATTTAGTCTTTAAAGTTATGTACGTAGGGCATACCTGTAATCTCAGTGTTTCTGTGCCAAGATGGGAGACAGAGATGGGGAAAATCCCACAAAAGCTTGATGGCCAAGTAGCCAGGTTTATGCAGCAATGAACATATTGCTACTCTGAAGCTGAATTGACAATTATTGCAAGTATTACTCAGTGACTAGCATAGTAACTATGATTAAAACTTACAGAGAGTTATGCATTCCCATCCTCAAATGCCAAAATGGACAATAGAGATACTGTTTCAAACAGGGCGGGAAACTATATCCCAAAACTGAGGTTGTAGTCTGACTGATTACATAACATAACAGAAAGGGGGAGGGGAGAAAAGGAGGGAGGGAAGAGAAAGAGAATGTGAGTGAGACAGAAAGAGAGAGAGGAGGAAATGAAAAAAAGGAATATAGAAAGCACATGCTCTCTCTCTTATCTCCCTAGCCACCATGGGGTAGAATGCTGTAATAAACCACACCTTTTCAGAAGTTGAACGAAAAACTGAATTGTTTCTTTCTTTCCAGTTGACTTGTCAAGTATTAAGTCTTAGTGACTAGAGAAGTAACTTGGTAACAAAAGAGAAAAACAAAACAGAGAGTTAATGCATTTCCATCTTCATATGACAAAAAGAAAACGAATTCTTCTTGTCCTGGTCTCCTCTCTCAGATGTCAATACAGACTCTTTCAAGGTGTTCAATTGTAAACCTTGCCATCGTTCTTGCTGTTCCTCTTCATATCTCCCAACAAAGGTAGGCTCTATTTATTTATTAAGGTAGAAAAGAATGGTGCCAACTGTTGTCCTCATTAGATAGTGGCTTCATCCTATGATCACAATGCTTTTCTTCATGGCCTCATGCACTTAGTCTTGCATCTTTCTCTCAACATTCAATAAGAAACAATGCAATTGTGTTTTTGACATCATAATGCTTCTCTCCTCCAATTGATTCTACTATTACTATCAATGGAGCTACAGGCACTTACTGTTTGTTTAATACCACGAGGTTCTGTATAAGATTTCACAGTAGTTAATCTCTTTTATCCTATGAAGCCTCACACTTTGGTGTTCTCATTATTACTCTTTCCCCAGGATTAACTAATCTCTGAGTTCATTGCCATATTCTAATATTAACCATAAGGCTCAACTCTTCCCATACTTCTGGCTGACTGTTCTTCTCATTTGGAACCATAAAACTAGAGTTTTACTCATTTATGTATATTTTTCACTGTCTACATTCACTACAGTGCAATATACAGAAAGCATGGATTTCTCTCCCCAATACTTAGAATGCTTAGGACTATGGGGAAAGTAGGAAGGTAGGAATGAAGGAAACAGATAGGAGAAAAGTCTTGAGAACTTTCTTGATATACTGTCAGCAATTTATACTAAGGAAGCATGCAATGTAAAAACAAATCTGCAGTCATTATTCATTTTCACTAGACCAGCAGGGAATATTAAAGGCACTGTTTCATACAAGGTATAAACTAGAAACTAGAACAATCTGTGGGTTTTTAATTTATCTTATTTGATATCCACAGATGTAGAGACAATAAACTGAACACTGAGCTTTGGGCACGGTATGGCTGTCACACACATGACAAAATTATGATTCCTTCACATAGTCTGCACACTTGTGTGCTTGTCAGCATTCCCTGATTAACACAGAAAGACTTGTAAGTTGCTACTCCATTTATGGCAAAATATTAAGTGTTTTATAAACAGTACAAAGCAAGTTAGAATTTCAATTATGTGTAAGGTGACTCTATATTTATTTTTAAATATCTATAAATATCATGTGTCCTGCTCACATGAAACCGTTCTCTAGTAGGAATTATTCATAATGTAATAAATCCAGATACCTATGTATTGTATCAATAATAAAATAAAGACAATAGTAACTAAAATTATGTTATTTCAAAATTTTTGGAATCCTCATAGTCACAGTGACAGACCCAACATAGATATGAGCCCCAAAACAGTTTGTAGTCATTTAAAACAAGAAAAATGCTAAGATATTGATCTCAGAACTGGTATTATTGTCAATAGTTTTCAGTTAAATCAACCATTTGCTTTGTGTTCCTTGTATTTAACAATGGTTATATACAAAAGACATTTTCACTGTTAGTAATTGTTTTGTCTCCCTTAGCCTTACATCGTCAGTTCCTTTCTCCCACACCTCCAGGTATCTCACAACGTAAATTTATTCAGAAATTGAACAAGTTTATATTGGATTCTGTGAAGTGGGTTCTTGGTCCAAATCCAGCTAAACTATTATCTTTGGAATGATGAAACATAATCACAGGGGAACCAGTATGCTCACTAGAAGAGATGAGTCAGACTGTGAGTTACAAGACCAGGGATATCTATGCTCCCAGAAGGTTGTGGGAGGCAGGGAACCATTATTCCCCACAGCTACTGTTAGTAACCATACCTGACAAAATTACAAAGCAATTTTAGACACTGTATGGTGTATAAAAGGTGCTAGTGAATGGTAATATGAGAAAAAAATGGCTCTTTTAACTGGACTCAGTTAGATCTCTCAGAAGCTCTCAGAAGGGAGGCTTATTTGAGTTTTCCTCTGAATGAGAGAAGTCCATAAAATTGTATTAATGTCAGATGAAATAGTAAGTAAACTAGAAGGTCTTACAAAGTAATCAGTCTTAGGATTCTCAAATAAAAGAATGAAGAAAGGAGAAATATAATTATTAAATTAATAAAAATAAGAACATGATGTTCATGAGAAAATAATTATTTTTTTGCTCTGTTTTCCCATGAGTGGCAAGAAATGAAAATTCCACAGAATCATTGTTTATTTACTTTCTGTCATTTTTAGAGTTACTATTGCTATGTTGAAACACAGTGAGCAAATATGCGGGGAGGAAAGGGTTAATTCAGCTTAATTTTATACCTTGGAGTCGGCCTTTGGAGGAATTCAGGGCAGAACTCATATAGAGGAAGAACCTGGAGGCAGGAACTGATGCAGGCCATGGATGGAGTCATGCTTCTTACTGGCTTGCATCCCATGGCTTGCTCATCCTGATTTCTCACAGAACCCAGGACTACCAGCCTAGGGATAACACTACTCACAATAGGTAGTGTTTGCCACCTCATGGACTCCTGTACAGGCATAAGCTATCTGAGTTTGGTATCTGAAAATAACTAGAATAGGAACTGGAGAAGTGTTTAGTGATTAAGAACACTGCTGCTCTTGCAGAGGACTGAAATTGATTCTCAGGACCAACAGTAAACGGCTCACAATCACATATGCACATGCATGCACACAAACACACACATGCACACACACACAAATAAAAATAAATCTTTTAGACCAATAACTAGAAGAGATCAGAGTATTGAATCATAAATATATATTTCTATCTATGTGACTATTTCAATTCTAAAAAAAAAATTTAAAATTAGTTCAAGACATGTGAACTCTAACCATTTTTTTTCTCTTACAATTAAAATGCACCCTAAAATAAATGCAGTTTGTGAGAATAAATTAATATCTTAACATATGCCAATTTTATGGGGCTAAAGGAAAAACATGCCATGACTCAATCTTTTTTGGAATTTGTGAGTGCAAACTTTACAGCAGAAACTGAAATTTTCATTGTTGTTAATATTTGTGGCTAAGAATTTTACTTATTTTCTGAAACCCATAGTTCATGTACCTTTATATAATATCTTACCATCAGGTTTTTTTTCTTGTGAGTTTTAGGATTTACAAAGCATTTAATTGTGACGATTCAATGGAATGGTGCCATTAGAACAACACAGAGCAGATTCCATTTACTCAAAAATGAGTTTTCTTTTTTACGAGGTTATATTTCATTTCAAAATGAAACAACACATTCCTTTATGTCATAGTATTATATAGCGGTATTTTTCTTTCACTTAAACATTAAAATCAGCTTTTTATACTTTTATGCATATTCATGTGGTGTACACTCATAAACAAGGATGAATGTAGGTTCCACAGAACTACCAAATATGGGTCTTGGGAACTCGAACATTGTCTTTTTAAAGAGCAGCAAAGACTTTATAGCCTTTTGAGTTATCTCTCCAGCTCCAGAAAAAAAAAAATCCTTATTTTTTATTTAATTTTATTTGTAATACATATTTTTTATTTAAAATAAATTTTTTTGAAATATATTTTATAATGATGGATGTAGCTCACCCTTGATTATTTTGTTTCCTTCTTTAATCTAATGACATTTTATTAGCACCTACATCCTGTCTAGTTTTACCTCTGACCCCTAAAGAAAAACCAAACAAAGCAACTTTCCTTGAAAGGAAATTAGAGAATATAAAAAAAAATATGAACTATTTTTTTTCTGTCATATAAATCAAGCACGTCTTAATGGGATTAAAGTGTATTAAGGCAACAAGAAAAGTGTTCAGAGAATTAAATACTATACTTTCACACTTAAATACACAATGAGGAAGAGGGGGTTAAGAGTATGTGTTCAAATTCTATAAGCCTTCTTTTCTTCTAAATTATTAAGTCAACAGTGTCTAAATGAGAATTAAACGCAGAAACCGGCATTTTTGTGTTATTGAGGACAAAGAAGGCATATTCAGTAAAACTGGAAGAAAAAGGCCACCCTGCCTCAGAATCATTGCCTATCACAGTTTGTAGATTCAGGTAAATGACATTCAATAACCATAACTATGTTAGAATCCCCTAAGTAGTGGGTCATTCCTTGTTCATTCTGTGCTTAGAAGACTGCTAAAATTGAAATAAAGTATATATATATATATATATATATATATATACACATTTAAGTTGCATAGAAGTATGAGGTACTTAGTAAAGTTCAAAAGATTGGATCTAAACATATGAATTCAAGTAGAAAATAGGAATATGAGTCGGCAAACAAATGTAGCCTTTGTCTGATCACCATGACTCTGATGAGAATAAGTTCTCCAAATATCAATTATATCAATTGAGTTGACTCTAAAAGAAACCAGCCTGTTACCAACCAGTATACGAGTTATTAGACGAATGAATTCAGA
The DNA here is from genome assembly GCF_018167655.1 of Microtus oregoni. Taxonomy (NCBI): domain Eukaryota; kingdom Metazoa; phylum Chordata; class Mammalia; order Rodentia; family Cricetidae; genus Microtus; species Microtus oregoni. Next base: position 3,099,634 of record NW_024544709.1, on the reverse strand, counting down.
ACAGCCCATCGTAGACAATCTTTCTACTGATATATGTTCACATTATTAAATTCAAAGAATGAACATTTTAAACCAGGGATTGTATTGCTTGCATTAATAACCAGTATTGTATTAGCACGGCTACAGTGAATTGTCTGCTCGGAGGAACATGTTCAAAGAATGGCAGCTATTATCCCTGCTAAATGGCGAGACCACCCCGGTCCAAAGCTCTCTGCCATATGGATCACGAACATGCAATCTGCCTCTGCAATCAAGTCACTTTGGCCCTCTGCCTGGCACAGGAAGCCTTGGCAAGCTATCTTTGAGATAATTTAGTTTTGAAGGAAGGCAATAAATGACTTTAAAATGACTTATAATTCCATTAGCACAGTAGATAGCATGTAGTAATTGTTCAATAAACATCAGTTATTTACAATATTATTTTACATAGCAGTATATTGCTATCCTTTGTTCAAATCAAATTTAATTGTGGCTTTATTTTTTTTTCCTGTAGGCTATTATGGATCTCTAGAATTTAATAAATGGAGCAGAAGGAGAAAAAGGTGCATATGCACATCTCGCTTTTTTTCATTCAAATGCTTTTGTGTGAATTTCTACTAATAGCCACTTAAGGGACAAAGACCTTTTAATCCAATTAAGGACTACAAGATTGAACATATGTGGATGGCTAGGGTTGAAAAGACTGCACTGCCTCTTACCTCCTCCTACCTATAGACTGTTTGGTACCTGTAGACTGGCATTAACAAAGGGAGCAGTCTCAACCTCAGGGGACTCTGTCCTTTTGTCATCAAGGCTTTTACATCCAATTCTAATCAGAAAGGAAAAAAAAATATGTTCCCACTGTAATTTATACCAAACTTAAATTGTATCAGTATAGTAACCCTAACCAAAAGGTTTTGAGGAGGCTATGGAGAACATGACATCTTCATCACTAAGTGAACAGGGACACCTTCATTATTAAGGCCTGGAAGCAGCAACAGTGATAAGATGACCCTGACCACTGGGCAAACATCAGGTCCTTTATGCTTTCTATATTTTCCTTAGCAGCTTCTCAGCATCCGATGCTTCGGGCAACTATTCACATGATTTTCAAATGTTCTAACAAATAGTTTGCCTACATTCAAATCCCACATAGCATCTATCTCATTATGAAAATGTCTGCTGGACATTAAAAACAAAACATCATAAACAACTCCTCTCCTATAGCTAATTTCCACATTGATCCTTCTGTGGGTCACTGCCAACAACAGGCTATTGAGCTAACAAATCATAACACATGCTGTAAATTAATTAATATTTCTAATTTGATGGTAGCTATTAACCAGCTCAAGAGAATAAAAAAAAAAATACTGTCTTTTCAACCTACCAATCCTTTGTCTGCTTTTTAAAAAACAGCAGGTGTTAAAGGCTGTAAAAAGTAAATCAGAAATAATACGTCAATTATATCTTATCAGCACACAGTTAAGTGCACAAGGATTTTGTTTGGCTTTGAGGGCAGATAAACCAAAACATGTTTATCAGTATTTTGGATTTGATAAAAAAAAAATAGAAGTTATTTTCTCAATAACCTGATGGAGAGACAAGGACATATCTTTACTTCTAAAATTTGAAAAAAAAAAAGAAAACAGAAAAGCATTGAATTAAAGTATAAGTTTCTGAAAGAAGACGATAACAAAACTAGGTGCATTTAATCAATCTGTATCCTGCCTCAGAGAACAGAAATCTATATTACTGCTAGGATCTACAGATTTGGGGGTATTTGTAGGAACTCCTCTGTCTATATTCCTTAAGGAACTAACTCTAAGTACATATGAAACTAATCTTTAATAAACTCTAAAGGATCTCTCTCTTTCTGTGTGTGTCTCTCTCTCTGTGTGTGCGTAAGCACTCACACATGTTTGAAAAATATTGATATTCATATTTGATTGAAAGAACTGACTGTAATCCCCCCAAATAGTAAGTGGGCACTATTTCCTAAGCTTAACTTTCATTAACTTTTCTAAGATTTATAACTTGTAAACAAGATGATCAGATGGACAAATCCTACCTGTAAAGTCATTTTCTTGCATTCTCTTCACAGCTTCTCATTATGCCATGTATGGCTCACTAGGATGCACACATACATGAACAGAGAAGTCACAAACACATGGGCTCTTGGTCTTGTGGTATAGGACTCATACATACATGAAGCGGGAAATCACAGCTACATGTGCCCTTAGTCTCCTGTCATCATAAAGGCTCATCACCACACAACAGTACATTTCCAGAAATGTGTTTGTAATGTAACTAAAAAAATGCAAATGGTAGCAAAATATATTACTTTAGGTTTCTCATGCTATGTGTAATAACTATTAGTGGTGCCCAGCTTGTACTACAAAGATACACCATTTTTGAATTATTTGAGTTATATAATCACAGCATGCTGAATTACCATCACTATTGAGTATATATTTTGTTTGTATTGTGTTTAGGGTAGTATGTTGTCATTTTAGGATAAATAAAACATAGTTCCTATAAACAAAGCTTAGTCCTGGAGATCCAAATATTTAAATGAGAAGCGAGACAGATAGATAAAAATAATTACCAGTAACTTGCTTTATATTTTTGTATACATGATTTGCTTAGCTCTCCTTAAGATATAAAGCTCATAAGGCAGCCATCATTCATTTTCAAATAAAATTAATCATGACAGTCAGCAAAAATCTAAGTTAAAATCACAGCTATCATTGAGTATACAATATCTTGTTCTAATTAAGAAGTGATATCACACTAAATTTAGTTTGACTTTTTTGTTTGTTTTGGTAATTAAGACCTCATGTTCTTCAGTTGATTAAATCAAAATTTCATGTTAAATATGGGTGTTTGATGCCTTTCTCAAGAAAATTAAGACTTTAAGTCCAACATAAACCTATAATCAGCAACTCACTCAACTGTTTTCATCTTCATAACTTATTTTAAATATGCAAGGTTTCACTGCTCTTTCCCTTACAATCAAAGCATAGATTTTCATTTCTGATAAAAATGATATATTATATTAATACCCTAGGCTGGAATTCTGAGGAATTATGAACATGTTAGAGAGTCGTATAACAACAAATGAGTTTACCTAGAAAAATTTGCAGGAAGCCAATATCATGTAGTGTTTTTATACTGCATTCTTTATGATTTTTTGTTGAGGACTATTTGGAAAATAATGCACAATTTTAATGCATACTAATTCGTGATCAACACTTCGTTAAAGAATTAAGGCAATGGTCATGCTTTATTATTTATATTTACACTATTATTATTATTATTATTATCTATTCATTCCTCAGTGTTTATGAAGAACTGATAGCTTGTCTCCAGATCAACATCTATTTCCTCTCCTTAATCCCCACCAGACTCTTTTAATTCTGTTTCCAAGAGTAACTATTTCTCATAAATATGAGAATTTGTCAGTTGCACTCTAAGTAATTTACTTAGCATAACCTCTCCCAGGTTCCTTCTCATTATTTCTGATAACAGGATTGATTTTCTTTTGTTCTGAGTCATGTTTTATTGTGCATATATTTTTTTATTTAAAACAATTAATCCATCAATAGATAGCTATGATGCTTCTATACCTGGAGTATAGTTAGTAAAGCCACAAAGAACACAGGGGTGCAGATACTTCTTTTTGATGCAGATATAAACTCTGAAGTAGGGCTGCTGGGTCCATAGAGAAAACTAGTCAATGCATTATACAGAGAGAGTGAGAGACCTTGGAATACTCCACACTAAGTGGGATGTCTCTATCAAATTCTTTCCCTTAGAACTCAGAGAACTCCATAGAGGCAGAAAGAGTGGAAGAGGTGATGGAGGATTTTGAGAAGACAAGCACTCTAAATCAACATGAGCAAAGCTCTCATGAACTTACAGAGACTAAAGCAGAATTCAAAGAACCTACACTGCCTGTGTGTACCAGGTCCTCTGCATACGTACTATGGCTTCCAGATTAGGATTTATTTTATTTTTCATTTTACATGCCAACCCCAGTTCTCTCTTCCTCCCCTCCTTCTGCCCTCCCCACCTATACCACCCACTCCTCAGAGGGGTGAAGCCTCCCTTGGAGAATCAGCAAAGTCTGGCATCCAAGTTGACGCAGGACCAAGCTGCTCACCCCTGTATCAAGACTGAGCAAGGTATATCACCATAGAGAATGGCCTCCAAAAAGCCAGTTCATACACCTCAGATTAGTTTTGGTCCTACTGCCAGTTCCCCCATACCAACAGATCAAGCCACATAACTGTTACCCACATTTGGATGGCTTAGTATTCTTATGGGAATCCTAAGTATGGAAACAAGTGGGTCTTGGTTCTTTTTCTTTTTCATAGAATCTTTCCCATTTATTGTTTTGTCTTATTCAACTTCAATGTGATTTTTTCCTGTGGGAAGTGAATAGATCTGGGTAAGAATGGAGGTGGGGAAGAACTGTGAGGAGTAGGCGGAGGGGAAACTGTAATCAGCATATATTACATGGACAAATAATATATTTTCAATAAAAGGAAAAAGAAAAATATCGAGCAAAAAAGATAAAGGACAGAGAGACTATAAGTTCTATATGCATTTAAATAAAACATGAGCCTGAGTTTGGCTACTGAAGTAAGTGGGGTAGCATTCATTATTATTGTGTAACCATAAAATCACACCTTCAGTTCTAAGTCACAAGACCCTATACTTTAAAGGGCACATGAAATTGTTCACCAATCTTGAACCAAGTGATTTTAGGTACAATTGCATCTTTCTACATAATTTGGGCTTTAATTTAATTTAAACTTTAGCTAGTAGGAAAAAAAATTCTACTGTGCTGGAAGGAGGAAGACAGTGGTAAGAAAATCAAGTATGAATGAAGACATAGTGTTATCAGAGAGCATATTATTCATAATTCACTGGTAAGAACACGTGTCTCATGTTCAACAAAGAACACCAAGAGAAAACCCAGTTACCTTCTTTATCATTTGCAGAATATTCCATTGAGGAATTTTGAGTAACAAAGTTAATCTTGGCACTAATAGTTATAAGGGGGGAAAATAAACTTCTTTAGTTTGGTGCCAAAACTTGATGAAATGTCTCAGTTGAAGAGTTTGTAGCTATAAATTAGACATATGTTTGTTGTGATCTATAAAAGGAAGAAGTATCTCTGTTTATGTAGTTTATTATACATGATTTCTTTCAATAACAACAACAAAATAAAAGGTAGTCCAATTAATTTAAAAAAGATAGGAAGTCAGTGATGAACCTGGGGTTTACTCAGTTCTTGTTACAGATTCTTTCCTTTGTTAACTATGAAATAACTTAACATACATTTTTTAGTGAGTGCACAGATTTGATGGAATACGAGCTCTTGGACTTGAAGGAGGACCGGCTTTGATTGAAAGATACACAGTTACGTGCTCATTCTTCAGCAGGAGCTAACACGTGATTCGTCTCGTTCTTCAGTTCACCTGGATTTAAGCAGGTCATACTTTCTCTGAACCCCTGTTCAGATTCAGGAAGGACTGACTCACACATCTATAAGACTTATTTCCTGCATGACTTCTCTAAATGTTGGAAAGTGTATAGGTGAGAAACTGATGAGGTCCTTAGTGGTGCAAGGTGACATCAGGCATGTCTATGCCCTTTTGTAGCCTTCTCTGCAGTGACATTTCATAAGAGCACCAATTTGAGAGTCATAATTGATTTAACAGGCGTCCGTTATCAGGTGTGAAAATAAGCCTATCTTATTAACAGAGAGCATGACATAATTTGATTTTAAGTTTTACACAGGAAAGAAAAAAAACTCTTACTTTGAAAGGTATTATATATTCCATGATGCCCATTTTAACAAATTACTATTTAAGTTTTTGAAAAGGATTAGAGGGCAGTACAAACACAATTAAATTTCCTTAAGGAGGACTTATTTTATGACTTTTTATTACAAACTCCACATTAGGGATCCCTGCTGTGATAAAGCAAGGATTAGAAAGACTATAATTAAGAAGGTAAACATGAAAACCTATATATTAAGCATGAGTCATTTATATCCTTTGTATATGATCCCTGCATATTCACCTCCTAATCATATTCATTCTTATAAATTTAGTGATGTAATGGGAGGAAATATACCTTGAATTCTTTCAAAACCAAGTCACATGCAAAAGAAAAATAAAAGCCCAGGTCAAATAAATCATCTAATTCTCTTATTACTTATAAATATTAATTGGATGCTGTGTACTCCCATATATTCTATTTGAGGAGTAAATTTTCTCAGTACGACCATGTTAACATAATTAACTTTTAAATGCCCTAACATCCTTTGCTGTGTAAGTTCCTAGCTCTTTCTTGGCTTCTTTCTTTTTTCTTTGATGTGATAAAAAAAAACTCAATATAAACAAAGGAAAAGGCTTTTTGAGCTCATAGTTCAGGATCTGTACATAATGGTGGGAAAATTAAGGCAATATGATCTGTCAGCATCATTTCTCCTTGTGTTACAAAAGAATGGTGAATGCAAGCTCATTTTCCCTTCTATACTTATAATGATCCAGAGCTTCAGTTAGGCAATGACATCACATGCAGTGGAGGTTCTTTCTAGTTCAAATCACAGAATCAAGAAAACCTCCCACAAACTTGTTCAGAATCCCATTTTTCAAGTAATTCTTGAGCCTATCTAGACAGCAGTGTGAAACAGCATAGTTCCTTATAACTGGATTCCTAAAACATGAAGACATTGCTACACGAAAAACTACTTTCAGCATAAATATTACAGTTCTTCCTACTGGAAATGAGAGACGAGCACTGGATTTAAGATATGTGTGTATTACTAAAAGCTCTTGGAATGTTATTCATCATTTACATCTCTGGAACATCTATTGTCCCAACAGTAACATGTATTAAATAGATAGTACTAACCTCACTTTTAAATACTATATTTTCTATTCAATTAAGCTTTCAACCATGAAAATTTTGACTGGATAGCTTTCTAGCAATATATCATTTCCTAACAAATGAATATTCTACATCTAATAATAAAGTATTTTTATAAGCTTTATTTATGTATTTGTTTATTTATATTAATACTTTGATTGCATGCAAGTCTGTGCACCACATACATGAAGCACTTTCAGAGACCAGAGTGGATGTTGCATCTCTTAGGTCTGGGGTTATGAAAGATTATAAACTGCGATGGAGTGCTGGAAACTGGACCTGAGTCTCCTGAGAGAGCAACAGTGGTCTTAATAGCTGAGCCATCTCTCCATTCCCCAATATCTCGTCTGTGATAAACCAGCTGTAACATTTGTTAGATGATCAGTTTTACTATTTTCAGAATGTTCTTTGAAAAAAGTTCAGGTATTTAACTTAGAGGAGTCAACTTGATCTAAAGGTATGGCCTTTTAAGTGTTCACAACATTCCTCAATGAAGGGCTATTATTTGGCTACATCATTCAAGAATGATTCAAAGGTGAATGAGGAGTTGCTAGCTCTAATAGCATACAATTCACCTGTGGAAATTCCCTTAAAAGGATCAATAACAAAGGCTTTCTCAGGGAAGAACTAACTGAATGGGAAGATAGATGCAAGAGAAGTTTTTAGAAATGAATAATCCCATTGTGAAGTGGGTGATGTGTCAGTTATATGTCATAGAGGTTTCTACCTTCTAAACTTGGGCATACCTCCTTTACATGATTCATTCTCTCTCTCTCTCTCTCTCTCTCTCTCTCTCTCTCTCTCTCTCTCTCTCCTCTCTCTCTCTCTCCCCTCTCCCCTCTCTCCCCTCTCTCTCCTCTCTCTCCATTTTCACCCGTTAACTGAATGAGTAAATGGACTATATCAGTGATCACATCATTAAAGGGCAGATAATCACACTTTACTCTCTCTGGGTCCACAGTGTTTCTAATGTTCCACTTCGGTTTTATAGAGAGAAAAGAGACAAACAGAAATAAATTAGTTTGCCTGTTTTCAAGCCAAACATAATTTATCAAACACAGACAATGGGAAGAAATTACCCTGAAGGTTTTCTTTTCTCAAGATTCTCTAAATAGGCACTTTTAAAACTGTGGTTTGAAAACTCTTATGAAGTTTAGTAACTGAATATGCGTATCATAGAAAAATATGTGGAAACATCAAGAGCATCATGAATTAAGAATAATTCTTAAGGATAAACAATAATTCAAAACCAAGTTTGTATGAATTGGGGGTGTTTCTGGAACATCTGGCCAGTGTTTCCACATTGCAAGCTACATTCTAAACACACATGCACATTTCAAATGTGTGTGCCCTAACTCCACATGACACGACTGAATTCTCCCTTAAATGCTCTAAGATTGAGATGATTGTTTCTTTTGAACAGCAGTGATTTCACAGAACATACAAAATTCCTCTTCTGATAGAGGCAGAATGTTCTAAATGTGTAAAAGAAAGACAATATTTTCCTACATTATTCTTAGCATGTTAGAATATTCGGTGTGAATATTTTCAGTCTGTTTCTCATTTGAATTTCATAAAAATATTTAATAAACATTGGAACATTGGCTTGAGAATATGAAAGAACTTTTAACAATTCCTAAATGAGCCCTAAACATATTTCTGCCATTTTTATTTCAGATTTATGTTAAGTAGTGTTCTTAGCATTGATGATTACAAGATCAAAATATTAATCGGCTCTGAGACACATTGAAGATATTTGATCCTGTTATATGAATTACTCAGCCAAGATTTAATGTATTATACAAAAATAAACAAGGACATACATATACTTTATATGAAAATATGGTTTTGTCTTTAATAAATCATACGGCTCTATTGAAGCCCTGAGGAAGTGAAGTTCTGGGTGCATGTGATTGTGGGATGTCTGGACATGTCTAGTTTCAGGGCCTCAGACCCATGAGATACTGGCAAAAGTTTTGCAGTGACAAAGCCTTTCTTTGGGCCAAGTAAGGATGTTGACGGTATGTACAATTATTCATATTTACTAATAGTTGACTACTGTGTCCTGAAACTAGCAGCTGCCTTCTCCTCCTCCCAAATGTTTATAGCCTGAAACTGTGTGGTACAGAGACTGTCTACTGGGATTAACTCCTCCTATGTGCTGTACCCAACAAGCATGCTGAGGTTCCATGTGTGGAATACTTGGTGCTACTTCTTCTCAGTCAGCACCACCCACCTGACCCCAGCTTTTCTGTACATATGTCTGGTTGTCTATCCTTTCTTCATTCTCTCACCACCTCCAGTCAGGTTTCAATAACACAAGCCTCGATGTCCCCAGTTATCAATACTGAAGTTATATTCTATCTGGGAATTATTTGAAATGTATTTCTCTTTAATTTGCCAGGTTGTCTTGGAGATTCTGTAAAAAATAAAGAATGAGAGAAAGAAAGATTTTTTTTCTATTGCTAATTTCTATTTTTAATTTCTAGGACTCTTAAATAAGGTCATGAGTGAAAAATTTTTTAAAAAGGCATGAACTAGATTATGTACTTTGAATGTCTTGAGGTGCTATATCTTTATCCACCCTTTATATTTGATCTTACTATCTACTATGTACTCTTGTTATATTTCCAGTCATGCACTACATTGTAGTATATGCATTGAGTTCTGAATTATTTATCTTGTAATGAGAATGGTGTAAATGTCAAAAATATGTACTTATATATGTAATACACTAATGAACAAGTAAGAATACAACATGGAAAAGTCAAATATTGAATAAAATAGAAGCAAGATTACCTAATTTAGATACTAGGGAAAAGAATTTGATTAGCTCATGTGCTTAGGTTTAGTCAGGCATGACGTCAAAGTCACAGAAAAAGGAACTAGAAGAAACAAGTCACATTATGTCCACAATCAGAAGAAAATGAATGAATATATTTATAGTAATCAGCTTTCTTCCATCCATCTTTATTCAGCCTTACATCCCTTACTTAGGTAATCACAATGGTCAAACTGGTCAGGCTTTACCACGTCAAACTTGCAATCAAGATAATTTCTCACAGATATGCACAGAGGTCTATCTCCAGTTGAGTAAATTTTATCCAAGTAGCCAATTGTTATTAACCATTCTGACTCCACTCTATGTCAACAACTTGAACATTTCATTTTTAAGCAGTAACTTTCCACTCCTTGTTCTAAAGATTCAGGCTTATCTCATAACATATAGTTCAAAAAGATTCAAATACCATAATATATAACAATTCCTAACTTTAAAAATCCTGAATCCCTTAAATTTGAGTTCCTATAGAAATTCAAGCTGTGTTATTATCTTTCAACATATAGTAATCGCATGGAATAAGACATACCTACTAAAAAGTAGAATTGCTGTGTCTTGAGTTAGATTATTACTTAATCTGAGGAATAGCCCTACTGATTTCCAAAGCAGCTGTACAATTTTGCACTCCCACCAGCAATGGAGGAGTGTTCCCCTTACTCAACATCCTCTCCCAGCTAAGCTGCCATCAGTATTTTTGATCTTATCCATGCTGGCAGGTGTAAGATGTTATCTCAGAGCTGTTTTGATTTTCATTTACCGAATGGATACAAGTGTTGAGCAATTCCTTAAGTGTCTTTCAGTTATTTGAGAGTCCTCTTTGAGAATTCTCTGTTTAGATCTTTATCCGATTTTTAAATTAAATTATTTGGTTTTTTTGATATCTATTTTCTTGATTTTTTTTTGTATATTTTGCCTTTCTCAACCTAGATCCTGAGATGAGGAGGTCCATGGCCCTATTTCAAAGTGACATGATAGTCTCTTTTGAATCCCCATGGGAGCCCTCAGCATCTCTGAGGAGTACATGGGGGTAGGATGGAGGGGGTGGGAGGAAGAGGCAACTGGGATTGGTATGTGAAATAAAAAGACTATTTTTTATTAAAAAATAGAAAAAAATCAGTGAATTTGAAATAGTCAAACATAAAAGTGCAGCATTGAAGACATCAAATCTATAACTCTATGTAAGGTATTTATGTCTCAAGACTTGTAATGTTTTCAGGTCAAAAATGCTTTGAAACCCCTGCACCCATAAGCATACTACTTCTCCCTGTGCTGGCCCCATTCCATACGCCCAGCTAATTTTAGTCCATGTTCTCAGATTCTTGAATTTCCAAAGACCCATATCTCTACTGTGACTGGGGATACCCTTCACAGCTTCATGTGAGATACATTTGTAGCCTTCTGTGGGAATTCCAACAACTTTGTCTACTCTTAGCTCTTCTTCAAAACCCTTTCATCTTTCATCATTTGTGTCTGTAAAACCAGTACTACCCAGACAACATTGCCATATTCTGCTGTCAGCTTGAGATGCCGCTTGACTCCCTTTGAACAATGCTATATCATCTTCTGTAGTCTGGCCTTGAGGAAACCCCCATAGGCACTTGGTTTCTTGAGGTCCACACCTTTTCAAAAGCATAGGCTACTTCCATTAAATGAACCTGAATCACCATATGATTGAACCTTTGAAGGTAGGGCTTTGCCCTAAGGACACCCCCTCTATTTTCCCATTACAGCACATGAGACTTCTAGTCTGTGGTGCTGGTTTCTTTAACAACCACGGGTGCTTTTTGTAGCACCAGCTTGAATATTCCCCTGTCCTGAATGAAGCCATTCATTATCTCTCAACTCAAAGTCACTCATGTTCTCATGAAACAAGCAAAATAATACCTGATTTTTAGCCAAAATTGTACAAATTGTTTCAAACCCAGTTCCTGAGTGGCTCTTTGCTCTTCTCTGAAATCTCACAGTTGGGCCTCCCAAGTAGGCATTTCTCAGCACTCTTGACTTCTAAGTCCCCACTGGAAGAGCCATTGAGCTCGGCTTGCAGCATTCAATGGCTTTTTAATCCGACTTCAGAATGTTTTGCACAGCCCTTTCAAAATCAGATCCAAAGGCCTAAAATGCACATAGTCAAGTTCATCACAGTAAGAATCACTTATTTTACAGGGTTTATAAAGGATGTGATATGCTGTCACTGTGTGTTGTTATTTGTTTTGCAATGATTGTCACTTAGACGTTAGATTTGTTAAAGCTGTTCACAGATATTAACAGATATCTCAAACTCATTGATGGAATATTAAGACCAAATTTCCTTTTCAGCAAAAAAATCATAAACCGTATTTCTAAATTTTTAAAAACACCCTGAAATTGCCTTTTACCTCTGAATACAAACATGAAATTTATTCATGTTGTGTTAAGGTATTTTTTTCCTTTTAGTTATAAACTATAAGAGTAAAAAGTTATGAAAAGTTAGTAATGTTCAGATTAATCAATACATTTAATAATTTAGTTTAAATTTGCAGAGAAGTAGTCAAAGACTATTTATTTATAAATACATTCTTAAAAGTAGGTATTCAGTAATAGCTTTCTATACCTGGGTACCATTTGATGCAAAGTACTATAAATATATACTATTCTTTAGAAATAGTTATAATTAATCGCTAATTCCACAATTCTATGTTCATTAGAAGTGCATAATATCATTAAAAATATTGCTATTTAGACTGCACATGTATTATTTCATAAACTTGCCAAAGTAAATTTGATAATATAATATATCCAATAAATTCAAGCATTTAATGCTGCTATATTAGTTTTCATAAATTCTATAACTACATAAATACATTTTTGTATTTATAGTTTTACATAAATTAATAGGGTATGTTGGTTCCCTAGTTCATGGCCTCATTTAGCAAGGCATTAGAAGGACTGTCATGAGATATAACCAAAATAGTTTGAATCTAGTAGGGAATATAGAGGGATTAAAGAAGAAAGGAGGAAGTCTAAAAAATAGAAGTGGAAATATATAGAAAAAGAAGAAAAGGAAGAATGAAGAAAAAACAAGAATCATAATCAGAGTAGCAGGAGAAACAGAAGGAAGAGGAGGAAGGGGGAAGAAAATGAGAAGCCAAAAAGGAGAAAGGCTGGAAGGAGAGATGGAAGGGAGTGAGGATAGAAACAAGAGAAAGAGGGAGGAAGGGAGGGAGGGAGAGAGAAGGAAGGAAGGACAAAAGGGAGGATGGAAGGGACTACAGAAGGGAGGGAGGCAAAAAGGAAGGAAGGATGGAAGGGAGTGAGGGAAGAAAGAAGGGAGGGAGGGAAGAAGGAAAGAAAGGAAAGATCAGAGAGAGATAATTAAGTTCATTACTTTGCCTTAAACAGAACACACAGACACACACAGACACACACACAGAAGGACTGTAGACTGATATTAGAGTAAAGGACCTGATAAAGCGAACTCTGATTTTGTGTTCACCACCCAGAAGGAATTATGGGTGCTCTAGAGAGCCACTTGCTCTTGCTGACTTAGAAACATGTTGTAAACACAGTTGAAATCCACAGCAGCTGGAGTTTGAATCAGAGCAGCAGAGAGGTGTGGATTAAGCAAAGAGAAGTCTCCAGATGTCTGCAGAGTGACCCCTACAAATTTCTCTATGCAGATCCCTGAATATGAGCACAGAGACAGAGGTGAAAAACAGCATGAGAAATGAAGTAGGTGGAACTATACTTAGGGCACATCCCACATCCAAAATCGTCTTCCCACCAAGCACAATCTAAGGTCCCTAACATGCTAGTCAAAACTATATGAAGATTTTGGATGTTTTTTTTGTTTTTTTGTTTTTTTTTTGTTCTAAATACAGAAAGTTTAGAGATTTAGTTCCACAATAACCAATCTATAATTAGTCAAAAATTCTAAGAATGTAGTAGATAATATGTAGGGATAAGTCCTGCCCCTTGGGGGGTGTGTTCGCCTCGGGCTAGTGTCTGCCTATAAATTTGGCGATTGTGCTCCAAGTTGTCTCTTCTGCTTTCCTGGTCTCCGCGGGAACGGTGGTTCTGTAAGTCTATTTCTACATTAAAACTATATATATTTTTACAATCTGTCTGTATTCATTTACGCCGCTACAATAATAACAAAAAGCAAAATATCTAGAATTAATTTTTCAAAAATAACCAGATATGCAAATAAAGAGGAAGATCATAGAAAGCTTAAGAAACTCAAACAACAAAATGAAATGGATATCTCAAGTGTTGTCAAGGAGAATTGGGTAAAATATAGCAACTATTCATGATAACAACAAAAATAACTTATGAAAAAAATAGGAACAGAGGAGCCACAGTGAACTTGATAATAACTACAGAAAATTTTGAATTATCATTATTCTTTTATTGCAAAAGAGAAAGTTCATTCTTCCTCTTTAAGACAGTAAGTTTTGAAACAGGTTAAGTACATCCTCTTGCTGCCTCTTTTAATTTCCATACTGTAATTTTAAAAAGTTAAAAGGAGGTAGAAGTAATAGATTAATCAGTTGTTCACACTAGCTGCTTTTCCATAGGACCTCATGACCTGCACTCATCTGGTGAGAAACAATTTTTTGTAACTCTGGTTCCAGAGGATTTCTCACAACCTTCTAGCCCTTCTGGAGCACTGCATACACATGGTTTACAGACATAGACTCAGACAAAACATCCATAGTATAAATTAAAAATAAATAATATCTAAAAAACATCCAAACTAATGCACTAAAATGTAACAGAGCTGCCACAGTTAATCAAAACTGGAATGTCAGTATAGAAAATCTGAAAGAACTGAAAAAATTATTTGAGTCAATAATCAATGAGAGTAATCAGACACAAGATTGATATACTAAGATGAACACTTTTGCTCTGCATCAGATATGAACAAGTAAAATATGAAGGTAAATTATTCATATTAGAACTCTATAAAATAAAATTCATAGGCATAAATATAAAAACAAATCTATATGAAGAAGATATAGAATTCTGATGAAAGCAACCAGTGAAGTAAACTGGTAAGGAGAGTTCATATTTATTGTTATGCAGCTATGTCATCTAAACTGAAGTATTCCTTAATGAAACAAAGAAGGACGTTTGCAGCAAAGAATTAAAAGAGGGTTGAGATGCTCAAAAGTTGATGAGATTCCTAAAGCCACTCCCCAAGGTTTTAAAAGCAGTTGGCAATTTCAAGAACCATGAGACTCTTGGCTACAGCCTCCAGTAGTTGGCCGAAGTATTCTAGAATTCTCATTAAAGCAGCTTTCATAGGTTTCCAGCCATTCTGGGGGCAGGCATTGTCATGATATAGATACATTGAGACATGTTCTTGGTATTCTTCACTCATGCTACTACAAATACACCCAATAAACTTATTGGTTTATCATGTTACTCTTTGGAGAAATTGATTCTGTGCTGTGTCTGGCGCACTATCTAGAGAGAGAGAGAGAGAGAGAGAGAGAGAGAGAGAGAGAGAGAGAGAGAGAAAGAGAGACAGAGGAAGAAAAATTTCAGACAATATCATGATTAAATATTGTCAAGATATCTGTTCTTGTCAATTTGATTTATGGGTTCTGTGAATTTTATTCCAAGTCCCAGTAAGTTATCTTGTGGATTTCAGCAAACTTATTTCAGCATTTACAAGGCAAAACAAAACATAGAGATTGGTAAGATTATATAAAAGGAGAAGAAAGTTGGACTCAACACTAGCTGAGTAAACATTTACTATAAATCCATAATATTAGAGGAACCAATTGAGAGCATGGTGAAAGAAGGGACAGACAGAGGCCGAATCTTGACTCATGTAATGATTTTTGTTTGATAAAACATAAAAGAAATAATTGTTGTACTGAGCTTCATTGAAGTACGAGAAAAACTGTGAAATAGAATAAAACTACAAGCCAAAAACTAAGGGGAGATCCCTCTAAAGGACACATATGGAAAAAAGAAATTATACAAAATATGTCACTGCTACAATCAATGCTAAGGAGGAAACACCAAGGTAGCATCAATATCATACACAGAGAGAACTTAGTTCAGACGTTTGCAGGCCCCAAGTTTGCTGCTTCGGGTTCGTGAGTCCATAGAAACCCTGCTTAGCTAATTAGGTTGGCCATGTTCTCCTGGTGTCCTTCTTGCCCTCTGATACCTTTCTTCCATCTCTCCTGCATTGTTTCCAGAACTCTGAGGGGAGATAGCAGATAGAGACTTCCAATTTATACTCATTCTCACCACACGATGTTTGGTTGTGAATCTCTGCCCCCTCTTGCATTTGCTGCTGGAGGGAACCTTTCTGATGACAAACGGACAAGGCACAAAGCTATGAGTGTAGCAAAATATCACTCGGAATCACCAGAGCATTAAATGTGCTCAAAACCATAGAGAAGTTGTCAGGGAATAGTTCCGGTGATCATAATTATAATTAAATTTGTGATAACAACCTGTTTAATATTTATCACATACCAGGATTTTATATTAACAAAATAATGGCAATTTGTTTAAGATGGCCACAATCTTTTAAATAACACTTAAAATGTTAAAAGAATATCACACAGAAAAATTATAAAGAAATTTAATCATTATAAAAATAAATACATGAACAAAATTTTATAAAATTAGTTCCGGGGGCTTCGAGGATTCTCTCTCAGAAAGCCCTTGTCACACAAAGATAAGAACCTGTTTACAGATCAACATAGCCACTAAATCTGAGTTCAGGATTATAAACCGTAATCTCAGTACTTTGAGGACAGAGAAAGACAGATCCCTGGTCTTGATGGCCAGCCAGTTTTACAGAACTGGTAAAATTCAGGAACTTAGTGGGAGGCCTTACTTCAAAAGGGGAAGGTAAAGAAATGACTGAGGTAGACATTCATGGTTGACTTCTGGACTCAACATGCATGTACAAACCAGGACATGTAATCACACATAAATGCAAAAAAAAATGAAAAAATAAAGTATAAAGTTCTTTATATTGAATGACAAGTGTTTGTCTTAGAAAATAAATATAATATAAACTACTTTTTACTATAAAATTGAAAATAGAAAATATATATTCTTCACAAATTCACTAAGTCATCTCTTCCACTGTCAAAGAGCTCCATCTTGATTTATGTTGCCTGGACTCTATGTAGTTCAATAGATGAAAACTTCCCTAGCATGCACATGGCTCTGGGTTCAGTCACCAGTACTTAAAGTGAAAGTTATTTTTTTTTCATTTATTTATTTATTAAAGATTTCTGTCTCTTCTCCACCACTGCCTCCCATTTCCCTCCCCCCCCTCCCCCGATCAAGTCCCCATCCCTCATCAGCCCAAAGAGCAATCAGGGTTCCCTGCCCTGTGGGAAGTCCAAGGACCACCCAAGTCCATCCAGGTCTAGTAAGGTGAACATCCAAACTGCCTAGGCTCCCCCAAAGCCAGTACGTGCAGTAGGATCAAAAACCCATTGCCATTTTTCTTGAGTTCTCATCAGTCCTCATTGTCCGCTATGTTCAGCGAGTCTGGTTTTATCCCAGGCTTTTTTCAGACCCAGGCCAGTTGGCCTTGGTGAGTTCCCCATAGAACATCCCCATTGTCTCAGTGTGTGGGTGCACCCCTCGCGGTCCTGAGTTCCTTGTTCATGTTCTTTCTCCTTCTGCTCCTGATTTGGACCTTGAGATTTCTGTCCAGTGCTCCAATGTGGGTCTCTGTCTCCTTTCATCGCCTGATGAAGGTTATTATTCAGGAGGATGCCTATATGTTTTTCTTTGGGTTCTCAAAGTGAAAGTTATTTATATAAAACAATAATGGAAGCTTA
Source organism: Microtus oregoni (assembly GCF_018167655.1). Taxonomy (NCBI): domain Eukaryota; kingdom Metazoa; phylum Chordata; class Mammalia; order Rodentia; family Cricetidae; genus Microtus; species Microtus oregoni. Next base: position 3,082,066 of record NW_024544709.1, on the reverse strand, counting down.
CAGTCCTTCTACCTTAGATGACTACACTACAAAAAGTAACCCAACCCAGGAGTAGAATGTGAGCCAGTTCTTCCTTCAGAGACATTCAATGGATATTAACACTTGCAAACTTACAGGTCGAATATTGGAGAGATTTCTCTTTTGATCCGTGAATTGTTATGTAACTAGAATTCAGCTCCTCTTATAATTCAGTGTGTCAGCAACTATAAAACTTAATTTATTCTAAAATTGTACATTTTCTAGTTCTTGACATTTTTGATGTGTCTTAACTCATATATGCTCTATGTTTAAGATAAGGTATGTTTTAGCTCTAATTGTTGTGACTATTTGGTGGTATATATTGAAGCTGTGTATGACAAAGTCTTAAGAGGTGATAAATCACAGCATGCCACTTCTGCACAGGTAAATTAGATGTTTTTCTGATAAGATCATCCACTGAGTTGCTTTGTGAAGTGATGATTTACATTTTTGAAATAATTGAAAGCCTAAATATATTCATTCCGTTTATAAGGTAATTTTCTCAGATTATAAGTGATCATTTAACCCATTTACCATAATAACTCTCTTTAAAGATCAGATTGCCTTTTTTGTACTGCGTTAAACACTGTAAAAGGAAGCATTTTGGTTTGTGCTATCACATTCCTCCTACCCACCCCAAGAATTTCATAAGTACTTCAGTCTTCTTTCTTTTTGAGTGAAGGAGCACTGGGAATTTGTTGTCAGTGGCTATTGCACTTTCTTCTGCTGAATGTTGTGTGAACATGGAGACATTTCCATTGTAACAGGAAAAGGCCCCAAGGAGATGAACACGATAACTTATTTGTTGCTCCTGTTCTTACAGTTGTTTGAAAAAGGGCAGCCTGCCAACCCCCCTAGGTGATGGGTGTTGTATGTTTTGGAGGTTATCCACAAGCTAAAATTTTTCCTCCTTTATAAGATTTTGTTTTAGGCTATAATGAAGTTTTGTGCTTGGTACTGCCAATACTTCATTTACAGATATACTGACTACGCAACAAAAAATGTTTTTTTTTATTTGAAAATTATCCTGTTGATTAAAGGATCACATTATTTCCATCAGAAGAGTGCCTCTTAAAAGGAAAAAGAATCATGGCAGGTACTCTTTAAAATACTTCAATGGGTTAGTTATTTTATTAAAATAATTATAATTGATAAATTTCTGTAGCCTTTCAAATGATATTCAGTTTTATGGGATAGGAATCATTATTTATTTACATTCTTATAGATTTCTTCTTCTTCTTCTCTCTCTCTCTCTCTCTTTTTTTTTTTTTTTTTTTTTTTTTTTTTTTTTTTTTTTGGATTTTCGAGACAGGGTTTCTCCGTAGCTTTTGGTTCCTGTACTGGAACTAGCTCTTGCAGACCAGGTTGGCCTCAAACTCACAGAGATCCACCTGCCTCTGCCTCTCAAGTGCTGGGATTAAAGATGTGAGCCACCACCACCCGGCTCTTATTGATTTCTTTTGTTCTAGGCTTCATTCTGATAATTGTGTTCTGGTGTGAAAAACCCACCATCACTAAATCCTGGTACAACTTTTATACATGTCTTTGCCCTCAGACAGACTCAGAACTCCCTGTTACAGTGTGGTAGAATTGGTGACTTAAATCTAGTATCCCTAGTGAAGAAGAGGGATAGAGATTGAATTAAGAAAGATAGGTTCAGGTAATGTTCTTGAGCTTGACATGGGAGTGGATGAGCGCTACTGTGAGTCCAGTGCCTTTGCCTAGAAAAAGGTAGTTTTTCAATGTAAGCAGTTTGATATAAATACAGTTTAATGTCATTCAGTTATTAAGGAAAAAAAATAAATCATTAAATTAGCAGGTAAATGTATAGAGTTGATGACAATCATTTTGAGTGAGGTAATCCAGACTCAGAAATACAAATGTTGAATGTTTACTTTTATCTATGACTGTTAGCTTTGAATCTTCAAATATACGTGTTTCATTTGAAGTATCTATAGAGGTCACGAATTGCTATTTGGCATTGGTGAAGTCTTTTCAGAGATAGGAAATAGAACATTTAGGTATCAGGATTACAAATGAATAATAGAACAGTAAAAGCTAAATTAGAGTAAGGAACAAGGTAGTAGAGAGAAAATGGCGAGATATAAACAACACTAACGACAATCTAAAAATCATATGGAATATTTTAACTATGGAATCGTGTTCACATATATTTATAAAACTGACTTATCCTATAACAGGCAACAATGTCCTTACTAGACACCAGAAAACAACATAAATAAACCTCTTGGGTAGTAGAAATATTAGTTAAAATAAAGTTAACTAACTTTAAATCTATTTATTTAATAAAATATTCACAACTGGGACAATTACTCTATTAAGAATGCCAGATCCATTTTCATCCCCTCACCTTTGTGTTCTTAAGAAATTCAAGACCAGTTTTTGCTGCTTATTTTTGGATACTAGGAAATGAATAAGGTATTTTTTTTTCAGAGTTGTGGGCCAGTGAATTCTCATAGCTTTAACATTACATGCTAGTAACCTTTGTTCTCGATAACCATCCAAAACTTTACAGTGACAGCCTATATCAGAAGACAGCACATATTTAAGTCATAGAAATTGGAGAAGTCACGCTCGTATTGAACGAGGAGATTCATCTCCACTGACTAGCTTTCATAGCGCTGGAAGAGCTATGCTCACTATTAGAGAACAAAAGTCATCAATAATCTTACACAGTGCCGAACCCTGTGAGCTACAACAACGAGGAGCCTAGCAGAATACGCCCATTTTGTAGAATAGTGGCATAATTGGCATTGGAGTAGCTAACCACTTTCTGATTGAACTTAAGTCAGACTCTCCAAGATGAAATTTACACCTGCCACCAACATCAGGGAAAGACCTCTTGGTGGACAGGACACATGCCTTTGGAGAACATCCTATTATTATTTTGCTGAATGGACATAGTGTCAAATTACTTCGTAATTACTTGCCATTAAACAGAGGTATTGAATGACTACAAATAAATTCTATTTTCTACAGGCAGCAGAACCTCTATAGATATGAATTCATAACGATAATGATAATATCCATGAGAATTGTGCAAGGACAATACAGACAAAATCAGAGCATGGAGAGAAATTTTGGCATACAATCTCACCTCTAATTAAGGAACCATTGATTTTGTTACAGCTGGAAGAGGACACATTTGTTTTCTTTAGGAATGTAGTTCTATTGTGACAACCATGCTCCAGTAGAGACCAGAAAGTCCTAGAACAGGTAGCAGACATTTGTTTTGAAGATTTTTAAATGACACAAAGTTGAGTAGATGAAAATGGGTCTGGCAATCTTAGTAAAGTAATTGTCCCAGTGGGGAGCACTTTATTAAATAAATAGATTTCAAGTTACTTAACTTTATTTTAACTAACATTTCTACTACCCAAGAGGTAACTTAATTTGAGTAAGTCTCTTTCATAAAGTACTGCTGAATATATCTGCGTGTGAGAGAGAGAGAGTACGTGTGAATAAATGTGCATGTCATTCACGCAAATTAAAAATTACAAAATAATATATAATTGAAAATTATCTTCTAGTTAGGTCAAAACTTTAGGACATATTTTGCAATCTTTTTATGTAAAACAGTTTAACAGAAGTCATCTCATGTGAAGTCATTGCAAAATCTCTTGTTATCAAAAACAAGCAATGATTTCTACTATGTTGTCAATTGTTATGTCCTTTTAATATACATCACAGCTTTTACTGAGAAGTATGTGTAGGGGAATTAGTTATCTTATCTGCTCCTGGTCATCTGTTAAATATGCAAAGGCAATTCCGTTGGAATTTAATTCTTAGTTGAGCACCCAGATTTTGTCCATGTTTTGGCATGTGCAATTAGTTATAATTTATAATTGTTCAAAATGAGTAATTTGAAATATATGGGGAAAATCAACAATAATTTGATTGTAACACGAGATTCATTTGTTTATAATTGATTTAAACTATCTTAATTTTATACAAATGTAAGCCTCCTAACACTGATAATTTTAGCAGAAATTAAATCTTCAAGCAATATTTGTGCTAGGCCACTTTTGTATTCTATAATAAGGAGCTGTCACATGTAAACAGAATAGATAAAGTAATAAAAAACACTACCTGAAGAAATACATTGTTGGTTGCAAGTAAATTTGGGTAGATATTACCAATTAAATAGTAAGAATTATACAGAACATTTATTTTTCATATATCAAGCCGTGTTTAATATGTATCTAAAATATTAAATAAAAACCCACCTTTCAAGGTGAACAACATTCGGTATGCTTATTGTAATTCTTAAGATCAAGTAAATCCTATTAGTTAAATGTCTGAATTTATTGAATGACACTTTTGATACAAACTGTGCAATGAAAAAGAGGACATAAGTTTGAAAAAGACCAAGGAGGGGTATATAGGAGGACTAGGATGGAGGAAAAGATAGAGGAAAATTATATAATTATATTATATCGGTAAAATAAAAAATAAAATCTAAGCAAAATATTAGTTGTTCTTTGTTTTTTTTTTATTTTAGACACAGTCTCTCTAAGTAGCCCTGGCTATTCTGAAAGTCAATATGTCTGTATACACCAGGGTGACCTAAAGGAAGCAAAAATCTGCCTGCCTCTCTCTCCCAAGTGGTGAAATTAAAAACATGTGACTCTAATCCTGGAAAACTAAAAATAAACCAAGAAGCAATTAAATTTAAAAAATGAGAAAAAAGAGTCAAATTATTGAATCATAGTGTTCCTGTAAAAGAGTTCATTTATTTATTTTAATGTAATGTTACTTAAAATACCTCAGCCAAAACACATTCTATATTGAAAATTGATCTACTTCAATTTATATAAATATAATCTTATTTTGGATGTAGTAAATACAATTTTAAAATGTTATAATTTCAACATAAGACTAGAAATTGAAAATACCACCCCTATCCAAGGCATTGCTCTCACCTAAATTCAAAAATATATTCCACTAGTTTTACTTTATAAAATCAGGATATTTGAATCTTTGGTTATATTTATGAACTATTACTTAACTTTTAAACAAATTTTTAAAAGCAAGGTTAAAGTGATTACACAATATTTATCTACTAATTCTTCCTAAAAACTCTTGACAAGCTTTAAAAATAACTTAAAAATACACTGGTGAAATAAAGGCACTTGAAAATTTAAAAATTCAAAGCAAATAAAATGAATTTGTGATTAAACAGCAAGAAAATTATGTAGTGTGATTTGAATTTTACAATTGTTATTTTTATGTTTGATAATATAACAATGGATTGCTAGTGATAAACACAATTATTTATTTATTTACTTACTTATTTTGGGATTTTGAGACAGGGTTTCTCTGTGTAACATTGGAGTCTTTCCTAGAACTCGCTCTGTAAACCAAGCTGGCCTCAAATTTACAAAGATTTGCCTGCCTCTGCCTCCCGAATGCTGATATTAAAGGCATCCACCACTACCGCCTGGCTGTGATAAGCACTTTTATGATGACCTAAAGCATTATTTCAATGATTTTAGAACATTATTTCAATTGGCAAAAACATTCAAGACATTATTTTTAAAATCCACAAATAAAATTAAGTGAATATAAACACAAATATTCATGAATATTTCAAGAAATTCCAACACAGTTTACAAATTACTATGGAAACAACAGAACCCCACCCCCAAAGAGCATTGTCTGTGATATGAAAATACACAAGAAAACTATCTGAGAGTTGGTGGATGAGAAAGAAGGGGAATAAGGAAAATATGTAGGCTGGTTGAGAAAGGAAGTAACAAATACAAACTAGAGTGACACAAAACACATGAAAATATAATTATTTTTATCAGTTTGCATGCTAACTGAAAGAAAGACAAGAAAAAAATAATTTTGAGCTGTAACTGAAAAGGATGTACCATATCTCCGGGTCTTTTGGCAAAGCCTCAGGTCTCTCTCTTCATCTTGACATGCTAAGATGAAACTGTGCAGTTTTCTCTGCAGACTGGGCTCTGAATCTCATGCTGGGCAGGATTCCTGGCGATAACCAGTCAGTGGGCATCAAGTGAACTCTGACTTACTTTGCTTGTGGCTTCGTGAACAACAACTGCCCTCAGGTGGGCTCAGTGGAAGACCTGAGAAGGTGCACGCTATTCCTGGTGGGTTTTGGCCTCCCTGAAGATAATTGATTGAGAGGCCCCATTGGATTGACAGAGAAAAGCTGTGCAGCTTCGTCTTAGCATGTCAAGATGATGACTTTTTTTTTTTTTATAGCACACTGGGTTGGGTTGAGAAGGCAACCTACCAAAGATTGTTTTTAGCAACTATTTTAACACACGAGTCAAACTTGAAAAGAAACGGCAAATCTCCAAATGCCAAAAGATAGCAACAAGGGAAATAACAGCCAAACTCAAGCATATTTTCTATCTATTAGAATCCCCAAAGAAGAAGTGAATCTCTGGAAGTCACAGTTGATTTTATTATTTAGTTTGTGAAGTCTGTACTGGTTGACTTCAAAACCTATTTTCAAAAAGAAACCTAATTAGACCTCTGATATGTGACATTTTAGATCTTTATAATATTTTAGTATATCTTAAGTATATTATGCATTATAAATATGACATATAACTTAAATATTACATTCCTAATTAACTTCCAAATGTTACAATTTGGAATGGATAAAGAAATGAATACTATTGATCTGAATAAAATGAGGAAGAAGAATATTCACACAGTATTTTCAAATTTTAAGTCAAATGTATTAGTGGTTATAAAAGAGTAAAAGAACTAAAGAGATTTTTAACTATATTTACAAAATATGTAAAATTAATGTTCATTTGTATATTAATTAATACTGAAGAATGACTTTCTGTGAAAATCTGTGCAAGATGCATCTCATACACATACCTGTGTGTCAATTACACCTGTGCAGAAAACTGGTTTTGAGTCATGGCTTTTCAACATTAAAGCCACCCTTGCCACAATTAAGTATACTTATTATGAATGCATCTTTCCCTCCACACCTTCCTACCAAGTGTCTGTCTGTAGCTATGGTGGAAAAGTAACTTCGGTAGGCTAAATTTGCTTTCAAATACAGAGAATCTGAAATGTTTCTATTGCCACTTGGTACAAATTACATGGTGAATTCAGGTGGCTGAAAAGGTGCCTGCCTGTACTTTTGCCTACAGTGGTGCTCTTTACAAGCCTGAGGAATGGGAACAGGCATATTCCCTACCAGCTGGTGAGTGAAAAAAATAACGCAAACTCCTAAGCAAACTATTCACCCAAAAGGAGGGGGATTGTGTCAGAGTCAACAACAAAAGAAAAAGTGAAAAAAATAAGTGCAGTAATCTATCACAGAATGATCACATGATGTCTCCCCTAGGTGGTATCCAGAAAGGTGGGTGTTATAAGAGAAGGACTATAGGAAGGAGGGGAAAGGCTAATCTATGGGTTCATCTGTATTACCTCATAGTTCCATGGTAGTTATGAGAGGCTCTGTTCTGGTATGGCACAATATGATGCTATTTGATAACAAAGGAAGACACATTACAAAAAGCTATTATAATAAATTCTATATATTTTCACTACAAAGAAATGATGTTTGAGATGAGAGCTGTGAAACCCCAATTAATTGTTCATATATATATGTAATGAATCATCAAATCACTCTTCTGATTTTATGTTTGAGGTGACATTGAATATTAATTTTAATTTCTAAATGCTAAGAAACAATTAAAATGTATCTGTAAGTTCTGGAAATGCCTTTATATCTATCTTGGGAGAAAAAATATACTTAAATTTTCCTATTTGAAGTCTGATGTTAGTAAATCATGGAACATATTTTATTTCATTGTAGAAAACAGCCCTAGAATGGAATCTGAGGATCCTGAACTTTGGTTTTCTGAATTTACTTGTGCTGTATCACAGAAGTAGAAATATATCACCGTTCAGAGTACTGAACCATAGGACCTAAGTGTTGGTTTATTTCCCAGCAGTTATCACTCAGAATAGTCCTAGACTGACCCTAAAACTTCATAGGAGGATGATACTGGCAGTTCTGAACCACAGTTTCTCTATTTGTCCCTTTCTGGTACCATGAAATGTATTTTAAACAAGTAGGTGTGCATTCTGTAAGCCGGTCATGACATGACTATTGCACACACACAAACTCACAATAGCAAAGGTTAATCACAGAAGAGCAGCACAAGATCAACCCTGTATACTTTCTGACATGAGTGCAGGAGGTTCTCCTGAGGCCCTTCATTATTTGTGAAGCCCTAAGTTGATGGTTGCTGGGGCAGAGGGTGCCATTGTTCTTTAGAAGTATGGCTTTAGATAGGTTGCCTATGCCTCAGTGCTAGGTCTTCACCTATGTGCACACAGACCTTACTCATTGAAGTCAGTAGGTTATATAACAGATGAAAAGAAGAAATAAACAAAGGCAGGAACGTCAGAAGGATGGAAGAAAGGAAGGAAGGGGTCAACAAAAGAAGGAATGAAGGAAAATTGCAAGGGGAGACAGACATTAAGGTTGGGAATAGGGATGTGATGGGGTTCCTATTGGTAATTAAAAGGGAAAGTGGTGGAAATATAATAAAGATACATTTCATCCATGTTTTCAGCTTTCAAATAAATTAAAAACAAATTTTAAAATCAAAATTACTTAAATTGAGCAAACTATTTCCTCCATGTGCAAACAGATAACCTCCTGAATGTAAAGTAAGCAGTGAACGTTATTGCTGTCTGTAGAATATATAAACTCCAGAAATGACCACATAAATTCTATTCCTTAATAACTTTTCATTTTTTCTCCCAAAGGAGCTTGTCAGTGTGTACAAGTGCACAGTGAAGTGTAGTATAATCAAGTGTTTCCTAAATATAGATACTGCTTAGGAAACAGTTATAAAAAGAAATAACTTACATTTAACACTCGGAAGGGGAGGCGGTGGTGATTAGCAACTGATTAGCTGGTAGTGAAAACACTATCCTATATCATGGCTCCTACATTAAAACCTGGAAGAAGCAAACACTGTACATGTGCTCATAGATGCAAAGTTTCAGAGTGTTCTTGAAGACTGCTTCTACATTCCTATTTTGAATCTCTACTTTAGGTCTCCCGTCAATATTAAACACCCTCAAGGGTGGTCCACTTCTTTGCGGTCCTGGACATCATATACTTACTTAAAGGGCACTTTAAAGGAAGTTGATCCTACCATCAAAATTTAACGCTGCTATCCTTTGCACATGCTAGTTTATTATTATTTTGAAAAAGCAAAAAATTGAAGGGAATTTTAAACAACACATTAAAAGTGATTTCAGCAAGCAGCAACTGTGTGCCCCAGCTGCACTGCTGTGACTTTATCAGGCACTGACAGTTGTAATATGACCGCCCTGATCTATGGCAAACATAAAGGCATTGATGAAGAGTGACACATGAATTCACAGATCTCTGTATATGGAGAAATTGTGTCTTAAAACTTAAAGGTCAGAGCGGTATTACCCTTGATGAACACTAAGCACAGACAGGACAAAAAGAAAAATTAGAACATTAGTCACCTTAATTCCACTAGCAGAAAGGAATCAATTGATTTATTTTAAAATGATTCTTTATAAAACAATGGCGGTCAATTCTATTTTTGCTCTGTTCTTACAAAAGTGCTTCTTGAGGAGCTGGAAAGGTGGTGGCTTTGTGATTAAGAGCATTTTTTTTTCTGGCTGAAAACCTGGGTTCAGTTCTCAGCACTCACAAGCTGCCTTACAACTGCTGTTCATTCATATCCGAGGAAATCTGACATTGTCCTCAAGTACCCAGTGCACATACACACATACATGCAGATAAAACAATTACATATATAAAATAAAAATAAATCTCAGAAAATATAACTATTGAAATGTTAAGTTTCACCTTCAGGAAAAATAAGGCATAGAATGAAATGGGTCATTGAATGGCAACTATGAAGACAGAGATTTATTGACCTTAATAGGCAGCAACATAGATACATATTTCCACTATAAAAAAGACACAAAGGAGGAAAATGTGAAATCTGCATGATGCAATATTATTTAACAAAATTTGTATTTCCTATATATTTATAGATAGAATCCAAAGCTACATATTTTCAGTGATGCATGTGCCCCTGAGAGCTCTACTAGACCAATTGGCATGTTCACCTCTAAAGGGCATGAAAATGAAAAGAGGGCTTTAAAATAATGATGAACACATAATAAAAAATTCCAAATTAATATATAACATGTTTAATGATCATGCGTCCATCAAATCTGTGACACTAACATAAAAAATAAAAATATTAAAATTTAAAACCTACTAGCTCATGTCAGCTGTCTCTGTGGGTTTCCCCATCATAATCTTGACCCATTTGCTCATATAATTCCTCCTCCCTCTCTTTGACTGGACTCCGGGAGCTCAGCCCAGTGCTTAGCTGTGGATCTCTGCATCTGCTTCCATCATTACTTGATGAAGTTTCTATAATGACATATTAGAGTGGTCATCAATCTGATTACTGGCAAAGGTCAGTTCAGGCACCCTCTCCTGTATTGCTTGGAGTCTTGATTGGGGTCATTCTTGTGAATTCCTGGGAATTTCCCTAGCACCAGGTTTCTCCCTAATCCCATAATGGCTCCCTCTATCAAGATAGAATCTCTTTTCTTGCTCTCCCTCTCTGTCCCTATGCCAACTCAACCATCCATTTCCTTTATGTTGTTTAAGCCCACTTCCCCTTGCACCCTCACTCCTCTCTTTTCACCCTCCCAATTTTCTCAGTTCTTGTCTATTTCCCCTTCCCAGGGGCGTTCATGCATGTCTCTCTTAGGGTCCTCCTTGTTACCTAGATTCTCAGAGGTTGTAAATTGTAGCCTGGTTAACCTTTTATTTATGTCTAATATCCACTTATGAGTGAGTATATACCATATTTGTCTTTCTGGGTCTGAGTTACCTCACTCAGGATATTTTTGTCCCTAGTTTTTATCCATTTGCTTACAAATTTCAAGATGTCATTGGTTTTTTACCACTGACTAATCTTCAATTGTGTAAATGTACCACATTTTCCTTATTCATTCATCAGTTGAGGGATTGTTTCCAGGCTGTGGCTATTATGAATAATGCTGCTATGAATACAGATGATAAAATGTCTTTGTGGTATGAATGAGCATCCTTTGGGTATACTCCCAAGAGTGGTATTGCTGGGTCTTGAGGTAGATAGATTCTCAATTTTCTGAGAAACCGCCCTACTGATATCCAAAGTGACCCGAGCCAGTGGGAGCATACTATCTGTACTGACATCTGGAAAGCCCTCATAGGACTGAATTAGTCCCTCTGAATGTGGGTGACAGTTATGTAACTTCGATAGTCTGTGGTGCTACTGACAATGAGACCAGAATTATTCTCAGTGCCTGAACTGACTTTTTAAAGCCAAATCCATATGGAGGAATAAATACCTTGCTCAAGCTCAGTACAGTGGGGAAGGTCTTGGTCTTGCCTCAACTTGATATGCCAGACTTTGTTGATCTCCCATGGGAAGCTTTACCCTTTCTGAGGAGTGAATGGAGTTTTGGGTAGAAAGGTGAGCTTGAATTGGAGGACAAAAGGAGGTAGAACTGTGGTTGGTATATAAAATGAAAAAAAAAAACTTTAAAATAAAATAATATAAAAAGTTAAACCTTGTTAATTGTCTTCTACAATAGTAACATGTGATATTAAGGTTAAAAGTTATCCTAACCTGCTATATTTCAATTGTTTAGAGAACTCATATTACTCCTAATGTGTGTCATATAGAAATGATTAGTTCTAGTATTCAATATATTTTTTGGCTATTAAAATTGCATCTTCCTAAATGTTTGCTTCCTTCCTGGCAGAGATGTTGACACTCTATCACAGTGGTAAAAGTGAGTTAGACATTTAATATCCCTTTAAACTAAAGCCTCTCTAAACTGGGTGATTTAATTAACAGATAATTAAATACCAAATATGAGAACTTTGGGGACTAACACATTGAAGCTTTATCAGGATGAAAGATGTTTACATGTTCCACAGAGATTCCTCTCCAACTGACTGAAACTGGGAATTGCAAGCAAAGCAAAGCAAAAGTCAGCTGATAACAAGCTGTTCATTAAAGCATTTCCTTCCCTGAGGTTAAAAAAATGTCAAAATCTCTCGGCTCACACAGCCATAGAAAAATAATTACAGAGCAAAAAGAATGTTCCTTGCCTTTGTAATAAGTGGCCAAATTACTATAAATAATGTTCTAGATGGTTTTAGAAAATTTATATTTTGAATATATTTAAAATGTGACTAAGAATTTCTCTATTTTCTTATAGCCAGTCGGCTCAACCTTTTATAAATGCTCGAGTTTCTCACACTTCACATATTACATTATAATACATACCTCTGCCTCCAAAAGTTTGACTTTAAACATCTTATTTTATATTCAACACAACAGTGTCTCTTTCCATCTCACCCAATACTCCTCAATATCTGTTCTTTTAAGAATTCATAATCATTTCCTAGCTCATTCTTTTGTCAAACCCCCTGTTTATTACCACTCCGAACACACACAAAAAAAGTTTTTGCATTTCTGTTGCTGTGTTTTTGTTGAATGTTCAATCTGCTGCTGAGAGTTGTTTTCATTTTGAAAGGACAACATTTCAAATTTTGCCATGTAACCTTTTAGAATAAATAGCTAGGAAGCATGAGAAAACCCTTTGCTGTTTAATGACCACTCCATATTCAAGGAATCATCTTCTGAAAGGTCAAACAAAAGGCAGATGTGGTCCTTTTCTTACTAAAAGTAAAATCGTACTTCTTGAGTTTTAGGCCTTGGAACATGATCCAATTTGCTCCCAGATGAAATTAGTACTGATGACCTCCAGGAGATGGAGCATAATTCCGAATGCGCTGAGCCCAACAGCTGGTCTCAGTACATGAATGGAGCCTCTGACTGGACAAGATGTTTCTCTTTTCCACTTGTGAAACTTCAGGCTAAGCTTTGGAATACAATGACTTACAATGTCGTAATAAGAGTCATTGTGTACTGAAAAACTAACAGCATTGGAATGAAGTTTACTTCATTAAACCCTAATTTACAAACATAGTTTACAGTAGCAAGAGTTCAATAATTAAGAAAACTTGGCACAAGGGGAAAAATGTTTCTACAGAAATGCTGCAAATTAGTAAACTAAATTGATATTTTAATTTGCATTCAATGTTTTGCATTCAATATGTGTGAGAAATCACGAGTATTTATGTTATCATTCATATATGACCACAGTTACACTGTTACGTGTATATATATATATATATATATATATATATATATATATATTTATGTGTATGATTTTAAGTATATGGCATGGGTTTATGTACCTTAACCTTAGGAGGGGTCAAGGTAACACTTCTGTAATCCTTGTTCTAAATCAGCAATATGCTTTTCTCTCTAAATTACTCACGCAACTGGCCTTATATCTGTAGAAAAGGAGATAAAACAAAGAGTAAACGTAATAGCTTCAATATAATCACATGTATTAACTGTCATGTGGAGCTGGGAAAATAAAGATGGGTTAATTAGGGAATTCAGAAAATCTTAAAGAATGTATACTCAGCCCAAAAATATTTTAGGGCTGAGTATACATTATATGTTGTAGACAGAATGCAATAACATGATATTACAAAGGTTGAGACAAGGAAAATAAACCAACCCTCTAGTAATTATTTAATGTCTTTGAACTTTAGTTTACATGACTATATAGGTGAGAAAATTCTTTTTCCCTTTGAACTAAGTGGTAATAAAGCCACTTAATAACAACAAAATTAGATTGATATATATTATATGTTGCTGAATATTTGTTTACCCTGTGAAGATGTGTCTTTGCCAAGGCAATTTCTGATTGGTTTAGTACAGAGCTTCATGGCCAATAGCTAGGCAGAAAAAGGTTAGTAGGGACTTCCAGGGACAGGGAGGACTCTGGGAAGAAGAAAGGCAGAGTTTCCATCCTGACACAGAGGAAGCATGATGGGAAGTACAGAGTAAACTATCAACCCATGAAAAAGAATGTGTAATCAAAGACAGGGTGTAAGTTAAGTTAAAATAACTAGTTAGGAACAAGCCTAAGCTAAGGCTGAGCTTTCGTAATTAATAATAAGTCTCAATGTCGTTTTTTGCGAGGTGGTAACAAAAAGAAAAATCCATCTACAATTTTCCACAGTTTAACTTCCTATTGCCAGAATATATACAGAAAATGTTATTGGATTCTCCTAAATTTTGCCCTGGTTATTTTTTGTTAAATGCCCCCATCACATTGCCTGTAGGCAAAGCCTGCAGGGCACTTTTTTTGATTCATGATAGATGTAGAGGGACCCAGCTCTTTGGAGGACATGCCACCCCTGGGCATGTAATTCTAGGTGTTCGAAGAAAGCAGATTGAGCAAGCCAGTAATCAGCATCTCCCAGGGTCCCTTCTTCAGATTTTGAGTTTCTGTACTATGGCCCCTCAGTGTATGAACTGTGAATGATAAAAAACCATTATGTCCAGAAATTGCTCTTGGGCAGTATCTTTATTACAGCAATAGAAAACAAACTCAGACAATTATCTCAGATTAAATAAATGCAACTGTAATATCCTGCTTATATAATCAACTGTCACAGTATCCTGGCACAAACTAGTATAGTATAAAGAAGAAAATTGTCAAAAAATGAACACACACACACGGACTATATTACTAATATTTCAGAATCCAAGTCAGGCACTATACACCGTTGTCTTCCAGGAGCTTGCCACTAGTCTGTCTTTCTTTATCTGCAATGAGGCCCAGTGGCATTCTTAGAAATGGATAGTAGTTTTATCATGAAGGTTAAACTGATGCACACAAATATTCAAACTCACAATCAATTGCATGTGATAAGTATAAATTATTCCTTTGTGACTTCTATGTTTCCTTATGGCCCAGCGGATACTGACGCCCACAGGCATTATAGTGACCTCAGTCAACCTCCTTGTACCCATCCTTGTGAAAGAAGTCAGATGTACTATTTAAGGAATCTCAGTGGAACCATGTCTTAAACTGTTGTGCACTTGGGGCTAAGTTAATTCTTATCTGAATTTTCCCCCCAAAATTTTGTTATGTTTAAATATGACTGAAGTAAAATGATCATGGCCAGTCTCTAAAAGTCTTGGTTATGATAAAATTGTATTGACCCAAGCTTCAATCTCGTCTCTTTGTGGATCTTTTTTTCCCTGCCTGCTGTGAAGCCTGCCCGGAAATCACCACAGTTTATAGTTTACCGAATATAATAATATACATAAAAACGTGATTAAAATAGCACTTATTTTAATCAAAGGATGACTGCAGCCACCAAAGTGTATATTCAGAAGGAAATCATATCAAGGATTAAGGAATAGAAGGAAATAGGGGGAAAACTTAAAAATAATTAGTAAGGAGAAAGAACAGTTGAGGACAGCTAGGTAACGGAAAGACAGTACTATAAAGAGACTTCCAGGAATACTCAATTAATTCCTTTACATTATCTGCATTTTATATACTTAGCCTCAAATTTAGTTCTCTTATTTTAAACTTTTAAACTTAATTCAGTAATAAAAGTGTAGAAAAAAAGACAGTGGGGGACACAGAAATCATAGAGGACAAGACATAGGCATAAGTTACTCAGTACATATTTTCATATGGGGTTTTCCATCAAAGAAAAAGGCAATTGAAAATTGAATGTTATAAGAAAGACACATCACCGAAGGTAACTGCTAAGTGAAATTGTGCAAATGTTGAAACCTTCCAGAGGAGTTCAAGCTTTTAACTCCCCTTTGTATCATTATGAATCGTTTGGGAAGAGATTACCTCCAAACTGGAAAAAGAAACAGACAATGCTTTCATTGGCGAAAATGGTGAAAGCATTCTGACTTTGAAAATCAATATGCTTTTTTCCACAACTGTTTGTAAGTTCCTGTCTAAAATGATGTGTCATTGTGGCTTCACCCAGGCCCTCTGCTCAGTGTCTACGCTGCACGAATGGATGAGGACAGGGAGAAACAGCCTCTGAGGTGGCATTGCTGTAATCTTAGCACCACAAATCCCATAAACCAATGCTGCCGCCAGTAATGCTACTCCACTTCTTTTTCGATTAAGCCCACACTCTAGCTGAACTAATCCACACATCCTGGTCTTCCAAATTCTGTTTCCTGCTTAGTAAAGTTTTTCCTTTTCTATTTTCACCAAACAAACAAACAAGACACAATCACGGCAGAGTTCACTTAAGCTACTACTATGACACCCATCATATACTATCTGCAGTAGACCATAATTCTTACTATTCACAGACAGTCCCTAATCATGAGCCTCACTGTGAGCCAGGCCCACCCACTCTTATCTGCTCAGTCAGTTTGTAAGAAACCTGTACTCTCTTACATGATCACCTTTCTTCCTTATTACTCTTAAAATATTTAAAACAAAACATTTTTTCTTTCCAAAAATCATGATCAAACAATCTATATTATACCCATTTGCCTCCTTCCTTTTCTTATTTCTGCCCCTCAATTTGCTTTTAATAGCCAACACACATTTTATTTGGTAGCATGTGATGTTTATTTATTTATTTATTTATTTATTTATTTATTTATTTTACATACCAACCCCAGTTTCCACTCCCACCCATCTCCCCCCTTCCATTCCACCATCCATTCATCAGAGAGGTTAAGCCTCCCTTGGAGAGTATTCAAAGTATGGTTTATGAAGTTGAGGCAGAACTAAGCCCTATTCCCCCTCTCCTTATCAAGACTGAGCAAGGTATCCCATCATAGGAAATGGGCTCCAAAAAGCCAGTTCAGGCACTTGTCCCATTGCCAGGGCGCCGCTCCCCAACAGATAAAGCCACATAACTGTCACCCACATTCAGAGGATCTAGTTTATTATTAGTCTGTTCAGTTCTTTTCTCCCCTCTTCTGTATTCTTGTTTAGATTCAATGAGTCAACATTTTAGATTCCAAAGATGAATGAGATCATGTGATACTTGTTTTCTCATGTCTGGGTTAAAAGAACATTATCCAGTTTAGCATATCACAGATGAGAGGATTGCATTGTGCTTTTTGGCAAAATAGTATGTCATTATGTGTTTATCGCAAGTTAATCATTCCATCCATTGACAGACACAGGTTGAATTCATGTTTTGGTGATTATGAATAATGCTGCCTCTAACACCGTGATTTTCTCTAGTCCATTTTTGTACTTCCTGGTCCTGAAAGATGACATTTCCAAAATCATCACTAAAGGGTAACTCAAACTGATACGCAGAGTATTTCTTCAACTGCTAATTATAAAACCCTTTTAATGTTCTGAGTCTTGATAAAGGGCAACATTGTTTGCCAGTTGCTCTAGTGAACCAGTATGAAACAAACAATACCACCACTGTATATGCTTCCATGAATTCTGCTGCCCTCTTTATATGTGCCTGTATATGTATGTGTCTTTCCATCTACAATCTGATTAGTTCCAATATCCTTAGAACCCCCATCACTACAATCTTGGCGGAGTTATCCATCATTTTCATCTGGATTGATGAAATAGTTTTAAAACAGGTCTTCATAGGTATACTTTTAAAACAATCAGTAAAAATTTTAAAATGGTTTTAGGTTATACAGCTATATCAGTATGAACATTCCGTATGTCCCTCTTACAATCAAAACTCAACACAGGTTGTTTTGCACCATAGCCCAATCTAGAACATTCTTACTTGACGTCCCACTAGCTAGCATTGTTTTCACCACGGCAAGGCCCAAGCGTATTTAGCCAGTATCTTTGCTTCCCTCTTCCCCTGGGTGGTTTATTACAGTTCTTGAACTGATTTGACATATTTTTCTCTGGGACTCTTCTCAAGCAATGTGCCACGTAAGATATACTGCTTCTAAGCACTCTAAAAATTATCTATGGTATGCTCCATTTTAAAGTTATTTTTCACAATAGCTAATGATAACAGATGTACTTCATAGAACCTCTAAGAGAGAGGTATCACTGTTCTACACTGATACGCAGAAGATAATTAATGTGTACTGAATAAGTAATTAAATGGCATTGGACTTTTTTGCAAATCAAAATTCATGTGAATTTCTGAAAGCTTTGTGGACAGGAGCTGGAAAAACTAGCCACTGAATCAGTTATATAAAATGCTTTAGTGGCTGTGGCCACTTAATAGTACCGTTTGATTGAGAAGCCATATCAAACAATTTGTGCTTTTAGTTATTAATCTGAAAACCAAGAATAAAAGAGAGTTGATGACTCATATCAGTTATAAAAAATTACTAATTTAATAAGCAACTCATTAAAATTTGCTATGGTGGCTCAGAAGTTTAATGAGCAGAAATTCCCCCTCTAATTTTTCTAAAGCTGTGAGAGACCAGTAAATTAATATGACACTTTAGTAATAGTGATTTTTTTTCTTACTTTTTCTTCATGAGAGCCGGGTGGTGGTGGCGCACGCCTTTAATTCCAGCACTTGGGAGGCAGAGGCAGGCGGATCTCTGGGAGTTTGAGACCAGCCTGGTCTACAAGAGCTAGTTCCAGGACAGGCTCCAAAACCACAGAGAAACCCTGTCTTGAAAAACAAACAAAAAAAAAAAACTTTTTCTTCATGAGTTATTGGTTCCTTTATTGTCTCACTAATATCATCCATTGTACGGTGTATTTGACATTGCTAAAAAAGTACACAGTATATATTACAACTTCAAGAGTTTTATCTCTATAGAAACTATCTCATGGAGGTCCAGTTAATCATATTTCTACCTTTTTAAAAATTTTGTAAGGTTTATTTTTTTTCTTTTATATGTTTTGCTTACATGTTTGTGGACTCCATGCCTGCAGTGCCCACATTGGCCAGAAGATGGCATGGATTCCCTGGAACTGAAGTTACAGACAGTGATACGTTGTCATGTGGATTCAAGGAATCAAATCAAAGTCCTGTGGAAGAGCTACTGTTCTTCACCGCTGAGCCATCTCTCCAGCTCCATATTCAAAGATCTTTAAAATGTGTCTATGTGAGACAGAAAGGTAGGACATCTCTTTCTTTACCATAACACCAAATCCATCTAACCAGTTTTTAAAATTATAACTAGTTATTTATTTGTGTGCATTAATATCACTCCTAAATCATTATACCATTATACCTCAAAGGAAATATGAAATGTTGAGAGTATAGCATTAAGGTCTATCATTATAATCAAAGTGTCTTACTTGTTATTCTACTTGTAAATTTCTTATTTCTTCCATCTCTTGTCAAGTTTTGAAGATGTGTTTGAAACTCCTTGAAAGATGTTTGTGGATAAGAATAGTATTTTCTCAATATCATATAGTTAAAATAAAGCTAGAATTCATTAATTACATAGCTGCAGTCCTAGATAGTTAAGTATATCTCTCCAAGATCCAGTTTCTCAGTATTCAAAATGTGTATGTCTGTTAAGGAGAATTGTTACATGGTTCAACTTTATCTATTTTCATTAAGTGCAAAAAATATCCTGTTTTCTCCCTATTCCAATATCATACATCTGAAATAATAAAATATTCTTCCAATCATCAGAAAAAGTATTTCTTAGACATAAACATAATTTACAATATAATGACAAACACATGAAAATCTCATCATTCAAACACCAGAATAGAATTGAAACAATTGGTCAGTTTTCATTATCAATACTAGCATAAATGAAACTAAACTGAAAATCTCCCAAAACTCCCAGTAACTCAATGTTTTAGTAATCTGTCACTATAATAAATACCTGTGACAGTCAATTTAGGAAATGGAAAACTAGTTTTTTCTCACAGTGTTTGAGGTCCTGTCTCTGATTGGCAATTCTGCTGTTCTGACCATTAGCCAGACAGCACATCATATCAGGTAGTGCTTGAGGCAGGGGACAAAGTCTCTGTTCATGACTGTGGAGTAAAAGGTGAAAAGAAAAATCAATCCTAATGCAACTATACTCTCCGAAAGCACATCCCCAATGACCCATAGACCTTATTTGAAGCCACATACCTATAGTTCCTCCAACTGCCATCAGTATCAAGTTAGACATACTTCTTTTTTTTTTTTTTTTTTTTTTTTTTTTTTTTTTTTTTTTTTCGAGACAGGGTTTCTCTGTAGTTTTGGAGCCTGTCCTGGAACTAGCTCTTGTAGACCAGGCTGGTCTCGAACTCACAGAGATCCGCCTGCCTTTGCCTCCCGAGTGCTGGGATTAAAGGCGTGCGCCACCATCGCCCGGCATACTTCTTTTAACTTAGGCCTTTGGCAGTGTTTCTTACCTGAATTTTATACTTCAGATTCACAAGCAGAGAACCTTGTTATAGCAAAGAGATCTCAAAGCATAAACTTTTAGGGTTCCAGAGAGTTCCTAATTAAAATATGGTTCAAATGTGGTTTTTGACTACTAAGATGGTTTGTGAGTAATTTGTGGTAAATAGATACCATATATCAGATTTTTTAATAAATTAATTAAATGCAGGCAATGTTTTCAGTGTGTCATGAATAATGAGGATAATATTCAATGCTTTAGAGTATTGTAATTTTTTTTGTTTTTTCAAGACAAAGTTTCTCTTTATCTTTGGAGCCTGTCCTGGAGCTATTTCTTGTAGACCAGGCTGGCTTTGAATTCACAGAGATCTGCCTGCCTTTGCCTCCCAAGTGCTGGAATTAAAGGCTTGTCACACCATCGCCTGGCACTTTAGAACATTTTAGGTTGTCAGTGTTTTTTAAGTAGTGTGTACATGTTTACTTCCCATGTGCCTATAAACATTAATCTTCATGTTTGCATTAGATATGTAACACTCTTTAATATAATGGACTTTGTTTTGGATGATGCTTTTAGATTAAATCGCTTAAAGCTGATCAAGCTAAGCTTGACTGGATTGTGATGCTAGGAATAATATCACACAGGTGAAATGCACTTTAGACTTACATTATCAACTTACAATTGATTTACTAGGACTTAATTTTATCTTAAGTTGAATTGTCTGAATACTTAGTTAGAAATATCTACAATTGCAAATACTTAAAAGTATGAATATTAAAATCAACATTACATGACTGATGATTGAATAGATTATTCCAGGGTTAATTCAGTAGGAAGACCTTTTAAAATATACCTTTATAGCACACAACAGTAACAAATACCTATTCTGAGAACAAAAGGATATATTATTTTGATAAGAAAGTTAGAATACATAGCTTTAAGATCAATTATATTCATAAAACATTTTCTATACATGCAAATAGGATTATGTAGAAAACACCTTTTTTTGTTGTTGGGAGAGGCTGTTGTTGGTTCTTGGATGCTGAGCCCAGAAACTATATTATTTAAATCACTGCTTGACCAATCATTAAGCAAATTACTAGCTAGCTCTTATATCTTCGGTTAACCTATTTCTTTTTTAATATGTTTTATCTTATTTTTCTTTACATTTTATTTCTTATTGATTTTATTAAACTTTATATTTTTTTTATCTCCACTCTCTTCCTCTCCCCTCCCCTTCTACCCTCTCCAGTGGTCCCTATGCTCCCAATTTACTCAAGAGATTTTATCTTATTAGATACATGCATGTCTCTCTTAGGGTCCTTATTACTGTCTATGTTTCTCTGGGATTGTGAATTGTAGGCTGTTACAAATACATTTCTTTCTCATTCCTCAGTGACAGCTTCATCTCCTTTCTTTTGTTGCCTAATAGCTGAAGAAACTGCTAGTTGGTCAAATAAATTCTAAAGAGATGTTTTAATGTGCCGGAATTTATCTTTCAACATTTTTACATTCTTTCATTTAAATTGTATATCAATCTCTTTTTGTACATTGTGTTTTTAACCAAGGCATCAGTAAAGTTACTTTGTTAATTCTAAGCTTTTCATAAGGTACCAGGCTGCAGGACATGAGGCTAAAATTTAAGGCTCATAATTTCAGTGGGGATATTATATTCAAACGAAATTTGAGCCAAATATTAAGGAAAATCACCACTTATTAAGAAACAAATGCTGTCTCTTGGATGGTAATAGTTCTTATTTTTACTAGTTCTTTGGAAATTTCACACAATGTATTTTGATCTTATTAATTCCATTTTCTATATTCTTTTTTTCAGAAGTCATACTTTACCTACCCACCTAAAGTTGTCCTTTGTTTGTTTTTTCTTTGTTTGTTTTCGTGCCCATCAAGTACAATTTGTGTTGCTCATCTATTTTTGTAAATGTGACCTTCCACTGAAGCAGATGGAACCAATAATTTGGTATATGCTACAATGAGTGAAAGAGCACTTCTTGCCGGGCGGTGGTGGCGCACGCCTTTAATCCCAGCACTCGGGAGGCAGAGGCAGGCGGATCTCTGTGAGTTCGAGACCAGCCTGGTCTACAAGAGCTAGTTCCAGGACAGGCTCCAAAACCACAGAGAAACCCTGTCTCGAAAACCAAAAAAAAAAAAAAGAAAGAGCACTTCTTGGATTCTAACCCCAATTCATCCTCTTACACAGGTGGCTTTAAGACTCAGCACAAAAAACATAAGGAAAGATGAAGTCCAGAAGTTTTGTTTTCTGGTTATTGGTATCATTACCAAATTCTGATTTAACACCTGAAAACTCTAAACACTTTAGATAAACATTACCTTACGTTTGTTTTCAGTCTGTGAAGATACTTTTGGGTTTTCTATACTGTTGTTGATAATACATTTTCAAGAATAACAGCTTCAATTTGTGACAATGTTCTTTAAACACAAGCCAATTAAAAGACTGCCGAGCATTGCCAAGACACAACACTTTCTCAAGAACAGAACATCTGGGTGACAAATTTATTAATTCACTAAACTACTAAGTGGGCCTCTCAGCGCTCGTTTTTACTAAAAAGTCATTAACTAGGTACAGTAAAAGGCTCACAGGTCTATTAGAAGTGTTTCCTGGGAATTTAAATAAATTAGCTATGATTAGGACTAATGAAATCTCTACTAATACTAAGTTTAACTGCATCAGTTGCTCAGACAAGATACTTATTATTTTCATAGCAAACTTGAAAGATTAAATAAATGGCCAAGACTAGAAAAGTCAGACTTAAATTAAAATTCCATGAACCACAATTTTGTATACTGATTTGTATATTGATTTATATTTTCAGATATTTTGATCAACTGTTTGAAATAAAATGTTACAGTTTTATGCAAGAGTTACTACCACCATTATTTATCAGCAGACCAAAAAAATAGAAAGCAAGTGTGTATAAAGTGAAGGAAAGGAATTTGAGAGGGATGACAAGCTAAAATTAGGTCACACAGGGACAAATTCTACCTGTCCAGACACCATTGTTCGTATGGTTTCTAATTGAATTATTCTGGACTAATCTGCCAGAATAATATACCAAGAATATTTTTAAACTTTTTATTGTTTTCATTTAGCCATATATTTTTTCCATTCCCCTCTCTTCCTCTCCTTTCCTTTTCTACCCTCTCCAATGGTCCCATGCTCCCAATTTACTCAGGAGATCTTGTAGATTAGATCCATGTATGTCTTTCTTAGGGTTCCCATTGTTGTCTAGGTTCTCTGGGATTGTGAACTGTAGGTTGGTTTTTCTTTATGTCTGAAAGCCACCTATGAGTGAGTACATATGACATTTGTCTTTCTGGGTCTGATTTACCTCACTTAATATGTTTTCTAGCTCCATCTATTTGCCTGCAAATTTCAAGATGTTATTTTTTTTTCTGCTGTGTAGTACCACACCTTTCTTTCCATTCTTCGTTCATAGCAGCATTGTTTGTAATAGCCAGAACCTGGAAACAACCTAGATGCCCTTCAATGGAAGAATGGATGAAGATAGTGTGGAATATATACACATTAGAGTACTACTCAGCGGTAATAAACAAGGACTTTGTGAATTTTGCATGCAAATGGATGGAAATAGAAAACACCATCCTGAGTGAGGTAAGCCAGACCCAAAAAGATGAACATGGGATGTACTCACTCATATTTGGTTTCTAGCCATAATCAAAGGACATTTAGCCTATAATTAGTGATCCTAGAGAAGCTAAATAAGAAGGAGAACCCAAAGAAAAACATATAGGCATCCTCCTGAATATTAGCCTTCATCAGGCGATGAAAGGAGACAGAGACAGTGACCCACATTGGAGCACTGGACAGAAATCTCAAGGTCCAAATCAGGAGCAGAAGGAGAGAGAGCACGAGCAAGGAACTCAGGACCGCGAGGGGTGCACCCACACACTGAGACAATGGGGATGTTCTATGGGGAACTTACTAAGGCCAGCTGGCCTGGGTCTGAAAAAGCCTGGGATAAAACCGGACTCGCTGAACATAGTGGACAATGAGGACTACTGAGAACTCAAGAACAATGGCAATGGGTTTTTGATCCTACTGCACATACTGGCTTTGTGGGAGCCTAGGCAGTTTGGATGCTCATCTTACTAGACCTGGATGGAGGTGGGTGGTCCTTGGACTTCCCACAGGGCAGGGAACCCTGATTGCTCTTTGGGCTGAGGAGGGAGGGGAACTTGATTGGGGGAGGGGGAGGGAAATGGGAGGCGGTGGCGGGGAAAAGACAGAAATCTTTAATAAATAAATAAATTAAAAAAAAACTATCAATGAAAAAGGGAGGGTAATTTCATTTTGAACTCTCGCTATCATCATGAAGAAGGTAGTGATTGCGCTGGTTTGACCCCTTTATGAAGCAAAACCATGACTAGCGTATTGGAGTACGTTAAAATGTTTGGACTACTCCTCTGGAATAATCCTTCTCTACACCATGAATATGTGCTACTCTTGTTGGTTAATAAAAAGATGACAGGTAGGTAGCTGGGAAGTAATTTAAGCAGGAAATTCAAATTGGGATTGATGGGAAGAAGGAGGGCAGAGTCAGGAGAGACACCAGCGAGTTGCCCAGCAAACAAAATGCATAAAAAATAAGGTAACAAGCCATGAGCAACATGACAAAGCATTAATAGAAATATGGGTTAATTTATGTGTAAAAATTAGCTACTAAGAAGCCTGAGCTACCAACTGAGTATTTATAAATAATATTAAGTTTTTGTGTGGTAATGAACCAGGGTGGGGCAGTCATCACCTGAAAACTACATCCTACAGACTTCAGACTATTCTGGGCCTCACAAGGGCACTTGTTCTTCCTTTTGCTCCTACATCATGGAACAGAAAGAAGGCCTCTAGTGTTTGTATCTCTCTCTTGATCGGCCCATCATTGTAACAGAAATAAATCACTACTCAATATAAATCATCCTGTCATATAAATCTGGAATATTGGTCTAAAATCCTCTTAGATAGGTTAAAAAAAAGTCAAAACAGCCTTAAAATGAATAGACTAAACTTAAGACAATTGCTGTACACAATAGTCCAGAAAATTTGATTAAGTGCTACACATAACCAAATGACTCGGTGATGTCTTGACCTTTTTAGGAAGTCAAGTGACTTCATCAGAATTTCCTATCATGAAAAATTTGCATTTGAATTATAGCCTTGAATTCTATGGTCTACCATGATTAATGATAGCCTAAAAGTTAGTTTGAAAAGCAACTGCTGGTGTTACAAAAATGGACACTTTTTAGAAAATCCTTCTCATTATTTCTTGTCTCTTTCCTTTTCCTTTGAAATGCTTCTTTCATTACAGCTTCCTGATATTTAATAAAAATTCATGTACTCTAGAAAGTTCTCTTTGCAGAGTAAATAAGTTATAAATAGCCAAATACTTAAAAGTCTATTACTATGGGAAATACAGGAAATAAGATATACTGCTCAAGGAAAAAAAATCATAATTTCATTCTCCTTTTCATGCCTGATAAAGCTCATGGTAAAACTCTCGGGTACCTATCACTGGCTATAATTGGATTTATAAAAAATAAAAGTCACAGTAATTGTAGAACTAAAGTACAATAAAATATCCTTTATTTCTGATAAAAATCAAATTGAAGGGAGTTAAATGTTACCAATTTTCCATTTTCAAAGAAACCCTTTTAAAAACTTATTTTTATTTAAATAAGTTTCTATTGGATTCTGAAGTACACTGTGTTAGCATCCTTTAATTACCTTCTATAGACAAATGCCGGCAAACTGTAGTTCACAAATGAAGCCTGACTCTCTGATTTATAAAAATTGAGGCAAGATAATGCAGCCATTCTAGTGCTTTGTTCTGTCTCCATTGCAGCAGAGATTTTATGTAAGTTGACAAAGGACAGACCATGTAACCCATAAATGCCGGAACAGTCCCTATATCAACTATATCAACAAAACAAAGGGCAAGTTCTTAGTGTTTTAGCAAATATCTTGAGAAATGTTATAGACTGACTGTTTTGTATCCTTCAGGCTATCACAAGCTGGAAACTTAGACCCCAGTAGAACAGTGTGTTAAGTAGAGAAAGATTTTAGCACTGAGAACACCACCTTCATAAGTGGATGAAAGCCACTGAATAAGATGAACTTGCCTGCCTTGCACTGTGCTGCCTGCCCGCAAGTTCAGCCTGGTGAAGTAGAAGGATCTGAAGTTCAAGGTCATCCTATGTTGCTTAGAAAGATCAAGGCCTATGACACTCTGTTTCTAATAATCTAAAGGGAATGGCAGGGCACAAGAAGAAGGAGGGAGGTTGGAAGTGAGATTTTTCTCTTCAGTTATTTATCCCTCCCCTTTTTATAATTGATTATTTTCATACAATATATTCTGATCAAGATATCCCCACTCACGACTCCTTCTAGAACTTTCACAACTCCACAACAACACAACCTTTCTCTCTCTTTCAAAAATAAACAGGTAAACAAACAATAACAAAACATAATAAACATAAAGAGACAAAGAGAGGGAGAGAGAGAGAGAGAGAGAGAGAGAGAGAGAGAAAAGACACACATGCACATATACCAAAATACATAAAACATATTTGGAAACCATACTGTAGAAGCAAAAGGCCAGTAATACATGAAGACATGAAATTAGAAAACAAAGGAATGGGGGAAATGTCTACAAAATACTGTTGACTTATTTTCTTCTTCTTCTTCTTCTTCTTCTTTTTTTTTTTTTTTTGATTCTCTATGTCTAACACATGAGAACACAGCTAGAAAATGTTCATATGCTGGTGACTTGAGCCTGAACTTCTCTAACTCCAGAAACTAAAGAGAAAAAAATTTCTGTTCTTAAGTGTCAAAGCGGTTATCTTGTTAAAATGTCACAAAATAAATTTAGTCATGCTCATGTGTTCTGCAGCAGCATTGACTGTTCTACTCACATCTATTAGGATTATGCCAATGAAATTTCTGAAAGTGTTCTTTTCAAGATCTTATCTGCCCTTTAAATTGGTGAAACTAAGTCTGCCATTGGTTATTAACATCCTGACTTGTGTCTTCGGTGCTTGGCATGACTGAATTTCTCTCATTGAGACATTTTTTCTAGACTTAGATACTTCTGTTGCTTGGCAACAGGATCTCATAATCTTCCTTATCATTTGTTTGTCTCGCACTAATTTCATTTGGCTTTCATTTCCTTAATCATTTTACCCTTATAACCATATACAGTGATTGGCATGTATTTTGTTTCATAATTTCATCTTATTTCATGGCTTAGATTAGCTATATATAACCTGGAGAATAGACATATTTTGTAACTTTATGTCAGTTCCTCCCCAATATCCATAATTCATTTTCTATCTGCCCAATAGACATTTTACTTGGATGTTCCAATTGACCCATCAAATATCATTTATCTAAAAGATAATTCCTGATTTTTGTGCTTATTGGCAAACCATTCTTAATGTAACGTTCAAATAGTTCAATGATGGAAAGTTCTTATTTTTTCTTCAGTTTTCTGTGAGCCTCCATTGCATTTTCTTGCCACACATGATACATTAAGTCTCTATTATTGTCAAAAAACCTGTGTGCTTCTCAAGGTTTGTTGCTAATAACTTGTTTTAGGTCAGCCGTATTCCCGGAAATTCATCCACTCTTTCTGTCCATAATCATTGCAGGTATTTGTTAATAGAGAAGTCATAGCAAAGATGTTGGAATTGATGTCCAGCACTGCTGTCCCCATCTTATCCATTTTAAGGTGAGAGGCTGTAAGATCTTTATGTTTCTGCTGATTTGTTTATCATATATAATCTCTTTGAAGAAGTATTCTCCATTCAGCTGGTTCCCCTGAACCAGGTTTTCTCTGCCCACCTGTTCCCAAAGTGCTTATAAAATAGCCACTCTGAGACTTAAGATTAATTACATACTCTTTGACATATTAGGTCAGGCTTCTTATTACCTATCTCTTACATCTTAAATTAACTGATATCTATTATTTTAAATTTTACCACCAGGTCGGCCCTTGTTATCTTAAATGGGCGGCTACATGGTGTCTGCCTGACTCTGCCATATTTCTCCCTGTACTTAGTTTAGTTATCCCTCCAACTATATTTTCCCTGTTATAGACCAAGGCAACTTTTTTTAAATTAATAAATAGGAATTAAACATATTCACAGCATACAGAGGTGAATCTCACATCATACTTTTCCTCTTACTCTCCCTTCCTAGTCTCTACTTTTTTTCGTCCTCATCTCTTTTCCATTCTTCTGATCTTATATATACATGCAGACACACAAACACACATACACATAAATATAAAATACACAGTCAAGTATGCTCACAATTGTCCTTCGTCTGTCGCCTCTAGTTCATGCTTTTATGGAAGCACAGAGGTTGCTAAACATATGATAGGCTGGTAACAAGTCCCACCTCTATTAAATAATAAATGGCCTATTGCAATAAATATATTATATTATGCACACTCTTGATATTAACGAAAAATTGGTTAAAGTTACTAAAATCTTGAAAAACAGTATTTTAGCCAAATTCTATTGAATGATGGGAATTTGAAAAAAATGTGTCAAACTACATATATTTATATGCATATATACTACAAACATATACATATATATATATATATATACTCTCTGAGGTTATAAGTTTATTCTGCTAATAATATTAAGCAAAAACATTTATAATATAATTTGATACACTGAACAGATATCAAATATAATAAATGCTGATTAAATTTGTGAAATTATGTTAGTTTGGAAAATAGATGAACTGCTTTGAAAAGTACACTCTAATAATACTTTCTTTAAGAAATAGATAAAAAGGTAGTTGTAGAATTTTAAAATATGAGTATATTTTAAAATTAGTTATTATGATTATAACTAGATTATAACTAAATAAAACGACGATATTCTAAATATGAAATATGTTATAATGTGTCACAGACTGGCTTGTTACTCATAATGTTCTTTACTCAGAATCTTTGGAGTATAAATTATAAAAGTATATCAGATAAGAAGATGGATAGTAAATGGACACACACAGATGACTAATAGACTTCTTATTCTTTCTACAGTGAAGGGCATGATAGATGATTATATGCTTGAATGAGGAAACAAAATTTATTATATTTTCATAATACTAATATCAGAA
Source organism: Microtus oregoni (assembly GCF_018167655.1). Classification (NCBI taxonomy): domain Eukaryota; kingdom Metazoa; phylum Chordata; class Mammalia; order Rodentia; family Cricetidae; genus Microtus; species Microtus oregoni. The sequence continues at coordinate 3,052,591 of NW_024544709.1, read as the reverse complement.
CCACATATGATTTTATCTTTGAGTACACCAAGTGTGAATTCAGTTGAAAACAAGTACATAATTCAAACTTGACTCATTCACAGTGTAAATGTCAAATTCATTAACATTTTCCTTTGTTTCTCTTTAACCTGCTAGGTTCAGAAGAAATGTGTGACTGTTGACTCCAAAAGAAGCACACCAGAAGAAAACAGTTTCTTTGCAAATGTGTGTTCACTTGATGGTTTCTTTAAACTATTTTATCCCAGGCTCATAGAATACACAAAAAGCTATCAAGATGCTTAAATTATGTTCTTATTCTTTCTGGGAGGTATAAAATGGAAAGAGAAAATAGCAGATGAAACAGAAGAAATGACTCATTTTTTTCCTTTCTCTTCTTTGTATGTTGACCACAGTATGTCACCATTTCAACAAACAATCTTAAACAGAACATCTTTCATATTGTAATAACATCTACCAAAATAGTAGGTTACATAAGGATATATGAGTGTGATATGATGTAGGTACTGTGGTCAGTTAATGAGAGCACTTGAATCAACTAATTCAGGGGAAAAAAACAAAGAAACAAATCACACATACACACAAACACACACAAAAAAATGACCTACCGAAATTTAATCCTTGAATGTTTAAGCGTTTACTGAACCTGTGAAAATAGCACTGAAACCATTAGTTAGCTTCTGAATGAACAATGATATTTTTAAAGTCCTGATATAACCAGAAATAAAACTAAAAACTTCTACTTAGACAGTCATTGCATTCTATTATGTGAAACGTGATTTAGGAGAAGTATATTCTATCACAAAGAATTTTCTTCATATATGTGTTTTCTTTGTGTTAATAAGACTATCTATGTATTTAAATGTATGTATATGTGTGTAAATTATGCACATTTATATGTGTTTATCTATTAATATATATGTTAAATATATTACGCAGTATTAAGATCGAACTGAAATACAGCATAATCAAGAAATGGGCTTTCTAAAACTCACAGCCAAGCATGTTGACACACTGGTCCCTCCTGTCACCTCTGGTTCACTGCTTTTATGGCAACACAGAGGTCACTGAAAGTGGGAAATGATGGTAACAAGTCCCACCTCTATTAAAAAATAAACGGCCTATTGCAATGAATATTTTATCCTCACTCTTGATAATAAGGAACAATTGATTAAAGTCAATGAAATCTTGAAAGAACAGTATTTCAGCTAAATTTTATTGAATGATGAAAACGAAAAAAAAATACATCATCCTACGTACTAAGTCTAGCTTGAAAGTGTGGTTCACAGAGGAAGGTCATTGTTTGACCCTGAACGTTTGCCCTGTACTGCTACCTAGAAACAATAAGAGAAACAGAGGTGAGGATAAGTAAATACGTATGAATAATCTAATACTTTATTCATTTTTAAATATCTCAAATATAAAAATCAATTTTGGATTTTGAATATTAAAAATATTAATGAAGTTAATATTACTACAATTACAACCTTGTGAACTTTATTTTAGGACTTGACACATGATATAGAGTTAATATTCCTATTTTGTTCCCGAAGAAAACATCTCCAGTCTTGTGTTTGGGAGAGTCCTGGTAGCACGAAACTAGTCAGTCTCATTTAATCTTTGATGCTAAATTGTGAGTAAAGTCAGGATGAGAAAACTTGCAGTGGATCATGTCTAAAACATACAACTGAATAACTGAAGGAAGAAAATTAGTTTAAGGAAATTGAAGAAACAAAAACCACATAGTGTATGTAATTGAGCATCGATATATGGTATGTATACACACATATGGTATCTTAAAAAGGTTGGCAATAGTCAAATAAGGAAGGTTAGTAAATGTTAACATACACAAATAGGATATTCCTTGTCAAACTGCAGATATTCAAATGATAGATACTCAAGTATTATAGGAATAATTTACAATTTAGAAACATGGAGACATAATTATGAACCCAGCAGCTATGACTACCCTCAGGCACATAAAATACATGGAGTAAGAGAGAGGCTATGTAGAGCTCAGGGAAGCCCACTGGGGATGAGGTGGAAAGATTGTGAGAGTCAGAGTCGTGGTGGACACCAGGAGAACATGATCGTCAGAATGAACAAAACAAAGCACATAGGGGCTCACAGAGACTGAATCAGCATGTGCCGAAATCTCGGTGGGACCTCCAATGTGCACTAGAACCAAGTTCGCGAGCTTCGGGCAAGGGGCTGGAGGTTGAGAACACAGACGCAGAGGCAGACCTTTTAACACTGACACCAGAATGCCCCCTTTATTGTGTTCAAGGGCAGATTATATAGAGATAGCCATGTCCCAGCCAAACCCACCAGAAACCACTCTCCTGCCATCAGGAACTCCTGAAGGTCTCCTGCTCAGAGCAGCTGTAGGCACTCAGATCAGGGAAAAACAAGTTGTTTACAAGAAATTCAGGATCTGGGGTCTCACTGCTCCCAACAAGCAAGTACAGCGCCTACATGAATCTGCACCAGGTCCTAGGCATTATATAAATAATTATAGTAGCTATCAGCTTAGTGTGTTTATGGGACTCTTGACTGTGAGAATATATGGTTCCTGGATTCTTGTGCCTGCTCATGGGACTCCTCTCCCTGTTGGCTGGCTGTGTCCAGTTTACATCTGAGAGTGTTTGCATCATCTTATTATATTTTATTTTATTGTGTTTGGTTGTTGTCTCATAAAAGCCTATTCTTTTATAGTGAGAGACAGAACAGGAGTAGATATGGAGAGGAGAGGAGGCAAAGAGGAAGTGTGAGCAGTATGTTCTATGAGAAAAGAATCAAATTTCAATAAAAGAAAATATTTAAATTAAAATTAAGAAGCAACTCACCAATAAAAAGAACTGGATTTTAACTATAAACAACAACATATATGAGTTTCAAACACAATATCCTGAGTAAGGAAACCAGTTGAAAGGGCCACCTACTATGTGCTTCTATTTATGATATTCCCAGAAATAGCAAATATTCCAGGAAAAGATATGGCTGTGTTAGTCAGGAACTGGGTATGGAGGAGGCACAGAGTATGAGGTGTAATGTGGAAACATTCTTACTGTTAGCTTAGGAGTCCTGCTCTGAAAGACTGTCTTCCAGAGTTCAGGTCAGAAGTCACAGAAGAGTGGAAGGAATTTAGAGTAGCTCTAATCTGAAGGAAATGGCACATAGCTGTGCTGTTCTGGTCAGGTCTCTTTATTGTTCTGCCTCTATTCTAATTCTCCTGTCCTGATTGCAATTCCTCTTAGCTTCTTTGTTTCTCTTACAGGAGACCTGAAGCAATTAAAAAAAAAAAAAAAAAAACAACAACAAAAAAAAAACTATACGAGTTACACCACCTCTCATTGGTCAAAAACAGAATCCTGGGGGAAGTGATAAATAGCTGAATCATTTACCATGACATCCCAAGATATCAATGGTTCAGGAGTAAGAGTGTTGCAAGAGCCCCGTGAGGCAGTAAGGCCAGTGACAAACTTTGAGACACAGGTCTTTTGTCAGCTAGGCGTGACAAGCAAAGAATTAACATACTTTATTTCAGGTGCTTTCTGTAGTCACCTTGGTTAGACACCTGTGACTCTGACCTTGCACATAGCTGTCAAGTTTTAAACTTATGATCTCTCTAAAAGCCTTTACTCAGGTTTGAATTTGCTCCGAGGTAAAAATTTTCTTGTATTAGTCTGAGCAAAAGGACCAAGGTAGGCTTTTAAGTGTCTACATCCATATGGATCAATAGCTCTAGTTACGAAGCATATCCTAGTATTTTTCTATATGTCAAAATTATACAGCTAAATGATAAGGCATCTTTCTAACCATCCAAATATGTGAATGCCCATAAGATTGGGATGCAAACATGAGGTTACATGTATACATTACATGAAACTGAACGGTAATGTTGAGATATCATAGCTGATACTGTATAAATAAAATTACAGATGAAAGGGAACAGTTTTCAGAGTCAGTGATCCCTAAGCTTTACTGATGGGTTACCCCATCAGAGAATAATTCCTCTAGTGGTGTGACGTCTTAATTATCAATTGCTATAACTTGTAATTGCATCATAGTCTGCAATAGCTTCTGACAATCACTGCTGATGCTTTCTAAAAGAACAAATATCCTATTAGGATTTGCTAATGTTCTCCTTGAATATTATTCTTCACATATTTTTGTTCTCAATTTATAAAGCAGTAAATGAGAGTCCTCAAAAATGTAACTCTTCCAACTGTATACACAAGATTAAATCAGGAACCTAGTCACAACCTCAAAAGGGAGGTGGGGGGCACTGTGGGAAGTAACAGGTTAGCAGAATACAAGTGTGAAAGGAAAAGGTAATTAGCAGTGATATGTGATCTTAATATTTTATATGTTCAAAAGAGTCTAAAATATAACAAATTTAAATAGCAACTGGTAGAAATTTGTACACAATTTCAAAATCAGGAAAAAGCAATTTCAAAAGTGGGAAAAATAACAAAATCATAATGCTCATTCATAGGAATATTTTGGAAAAGTAATAAAAATATTTAGATATTTGAAAACTAATGCATTATTAAAATTTATTTAATATATAAACCTGCCTAAGTATCATTTTGCACAATACAAACAAATTCAGAAATAATCAAAAATACAATTTCTGTGTGATTATTTTGGGGCCAAGTGGCCAAGAACTAGCTAGAACCCTCCTTACTACAGATAATTCTCTCTTGTGATCCTCAGTCTTATCTCTCTGGGAATGTCCCCCAACACAGGAGTGTAGGGTTAAGCCAGCCCCTTGAGGAGGCGGGTTTGCCTTGGGCAAATGCATACCGATAAATGAGCGCTCAGGAGGTGGCTCCTCCCTTTTTTCTTTCCTACCTCCTGGGCTAGCAGGAACCTAGGTTCTGTAAGTTTATCATTAAAGTTGTAAATATTCTTTAATATCTGCATTGCATTTATTTACACTGATACACAGGAGAAAGAATGTACTGTCAAAATAACTTATCAAGAATATTTCTGAGAAGTTCCCAACTGAAAATTTCTACAAAAAGTTGAATCAGTAACTAGATATACATCCATATAATTAAATCATACTTAGAAAGTAAAATCTTACACATTTACAGAGACACATACACACGGCTTCCACTCAAATATTGGATACTTGGTATTTCCATTTACATGAAATTCAAGAAGAGTAAAATTAATTCATTATCTTATAATGCACTGAATTTTACTTATTTGGGGTCAATAGAGTCTAGAAAGAGACATGCCAGAATTTTCTAAGGTGAGATTTTAATGTTTCTGATCATTGCTACTTGCAGGTATGTATAATTTTCAAAACTCATAGCACTAAATACTGGAATTCTCCAAATTCTATTTTCATATATACATATTGCTAAAGTACTAGGGACTTAGTATCTAAATTCAAGATATTTATAGCATCATTATATTTTGTAAAAGATGAAACTTGTAAGCCTAACCATGCTTACAAAATAGAATAAAACAAAACAAAGGAATAAAACTAAAAGGACAGGGGAAAAAGAGTAAAGAAAAAAATGAATCTCCAGATAAATGATAGATTTTACAAGGTTTCTGGCCTTACAGAAGCGACAGAAAACAAACCAGGAGTAAAAGTTTAAAGAACACTATTTTAGATATCCAAAATTCTAACAAAGCAATTTTAACACTATGTTATTAAAGTTTTAAGACACATTAAAAAAAATGAACAAAAAGTGGCATAAGGAGTTAAGAGAATAAGAACAAAATCCAATCTGCACAAAATGTCACTAGGTAATATTTCTTAATATGTCCCATGTGAATGAGGATCTCTAAAGGGAAAAATCCTAGGAAGTTAAATAAATCTTCACAAGGAAACAATACCCAGAAAATTGTATTATTATAGTAAATGCCAAATAAGCATTTAAAAATAAAGCAACATGCATGTTTCTTCCTGATGATTCTGAATTCATTCCTGACAAAGTGTTTCCATGTGAAACACTATCACATAACTCTTCTTAATAATAGTGTGGTCACATCTTGAAAAGTCAATTCTCAGCAGCTAATATAGTGATCAAGCTTTAAAACATTATATAATGTGGTCACTAAATCAAATCAAAGATTCAAGATAGGAGCCACATAAGTAAAATTAATTTTATGATTGGGCTTTGTCATTTCCCAAGGGAAATTCTGTTCATATTTATAATAGGAAAGGACACATGAATACTAGCTGTTTTGATATCACCAATGCCAAATCTCTAGGTTTCTTCTGATTTTTTGAGGTTTTATTACTATTGGGTTTTTTTGTGGTATGTTGAGGGGCCTCATGTGGATTCTGAATGACTTCCTTGTAGAGTTGGTTCCATTCTTTCCTTCTACTTTTATGTGGGTTCAGCAACTTGAGCTCCTGTAGGGCCCTGGTCTCCCTTATTCCTGTGGTGCATTCATGGGGATAGTTTATGATCAACTAACTAAGCTTCCTGTGTGTTTCTGTGCTATGCCTGCCCCACCTGGTGGTTAGCTGCAGGGCATTTACTCCATTTACTCCATATGGTAATTTCCCACCTGCCTGGGCAGAGATCCTTGTGCTGCAGTCAGGTAGATAAGGACTCCCCCAATGCTGAATAAAGTGGCATTCGGCTGATCTCCTTTCGAATGACCCTGGTCTCTCTGTGTCTTCTTTTCAATCTCCAGGCCCTTGCCCGACTCGCGTTCGGTACAGTGGTGCGCGAACTGTACCGAGGGTGTAACACCAAATCGGGTGTTACAATTGGAGGCCCCGCTGGGATGATCATCGGCAACTAGACCCATCTGCGAGATTGGGAAGTAGGGATCCCTGAGAGGTCGCCCTCGGGAAGGCTGGCCAGCAGGTAAGAAATTGTGCGGCGAGGGTGAATTGGTTATGGGTGCAAGTTATTCTGTTCCTGTGTTAAAGGGCCGGTTAACAGGCCAGTTGTTAGGTCTTTTGGAAAATAAAGGCACCGGTATTAAAGTTGAGACAGCACAAGAGATCATTAAGACAGTTTTAGAGTTTAGTCCCTGGTTCCTACATGCAGGGGGTTTTAATATTACTGATTGGGAGCAGGTAAAGGCTGATCTTCAAAATGCACTGAAAGAGCGAGGGCCACAAGAATTCCCCATGGCGATATTTTCACTATGGCTCTTGGTCAGAGATGCTCTTCTCAGTGATGATGTTAAAGTGAAGGAGCAATTAGAGAGTTTAAACAAAACCCTTGAGGAGATTCAGGAAGTAGAATCTGTGAGTTCTATTAAGAGTTTTGAGGAACAGGAAGTTTTAGGAACAGAAAGTAATAGAAAGGATATAGAAGAAGAAGAAATTTTAGAAAAAGAGATCGCACTGATAAGAAAGAAGTTAGAAAAAGAGGAAAGGAAGGAAGCAAACGGAGATGTCTCCATGAGACCTCCTCCGCATAATCCTTGCACTACTGCTTCTGCCCCTATGGACTTAGAGGCAGAGATCTGAGAGATCCGGGACAGGTTAAATAATCTAAGTGGAGAGAAGCAGATTTATCCTGTTATGGAAAAGATTGATCAACAGGGACAGAGGGCCAGGCAACATAACCCTCTGGCCTTTAAGGATATCAAGCAGTTAAAAGAAGCAGTTGTAGACTATGGAGCTCATGCTCCTTTCACTGTAGCTTTATTGGAATCTTTTGCAGAACTCAACCTTATACCCAATGACTGGATGCAGCTTTGCAGGGCTTGTCTTTCAGGGGGAGATTATTTGTTATGGAGAGGTGAAATGCAGGAAAATTGCAAAAAGACTGCAGGCAAAAATGCTGAAGCAGGTTTCCCCCAGAATAACCTCGACATGTTAACTGGTGAAGGACAATATGCTAGCTTAGAAGCACAGATTGCTTATGATCCTGCAATTTATGCTCAGATAGCTGCAGCAGCCGTTAAAGCTTGGAAAACTTTACCTAACAAAGGATCATGAGAACAGCTTTCTAAGATCCTTCTAGGATCTTCAGAACCTTATTCTGAGTTCATTGACCGCCTTCTACAGGTGGGAAGCCGCATTTTTGGGGATGTGGATTCAGCTATGCCAGTCGTCAAACATTTGGCCTTTGAAAATGCAAACAAGTTCTGTCAGCAAGTTTTACGCCCCCATAGAGATGGAGATTTGAATGACTTTATCCGATTATGCAGAGACATTGATGGCACCCACGTGATGGGCCAGGTTATTGTTTCTGCCCTCAAGGAAGGCCAAGGTGGAGCTAGGCCTAGGAATTGTTTTCAATGCGGAAGGTCAGGACACCTCAAAAGGAACTGCCCTGCTGGTAAAGGAGCTATTAATCAGCCTAGAGGAAATCCAGGCGTTTGCCCAAAATGCCAAAAGGGAGTTCACTGGGCCAACGACTGTCACTCTAAGACGGACAGTCAAGGAAATCTTATCCCCAGGTCAAAAAACGGGGGGAGGGGCCTGCCCCGGGCCCCCAAAACACAAGTGTACGGGGCCATGAGCGGAGCAGCAGCTCCCATCAGATTCATTCCTCAGAGAAATGCCTCACTGTCCACGACCTTGTGCGAGGCACCTCAGGAAGTGCAGGACTAGATCTCTGTACCTCCGCCCGAGTAGTATTGACCCCACAAATGGGTGTGCAAGCCTTGGGGACTGGAGTATTTGGACCTATCCCAGAGGGTTCAGTAGGTATAGTTTTGGGTAGAAGTAGTTCTGCGCTCAAGGGAATCAAAATTTTACCAGGAATTATAGACTGTGATTTTACTGGAGAAATTAAAATTATGATTGAAGCTGGTATGGGAGTCCTTGTCATCCCTCAAGGAGCAAGAATAGCTCAATTAGTGCTTTTGCCCATGTTTCGCTCTACTAATCCTTTCTTTAAACAAGAGCGAGGAGACAAGGGATTTGGCTCCACAGGATCCCCTGGAGCTTTTTGGGTTTCTAGTTTAGAGAATCACCCCACCCTTACTTTAACAGTCAATGGGAAAATGTTCCAAGGCCTTCCTGATACAGGGGCTGATTCTTCAGTGATTGCTAAAAGGCACTGGCCTGTAGCCTGGCCTCTACAGCCAGCCTCTACAACCTTGCAGGGAGTAGAAATGGCCAGTTCTCCAGAGTGCAGTACTCAATATTTAAATTGGGAGGATGAAGAAGGCCATAAGGGCATTTTTAAACCATTTGTCCTGGAACACCTTCCTCTTAATTTGTGGGGAAGAGACGTTTTGCAAGCTATGGGAGCAGTTCTGACCACTGAACCTGTGCAGCGTATGCTATCGAGGCAGGGCTTTGTCCCTGGTCAGGGTTTGGGCAAAAATCTGCAGGGGGATGTGCAGATTTTAGCAGACAAGAAAATTATACAACGGTCACCTGGACAGCGTGCAGGGTTAGGAAATTTTTCCTAGGGGCCATTGCAGAGCAGCCAGAATACATTCCTATAAAATGGAAAACTGAAAAACCTGTTTGGATAGAGCAGTGGCCCCTGAGTAAAGAGAAATTACAGGCTGCTCGTACTCTAGTCCAGGAACAGCTAGAAGCAGGACACATAGTGCCATCCACTTCTCCCTGGAATACCCCTATCTTTGTCATTAAGAAAAAGTCTGGTAAATGGAGGTTATTACAAGATCTTAGAGCAGTAAATGATTGCATGGAAATTATGGGGGCAACTCTACCTGGGTTGCCTCAGCCTGTAGGTATTCCTGCAGGATATCATCTTTTAGTTATTGACCTGAAGGATTGTTTTTTCACCATTCCCTTGCATCCAAAAGACTCTGATAAATTTGCTTTCAGTGTACCGTCTATAAATTTCACAGAACCATGCAAGCGCTACCAATGGGTAACATTGCCCCAGGGTATGGCCAATAGTTCTGTAATTTGCCAAATGTTTGTGGCACGGGTCATTGCCCCTATTAGGTATAAATATTCTCAACTGTATATAAGTCATTATTTGGATGATATCCTATTAGCTGGACAGGACCCAGAAATAGTCCTTGAGGCTTTTGCTGACTTGCAAGAATGCCTAGCACATGCTGGATTAGTTATTGCTTCTGAAAAATACAACAACAGTTTCCATATCAATACTTGGGGCATCAGCTGTTGCAGACAGGAGTAAAACCGCAGAAAGTTACTCTTCACCTAGATAAACTACAAACTTTAAATGATTTTCAAAAGTTACTTGGAGACCTAAATTGGGTCTGGCCCAGTCTGGGAATTCCTACTGGAGACTTAAAACCACTTTTTGACATTCTGCAGGGGAATCCAGACCCAACCTCCTTTCGTGAGTTAACACCTCAAGCAAGGCAATGTATTACTTTAATTGAAGAAAAGCTTGCCTCTGCTCATATTAATTATATTGACTATAGTCAGCCACTGCTGTTAATAATTTTCCCCTCCAAGCATAGTCCTACTGGAGTTTTTTGGCAGCAAGGACCCATCCTGTGGGTGCATGAACATGTGTTACCTGTAAAAATTGTTATCTCATATCCATCAGCTGTGCTACATGTTATTCAGAAAGGATATAAACTTAGTTTACAAACTTTTGGAATGTTACCTGATGAGGTTATTACACCTTATACTCAGGCAGAAATAACTTGGTTACAAAATTTTGCTGAAGATTGGACTTTATTTTTATGCACTAATCCCTGCAAGTTAGACAATCATTATCCTTCTGATAAGTTAGTCACCTTCTTTAAAAATCATCCGATATGTTTCCCTAAAATTATTTGTTTGCAGCCCCTGGCAGGGGCACGAAATGTGTTTACTGATGGATCTTCCACCGGGAGAGCTGTAGTAGCCTCCCCTCCTGATTTTGATATTCAGTCTGTTAATACTAACTCTGCTCAGGTGGCTGAATTGGTTGCTGTCCAGATAGCCCTAGAGAAATATGCTGATATTCCATTTAACCTTTTTACTGACAGTCAGTATATAAGCAAAATTCTTGCACCGTTGGAAACTGCAGCTTATATTGCCTCTGTATCTCGAGTCCAGATGCAGTTATTGGCTATTCAAACTTTGCTTTGGGCCCGATCTGTACCCATTTACGTAGGGCATTTGCGGGCTCATACTGACCTCCCTGGTCCTTTGAGTGAGGGAAATGCTTTGGCTGATCAGCTTACTCGTCAAATTTATGTAGTTAGTCAGGAATCTTATGAAGCTGCAGAAAAAGCTCATAATCGTTTTCATCTCAATGCTGGATCTTTAAGATTTCATTTTAAGATATCTCGAGAGCAAGCCACTAATATTGTTAAAAAGTGCTCTCTGTGTACAGAACTTTTAACTGTTCCCCATTTGGGAGTTAATCCTCGTGGGCTTGCCCCTAATCATTTATGGCAAATGGATGTCACCCATATTCCTTCTTTTGGGCGCATGCAATATGTTCACGTAACCGTGGATACATATTCTCATCTCATTTTTGCCTCAGCTCACACAGGAGAAAGATTACGAGATGTTAAAAGTCACTGTCTCCAGGCTTTTGCCTACATGGGAGTTCCTAAAACTGTAAAAACTGATAATGGACCAGCCTATACTAGCACTGGCTTTGCCAAATTTTCTTCTGTATTTTCAATTTCTCACAAAACGGGTATACCTTATAATCCTCAAGGACAAGCTATAGTGGAACGAGCTCATCGTACGCTCAAAGCCTATTTGCATAAAACTAAAAAGGGGGAATATGGTTCCACCCCCAGAGATCATTTATCTTTTATTTTATACATTTTAAATTTTTTGACTGTTGATGCTCAATCTCATACTGCCACTGACAGACATTGGCGGCCAGATTCTTCCGGGATGCCTCATGTCAAATGGAAGAATCTATCAGATGGCACCTGGCATGGTCCAGATCCTGTACTGGTGTGGGGAAGAGGGGCTGTTTGTGTTTTCCCGCAGGATGCTGACAATCCAATTTGGGTACCTGAGTGGCTGGTGCGTGCTGTGGATTTTCCTGTCCAGAAGCCTGAAGACAGGACAGAGCCGAGAGATCAAAGAGATTCTGGCTTGTCAACTGAAGAGTTGTGGGATTCCTGAGGAGCTGGCTGCGGTGGTCCAAGTGCCAAGGATTATTCCTCGCCTGTCTACCCATCTACCCATCCCATGATATCGGCAGCCACAGCTGTTGCTGCCACAGCAGCTAAGCTGCTGGATTTTTCATTAGTCAGTCAGTTGCTTCCTGCTAGCACAAAGGATACCTTCTCAGGACAGGTTGCAAATGCCCTAGCCATTCAAATTGAGCTAAATTTACAAATGAATATTGCAGTTAATTTTGCTCTTGGTTGTGGTTAAAGACCACTGCTAGATGTAACAGTGATAAGCTTATTGCTGTTATTCACGGACCCTGAGCTGTACAATTTACAAATTGGCTCTTAAAATTATTCTAGTTAGCTTTGCCAGGGTTATTTTCACCAGCGCTGAGACCTTACTTACAGGGCTCCATTTTGGGCAGAATTATTAAGGATTGAGCAAGCACAGTCTCCTTAAGGGATGCTTACATGTGCTGGAGCATCATCTTCATAGTTATGATGCCAGAGCCAAAGGCAAGCTCAGGTCAATATTGCCACGTGGCAAGTCCTCTTAGCTATTGCCCCAGAGAATCTCAGCACAAATCTGGCTGAACTCGGTGATGGGTGACTAGTGAGCCAAAGACGGGAAAGGCTTTTGGGGGGCTGCCTCAACCTAAGACAGGAAATGTGTTTTGACCTGGATACTTTCCCATGACGGGTAAGGGGTATTGCCTGACGTCCAATGCCACCCAAGACAGGCCTAGTCATAATTTATACAAAAGGGGGACCTGTAGGGCCCTGGTCTCCCTTATTCCTGTGGTGCATTCATGGGGATAGTTTATGATCAACTAACTAAGCTTCCTGTGTGTTTCTGTGCTATGCCTGCCCCACCTGGTGGTTAGCTGCAGGGCATTTACTCCATCGTTAATATGGTAATTTTTCACCTGCCTGGGCAGAGATCCTTGTGCTGCAGTCAGGTAGATAAGGACTCCCCCAATGCTGAATAAAGTGGCATTCGGCTGATCTCCTTTCGAATGACCCTGGTCTCTCTGTGTCTTCTTTTCAATCTCCAGGCCCTTGCCCGACTCGCGTTCGGTACAGTGGTGCGCGAACTGTACCGAGGGTGTAACACCAAATCGGGTGTTACAAGCTCCGGTCATCAGAAAGGTGCAGCACACATTTTTACTTTCTTGTACACCTTGATGTTCTTAAATTATATTTCTACTGCAATGTTCCCAGAGACTGATAAAACCATTCTGAGTCACAACACTGCTTTATGCCTGCTAGCAAAGCATTCAGCAGCAGATACTTGGCTCTGATGAACTTTCCACTACTCTTTAATTTTATAATACTATTATATACCCTTATATTTTGCAGGGTAAGGACTCACCATTCAGTGTGAAAATTTGGGTGGTGATACCTCTTGAAGAGATAGTTAATAATAAATGAAATCAGAAGAACAAAGGCAGAATCTAAGATGAATGAGTCTTTGAAGTAGAAGGAAAAAAATACCAGAGGTGAAGGCCAGCCTGGACCAGTAGCCTGAAATAATTGTGGTGGCATGCATCCCAGCAGATGTCATCCTTCTGTCTCTTACTTTGTTTGACAATTCTAAAAGACTAACTAACATATTTATTTGTAAATATACTTCTACAGATATTTTAGCTGAATAACAGTGCTTTATGTATCTTCACATAGCTGTCAGTCTTTGGCTGTCGGCATATGAAATGTTCCTCATCATCACAATTGGAAGGGGCATCTTCTGACATATCACAAGAAGTGTTATGATCCACAGGCAATTTCTCAATTTTGATTAATTCATCAATTAAAAGAAATATTGATATATGCAAAAACAAATAGAAAAATAAAGGAACCTACTTAGAATATCTAACTTTAAATGGCAGAGAGAGGCAGACAAAATGGCATATGAATTGCATATGCCAATATAAAGTGATGTGGTAAAACTGACCGGATAACAAAAATTATTAAAATTACTAAAACTAATAAAATACTGCTTCTGCATATTAATGTTTCTCTCATACTTAAGTTTTTGTTTTGAAGAGACTCCAAAACATTAATGGTTGTTTTACAATACTGGACTAGGGATAAAAATTAGGACCAGCACTAACCCTTGAACTATATGAATCATCTGGATGACAGGCTTATCATCTGGAGAGAAGAGCACCAGGCAACTGGAACTGGGAATGATCACCCAAACCTTTCATGGAATATCATTATGATACTTAGAATCTGGTAATGGTTCCCTCTTATTGCTTATTACTAAGGACTTCTGCCAGTATCAAAATAAATACCAAAAATTTATTTTAAAAAAGAGACCATCATGCAGTAGAAACAAGTCCCCGTGCTTTTGGGGACCCTAGTCTATTTGGATGCAAAGCTTCCTAGGCCTGTATATAGGGAGGAGGGCCTTGGACTTCCCACAGGGCAGGGTTCCCTGCCCTCTCATAAGGAGAGAGGGGAGGAAAGAGGGGGAGTGGGAGGGTAATGGGAGGAGGGGAGGAAGTGTAAATTTTTGAATGGAAAAAAAATAAAATTTTTTTTAAAAAAAGAGACCATCAATTTGAAATAGAACATTGAGGAGTATATGGATCTGGAAAGGGTTAAATGATGTTTTATAATCTCAAAATTAAAAGAACTTCTAAAGGATGGTAAAGAAGTATTTGTTTAATTAAAGTCAATAAATGTTTAAAAATACAAAATTAACAACCACATTCAAATGATTGATTTAAGTAATAGTGAGAAGTATCAATACACTCCTATTTTTTTCATCTGGATCAATCTGTTATTAAATATCACAGAAATTTTTTTCTTTTTATTGAGAAAAGAAGAAAAAAAAACAAGTTTCCATCTCCTCCCAGCCTCCCATTTCCCTCCCCCTCCTCCCACCCTTCTCCCCCTCCTCCCACCCTTCTCCCCCTCCCCCCACTCCATTCCTCCTCCCTCTCCAGTCCAAAGAGCAGTCAGGGTTCCCTGCCCTGTGTTAAGTCCTAGGTCCTCCCCCCTCCGTCCATATCTAGAAAGGTGAACATCCAAACTGGCTAGGCTCCCACAAAGCCAGCACATTAAGTAGGATCAAAACCCCGTGCCATTTTCCTTGGCGTCTCATCAGCCCTCATTGTTCTCCATGTTCAGAGAGTCCAGTTTTATCCCATGCTTTTTCAGTCACAGTCCAGCTGGCCTTGGTGAGCTCCCAGTAGATCAGCTCCACTGTCTCAGTGGGTGGGTGCACCCCTCGTGGTCCCGACTTCTTTGCTCATGTTCTCCCTCCTTCTGTTCTTCATTGGGACCTTGGGAGCTCAGTCCAGTGCTCCAGTGTGGGTCTCTGTCTCTATCTCCATCCATCACGAGATGAAGGTTCTATGATGATATGCAAGATATTCATCAGTATTGCTCTAGGATAGGGTCATTTCAGGTTCCCTATCCTCAGCTGCCCAAAAAACTAACTGGGGACCTCAGATATCACAGAAAATTTAACACAATTTCTCTTTCTAAGTTGTTCACCCAATCTGAATGTGACTTTTCTCTAATGTACCTTTCAGCAAAAGATTCTTTGATCTCTCCTTTTAATACTTCTAAACTCAGTTTTGCTCATTATGGAGCTAAGTACTCTATGGATCCCACGTGGCGAATCCCATGACTATTCCGTTCTCTATACTCCTAATGGGAACGATGACGCTGAAGTGGGACAAGAGTGCTTATGACACTGAGAATTGTAATGAACCTCAGAGATAACTGTGACTCAAGTAGAACTTGTGGAGCCTCTTCATTAGACAGAGCAGTGTGCTTCTGTGCTCCAGTTTAGTGTTTGCAGAGCTTTAGTGTCTTCGGGTTATTTAAAGGATGGCAGACTCCAATTCTTCTGTGCATGGCACTTACACCCTCTATAACTCACTTTTCAGTCTCATTGCCCATCCTTGTTCTCAGCTCTCATTCTAATCAAAGAAGACAACGCCTTTGCAGCTCTGCCGAGGAATAACAAAATCTGAAAATGTCTCTTTCCCTCCCATCCATGATTCTTCTGGCACTCTACACTTAGTATTCCACTTGCTTGTATCTCAGAACAATAGCCAAAAATATGAACAAATAAACAATCAAAGTAGACAATGATCCTGTCTAGATTAAATAGAATAGTGGTGGAGAAAAAAAATGTTCCAAAGTATTTTACTTCTCGAAGCCTCTGGATGCTAGTGAAGTCTAATCATGTGGTAACATTTCGAGTAGTGAAAATGTGTGAATGCTAGGCTCCTGCCAATGTATCATAGACATAGTCAAAAAAAGCAGAAGACAAAGAGAAGAGTTAGGAATAATAAATGTGGCTTCTATTGATATTTTCCAAGAGAATGATTTAGCAAGTTACCTACCACCTTGTATGAATTCCTTACCAAACAGAGTTTAACATACAGAAGCTGGTGTGCATAACAACAACAACAAAAAAAAAACCCGAAAACGTTATATGAAAGAGCTTCACATTATTACCTACTTGGAGCATGAAGGAGTCAATGCAATTAGTGGGCATAGGTTATAAAGGAAGATATAATACAAGTTGTTTTTCTAGTTCCACTTCTGTCATGGATCATTTTGGTCGGGTGATGAATTTCTTCGATTTAATTGCCTATTTTAATGTGTAATTTAAGCACAAGGAGCTAAGCACTTTACTGTTTTCCATGCTGATACTGTAATCAGTGATACAGTTATGATAGGTTAAATACTATTTTTTAAGTTCCATCTTAAATTTTACAATTCTAGAAATATATTACGTCTGTGCATTGGGTAGATTGTAACTGAAACTGTGCAAAGCCTGGAATTCAGTCTTCATTAGGTCTGCCATCTTCCTATACCTAGCAAACAAATCTCCTTTAAGCATACCATTCACATTCATACCTGCCTATCCAAAATTCGTAGATCTCCTGCTACCATGGGCCTCATATTTAGGCTAAAAAGTCATCTGTCCTAATCAAATGAACAGACAGCAGTCATTGAAAGGCAAGACTTAGAGTAGTGAGTACACTGAACCTTGCATACTTTCCAACCATAGCCCTACATGGGAATAGCACTTTACCTTTTGAATTCTGTGCATCAGAATCCAAAGTACACAACCCCTCCTCATGTCCCCCTGTTCTCCTTACCTCCTGCTCTAATGTGTGCCTTTCCATGTGACTCAATGAATCAGCTATGACTCCTGCTGCAGGAAGGTTTTATAGGCCTCGAAACTCTTTCTTGTTTCTTCATGTACTACTTTACCCTAGTAATTCAAATTCCTGACACACTTAAGTTGAAAATAAGGATCTGGCATGATTAATTTTCAGTGAATAATTATATTTTATAAAAATCCTTCCTTATTTTGTGAGTATTAGTTCCAGCTTGTTTACAGAAATTTCTTAAATTGATCTCTATAAAAGTTATGTATTAATCTCTGTGAATACCTATCATAAAGGAAGCTAGTGAATTTAAAGAACGATCATAGCTTTCAAATATTTTGATAAGGAGCCACCGACCTCAAGGTTATATTAAGTCAGTTGTAAAATCTTGATACAAAACAGAATGAGTTAAAAGCAATTTCAAGGCCTTGAAATTATTTGTGTTAATTATAGACTTGTGGCTACTTTATTTCTCTCATTTTAGATAGACACTCAACTCTATAATGAATCAAAATATAGAGTGGCATTAAAAAGAATTTTTTTCTCTGAACTCTTCAGCCCATAAGTCTGTAAATGGAGATGCTGAACCAGTTTTCTCAGCCATTGTGTGTACCATTTATGTTCCTTGAAAGGTTTTTGACATAATAACAGAAGCAGCAATCATGGAAACTGTTACAGATCAAGAAGTCAGAGTAGAGCATTGTAGGGCCCTGACATAAATTTATTGAATAAAACAGCAAATGTTGAAATGCATTGTGATTGTGGTCGTCAACTCAAAACAAGGTATGACAAGGTTATGCTCCGTTAGAAACATTGAATTCCTACAATTGGGAGTAAAGGCAGAAAAGATTGTGAGCAGAAGACAAAGTATCTGTACAAATAAAATCTGTACCAAACATCATTGTAGTAAGGAAAGTTTAGACTTAAGACTTCAGGATTTTGGAAACTTAAATTTAAGTATACTGTGTTGATTTGATTAATAATTGCCCTGTAGGTTCATACATTTGAATTCATAATTAGCAAAAAGACTGGAACTGTTTGAAAGGATTAAGGGATATGGCATTGTTGGAGGATTTATAGCAATGGGGTTTGTTTGGGGGGTATCAAAAAGCCAAGGCAAGACCATCACAGTTTCCCTCCAACCCCAATCACTCACTCATCCAGCTTCCTGTGCATCTGGATGGAGCTCTTATCCAGCTACCAGTTGCAGGGTCATAAGTGTCCCTATGTGTCAAGTCATGGTGGTAATAGACTGGACATCTGAAACTGTAAAGGAGTTCCGAATTCAATGTTTTCTTTTATATATTTATAGTTACTTTGTGCATGGTGTCTCTTCACAGCAATAGAACCATGACCAAGACATTAACTTCAGTTTAAATAAGGTTAAAAGAGATTCATAGCAAAATGCATGCATTTGATTTGGAAATTTTGCATACCTTGGTATCTTATTGTGTTATCAAAGAGTTATAGCAATACCAGATACTTAAAACCTCAATTTGTTGACATATTATCTTAGTGCATTCAACTTTTGAAATTTAAAGATGTTATCTACATCAACACATTCTCTAAATATTTTTTCTACAAAGCACAAACATCTCTGAAATATATAGTAGATGATTAAGAAATGCAACATAGGGGCTGGAGAGATGGCTCAGTGGTTAAGAGCACTGCCTGCTCTTCCAAAGGTCCTGAGTTCAATTCCCAGCAACCACATGGTGGCTCACAACCATCTGTAATGATGTCTGGTGCCCTCTTCTGGCCTGCAAGCATACATGTAGACAGACTATTGTATAACTAATAAATAAATAAATATTTTTTAAAAGAAGTGCAACATATTATTCTTTTAACTGTAGAAATAGTTCCACTCAAATTATTTCACCATTTATTATACTATCAAGTTTAAAAAATTTTTAAACAATCACAAAAAAGATTATGAACATGACTCTTCTCATTTGTCTTGATTTTCAAATGGTAACTCTGGTTCATTAAGTATTTGATTAGTCAATAATCGATATATAAACTGTAGAGGAACTTCACATTCAGAACAGTCAGAAAACAGTGATTAACTTAGTTTAGCCACATAAATACAAGCCTAGAAGACATGAAGACAGAGGGCAGTGACTAAAATCTCTGTCTTTAAAACTCAAAGCTAGGAATCAATATTCTTATGAAAAGCTGAATTTGATCTTTTCGTGGAAACATTGCTAATGCCCAGCTCTTCCTCATGCCATCTAGATAACCGGTATCTTAAACCGGTATCTGTTTGCCTCTCAGATACTAGAATTACAGGTGCCTACAATTGTATCTGAATTAATGTAAGTCTAATGCATATTTATCTATTTTCCATCCTATGACAAAACATCCAAGAGACAGCTTAGGTGGGAGAATATTCATTTTGGCTAATAATTTTAGAGGGTCCCCGTGCATTGTCACCTTATAAGAAGGACATAAGAAGACTCTGTTTTCAGAGGTAAGGTCATAAGTGCAGATAGTCATATTATATATGGCCAGGAAGTACAAACCAGACGAAGATATAGTCTTAAAGGCACACTCCTTTAGTGTATTACTACCAACAATGGCAATCACCTAAAGACTTCATAGCCTTTAAAAAGTATCATAAACCATGATCAAAATACTCAAAGCTAAGCTTATATGGGACATTTCAGATTCAAACAATAAAGTAAACCGTGCCATGAAAGCACCATTAGTATCTTTTATGCTATTTAAAAAGCCTGAGGGTAGGATCAGAATCTTCAAGAGAAAGAAATTTTTCTGGGGTAGAAGCAGCAATATGTGTGAAGCCATTCCAGAACTAATGGAGGAGCAGGGCAAGGGAAATATATCATATTATTTGGAAATTTTGATAAGCGCATATTAATACGGAGACTGCAAGCATGTTGAGACATGAAGAAATAACATTTCAAGATTTAATTTCTACCAAGAATTTAGTCTATTAGTATCTCTAGTTTGAAAATTATACTACTAGGTTTTTTGGTATAATCAATTATGCATATTCTATCTTGCTTCGACGTACCTCATCTTAGATATTTGAGAATCTATACATATTTGCAGAACTTCAACTAAATTATTGCTTGTTCTGGTTTCAGTATTCTAAAAATGTGTCAGCTGATGTAATTAAATGTGAATAATGAGTGCTAGATTCTGCTTAAATGGGAGCTTTTACATGTTTGTTAGTCCTTAATCACTTTATTCTTTATTAAATTAAGGTTACTTATCTTGAAACACCCCAAAAGCAACTAGCAACAAGCAAAAATAAATGAATGACAAATTTCTTTTTTTATTTATTTTTATTGAAAATCGATTCTTCTCTTTTTTAATACATTACAACCACAGGAACACCTCCCTTCTTACTCCCAGTTCCCTAACCTCCTCTATCTCCCAGACACATGTCCCTTCTGTTTCTCTTCAGAAAAGAACACTTCTTGAAGAAACAATGAGTTTCTGAGTGACATATCCTCTGTGCAATGGAGATGCAAGCAATTCAGTTTCACAAAATTATGTTTCGAAATTTTAATGAATGGAATTTAAGACGTGGAATTCTAGATGTCCATTGTAAGCACGTTCACACACCCCATTTTGCTGGTTGTAGTTCTAGGGTTTTTTTTTTTTTTTTTCCCCACTGAGAACACAACTTTCTTAACCACGGTCAGTCATCTGTGGAAATTGACCTTCATTTGGGCTAATTGTTCTAAGTACTACATCAGTTTACTAGTGCCGCTGCTGCAAAGTACTGCAGACTGCGTGGAACAAAGCCCTAAATTCTTTAAGACAATTTTGAGGGTTAAGGGTGAAGACCAAGTTGTTGGTGTGCTCAAAGACCTCTCTCCAGGACTTGTAGAGGAGTGCTGCCTTCTACCTACTTTCTCATATGGTCTTTTATTTGAGCCTGTCTTTTCTTTTATACAGAAATGAACCCCATTCTACATAACATTATTGAGGAACTTATTTTCAAATCCCATCATATGGTCTATAGTTTAAATGTCAAGTAAATAAGTTGATGGGGACCAAATTTAGCTTATGCCATGCTTTTGTCTGAGAATTTTAATATAAGTGAACATGAAGAACAGGTAAAAGATAGTATGAAGTAATTTTCCATAAAGTACATTAAATAATCCTGCATTTAAAATTTTCCAAGAACGCCAAATCAAAAGACACAGATATCTATAACTAGCATAACTATGAATAATACTGCCTAAGAAGTTGACAGACCTCTTCAAGAAGATTTGTGGATTGTGAAAGTTTATAAATATGTTAACTGTGTAGTAAAGCCCAACCCTCATCTGTTAATTTTCCTGGAAATTCCTTAATAGCTCTATTTTATTTACTAATGAGCTGTGTGTGAGGGAGTAGGGAGTTGGTGGTATGCTTTACTTAGGAAACTGCAGAATTCCTAAGTAACATGGTAATCTCGGTAGTAAGTACATTTAGGATACATGATAACGGCAAAATAATATATGAGTATCGAATCTTCAGAAAGAAAGTATAGAGTACAAAAGAAAAATATAGCATATAGGTGACACGTATACGTTGTATATATACTACATATATATGTATGTATATGTATAATGTATACTCATGTTCATTTTTAGACAATATTATATCTAAGTCACCTAACCAGAGATTTTATGTAATTGTAATGCACTTTGAGATAACATACCCATGCATTCAAACAGACTTTAAGATCAATTACTCTGATTTCCATTTCAGACATTGAGTTCAATGTTTCTCTCTTTTTAGTTTCTCTTTTTAAATGAATTCAAGTAGTCCAACAGATGAATAATATAATTTGATAAACCTACCTAATTCTAAACAAAATTTTACATTTTAAACCTGATCATAATTGTTCAGTTTTAGTATAAATGCTCATTCTTTTATTAGAACAGGACTCCATTTCAGTACAACCATGCATACAATGAAAAAAATAAGTCCTATGGATGGTATGCTTGTAGTTAAATTATTTAAAATTAATCTACTTACTAATAGGCAGAACATGGAAAGAGTACTACTAAACACTCAGATGTGACCTCTGTTTATATTCTAGGGAGAATAGTTACATAGTAACTAAAGTGAGCATTGGAAGGGTCCATGTTTTCCAATACAATTCTACCACATCAAAGTATTCGCATGCCACCCACAGGGATGACATGCCATATCCTAATTACCATACAGTAAGTAGCAGCTGCATGTGAACACAGTCTCCTTTATTCCAGGGCCAGTATACCTGTCAGCCGTTTTCCAAGGCAGCTATTTAACAATTACATTTATATTTGACAGTTAAGAAAAGTGGAAGAGTACTATGCTGCGGTAAAAAACAATGACTTCTCGAATTTTGCATGCAAATGGATGGAAATAGAAAACACTATCCTGAGTGAGGTGTCCCAGACCCAAAAAGATGAATATGGGATGTACTCACTCATAATTGGTTTCTAGCCATAAATAAGGGTCACGGAGTCTACAATAGGTGAACCTAAAGAAGCTAAGTAAGAAGGTGAACCCAAGGAAAAACATATAGTTGTCCTCTTGGCTAAGGGAAGTAGACCAAATTTCCGGGAAGAAAATGGGATCTTGGGGGTGGGGTGGGATGGGGGTAAGGGGAGATGGGGAGAGAAAAGGTAGAAGGGAAGGAGGGGGGACCTGGGGAAACAGGAGAATTGGGATAAAGGAAAGGTGGATAGGAGAGCACGGAACCACAATTCTTAGTTAAGGGAGCCACTTTAGGGTGGGCAAGAGACTTGACCCTAGAGGGGCTCCCTAGTGCCCAAGATGAGGTTCCCAGTTAGTTCCTTGGGCAGCTGAGGATTGGGAACCTGAAATGACCCTATCCTAGAGCAATACTGACGAATATCTTGCATATCATCATAGAATCTTCATCTGGTGATGGATGGAGATAGAGACAGAGACCCACACAGGAGCACTGGACTGAGCTCCCAAGGTCCCAAGGAGGAGCAGAAGGAGGGAGAACATGAGCAAGGAAGTCAGGACCACGAGGGGTGCACCCACCCACTGAGACAGTGGAGCTGATCTCTTGGGAGCTCACCATGGCCAGCTGGACTGTGACTAAAAAAGCATGGGATAAAACCGGACTCTCTGAACATGGCGAACAATGAGGGCTGATGAGACACCAAGGACAATGGCAAGGGGTTTTGATCCTACTTAATGTGCTGGCTTTGTGGGAGCCTAGCCAGTTTGGATGGTCACCTTCCTAGATATGGACGGAGGGGGGAGGACCTAGGACTTAACACAGGGCAGGGAACCCTGACTGCTCTTTGAACTGGAGAGGGAGGGAGAGAGGAGTGGGGGGAGGGGGAGAAGGGTGGGAGGAGGGGGAGAAGGGTGGGAGGAGGGGGAGAAGGGTGGGAGGAGGGGAGAAGGGTGGGAGGAGGGGAAGGGAAATGGGAGGCTGGGAGGAGGTGGAAACTTGTTTTTTGTTTATGTTTTTTTTTCTTCTTTTCGCAATAAAAAAAAAGAAAAAAAAAGAAAAGTGGAAGATCATATTACAGTGGAGATCACCGACTGCAACTATCCAACCTTATGAACCTTCGGCATGGGTTGTTTTCCACTCTCACAACTGAAATTGTAAAGTCATCCACTTTGAAACACCTCTTGAAAACGATCTGAAAATCATACAAATCAAAGATTTGGTGGTATTGGATACTTACCTTCTTAAGCAAGGTAGTGGGAAGGCTTCAAATTGACAGTCCTAGAAGCACAATCTGCACCGGAACTGATGCTGACTTAGTCTACTCTACGCCATGGCCACCTTATTAGCAATCACAGATCTGTCCATGAGTAGGACGCATGTTTGTGTTTTCCTTCCATTTCGTTTCATAAGCAAGTCCCTCTGGTTGAAGTTCTACTTCACAGACTACCAAAGGAGTTAAGGAATCGCTTTCTTTTTTAGTGGGACCCTGTGGATGGCTCATAAACAGACATTTGGTAAGTTGGCAAAATATTGTACTATGAATGTCCACTAATGATGCCCCATTGTTTTTAAATCTCCTTCCCAGTGTGAAGCTGCACTAATTAAGAGCTGACATCAGCATAACTTGAGTTCCTGAGGTGCCACGCAGTGAATATTCATCAACTCTGTGCAATCTTGGTCTCTTTGGGATTGCTAGAGTGCTTACAATGTATTTTCGATGTCATAGGGGAATAAAATTTTATTTCATCTAAGTATTCTCCCCACTTCTTCCTGAGATGATTTGAGTTCCTTCTCAAGAGATATTTTTAATCATCTTGCAAAATGATATACAGATATAATGACATACTCAGCCAGAGAGTCATCATGTTCTCTCTACAGTGATTCTTTTGTCAGTAACATGTAGACAACATGGATAAGTCATGTTAAAGCATATATGCAGTCCTACAATAAACACCATCCATAAACCAAATCTTCAAAGAATAATAGAGGCAGATTTAATTGTAAAATAAAAGGAAAACTGCTAATGGTTAATTTTAATAATTAGGAAAACAGAAATTGAACTTCTGTCTGCACGTTTTAAAATGAGGTGTCTATAATTATTAAGGGGGATCAGCTCGTGGTTGTTTGCTTGCTTTTCAGAGAAGATTGAGAGTTTCTTTATATTGTAGCCAAATCTTCCTGGGAACCACACTGTATTTTGAAAACTGTTCACTGCTACAGGACTTGCCCTGTAGTCAGACTGATGATTATTTTAAATATCAATATAGAAACTTCATCCAGTAACTGATGGAAACAGAGGCAGAGACCCACATTGGAGCACTGGACTGAGCTCCAAAAGTCCAGTTGAAGAGTGGGAGGAATGAGAATATGAGCAAATAGGTCAAGACCACGATGGGTTCACCTACTTAAATTGCCTACCTGAGCTAATGGGAGCTCACCAACACCAGCTGGACTGAAAAGGAACAAGCATAGGACCAAATTAATCCCTCTGAAGGTAAGTGAAAGTTGTATGACGGGGCCAGACTGCAAGGCCACTGGCAGTGGCACCAGGATTTATTCCTACTGCATGTACTGGCTTTTTGGGATCCTATTCTCTTTAGATGTATACCTTGCTCAGGCTAGATATAGTAGGGAGGCCATTGGACCTTCCTTTAAGTAATGTGCCTTACCCTCTCTGAGGAGGAAATGGATGGTGGAGTGGGGAAGGGAGGTAAGTGGACAAAATGGAAGTGGGGAGGGAGTGGGAACTTAGATTGGGTATGTAGAGTGAAAAAAGTTATTTTGTTTTCTTTTACTAAAAAATAAATAAATAAATAAATAAATAAATAAATATGAAGAGTTAAATAGATTTTAGGACCATTAACCAAGAAACAAACTACTAATCCTTTTTATAGGGGGCTGTTACAAAAACCGGTTCAAAACCCTTCCTCAAACTGTTCCATTCTGTGTTGTCCCTTCAAAATATATGGTGCATTAATAATTTTATATTTTGTAATGGAAAATGCTAACATTCCCAAATTAATTGAAAGGATTTTAGCTTCTTTACTGCACAACATTTTATGTCAATAATTAATATGTGTTTTCAATACACATATGAACATTATTTTACTTCACAGAACACCAAAATGTGTAATTATATTACCTTAATGCTTTTTACAACATTGCTAGACCAGGTTGGCAGTAACCCATCTTAGCACCATGTGAAAGATAAAGATATTTTCCTAAATTGCTTTTCCAGAATCACATTTGGAAGGAAAATTAAATGTGGTCTTTGAACATTTTAAATCATTCAATAAAGTCAAAGTATCATTGAGATATGAAAAGACTTAATTATTTTGGTAAATCTTAATTAAATCACCAAAAAATGGAATACCAACATCACATCCAGTTCTCCCTTACTAACTTGATTTAAACTTCTTTTTCTGAAGCTTCCTTAACATGCATGTAAACTTGATGTTTCATAATTAAAACCAGTCAAACATTCCCATCTGTTCGTTTACATAGACAGAGTATATAAAGCATAATTATTTATTGATCTCTGATAGCAATGCTATTAAGATGATAACTAGATTACTGCATTTAGAGGAATGACTAGATTTCACTGTATAAATATTCATATATTCTAGAGAGGAGACCTGGGTCTAAAGTTTATATACCACACTAATGATTCAAACATGCAATTCAAATAAACCATCTGTAAAACCCTGATGATCAGTCTGTGCAGATATTTAAACATTGACAACACAGGTGAGCAGTCACCATAAATCCCTCAAATTAAAATGCATAAGCACATATGCACAGTTCACACACATACACCTCAACCACTGACATTAGTTCTGCACAATTACCAAGCCTGAAATTCAACATTGAAAGTCTAACTGTGAATGCTGCATCTGCTTAGTCTCTTCTCTATAAATAAAGAGGAATGTTTAAGCATTATCTCAATAAAACAAAGACCACAAGGAATAATGAACTTACACGACCTGTTTACAACATAGGAAATGTAAGTGAGACAGACAGAGCAGCAGACCGGGCTGTATACTTTATGTAATTGAATATTCACTTTAGTATTTTTCTGTGCTTCTAAATAAACACATATATGCTTTTAAGTACTTTACTTTGTACTTAGCAAAATGTATAGTCCGTATATTTTATGTAGACACAACCAGGATAAAAATGTCCACTGGTGCTCTGATTCTGTATCTGAGAATTTTATGCAGAGAGATGGATGTTATGAAAGCATATATTTCTCTTATAAAATAATGTAAATTACATAAATGTGTAGTTTTTATTTGTTATTACAATATTGAGTTTCTCCCTAAGCATAGAAATTAAAAAGAAATAATGGAAGGTTATTTTTTAAGAATAAATGACAAGCACTTCAAATTGTTCATGTATTTACTTGGCATCATCATTTATCCAAGCTTACGCCATGGAGTTTGCAATATTTCACTATATTACTAACCATTGCCTCTCTGATCCACTAAACCACAATTTTCTATTTTTAATGGTTGTATGATACTTCTTGAGTTAAAAATATTACATGGTAAAAGCATGCTATTTCATTAGAATTATTTTTTACAAAGGAAGATAATGATTACAAGTATGGGAAGCTTAATAAAAAATCTAAAATATAAATATTAAATTATCTGTATATGATTTAATATTGGGAACACTTTTATTAAGCATGATTTGCTACTAATTTATATCTATTCTAATGTGAATAATACAACTATTTCAAAGTTTCATTTGATTATTCATACCCTTTAAAACATTTACAGGTATTCTAAGAGTCTTAAAAGAACACAGTTTTGGTATGAATCATTATTTAAGTTGCATTCCCTAATACACATAAATATTTACAGAGAAGCAGACTTATTTCTTTTCTTTCTGCTAATAATGTTTGTTTAACTTGTGTGTATGTGTGTGTGTGTGTGTCTGTTTTGTACTTGGTTTTGTTTCCATTTTGTGATGAATAAAAGAAAATACATAGCAAAACATGTTTCAAAGTTGTGCTTGAGTATCTTTATCACAATTTTCTAGTATTACTTCTCCTTTAAAATCTCATAAAAAATTGATTCAATGAAAAGTTTCAAATAAAAGTGGATCATGGGGAATTCATAACACCAGGACTTAATGACAAGGTAGAAGGATTAGATAATTCAGGCAATGGACAAGATAATAAGAAGGTATGAATGGGATTGTCTATAATATGGAGTGCTGTGATAAAACCAAGAATAAGAATCACAGAAATAAAAAAGAGTAGTCTTCTGTTAAAAGCATGGGAAAATGTTGTATTGTAGGACATTTCCAAATGTAGGCTCCAGATGCCCCTCTACTACTACTGCATATACATTCACAACCAGGCAAGACCAAAATATGTTAAAACATCTTCGTGTCAGACCTAGCTCACATATTATTCCATGCCTATCAGAATAGCTTCAGATTTCCCCACAAAACATTAAAATTCAGGAGTGCTTGGAATGATGTATTCCAACTTGTGAAAGACTGAAGCAACTGACCTAGATAACCGCACACAAGAAAACTCTCTGCATTTTTGGAAAAGATGAAAATTTGCTTGAGAAAGACAGTCTAAAACTGTGATTCTCGACCTTCATAATACTGGTACTCTTGAAACTAGTGCCTCATGCTGTGGTGACTACAACCTTAAAATTAATTTTTTGCTACTTCATAACTGTAATTTGGTACTTTTTTATGATTCGTGATGTAAATACTGTGTTTCCTGATTTTAAACAACCCTGTGAAAGGGTCATTTGACCACCAAAAGGGGCAAAGCCCACAGTTTGAGGACCACTGAGTTAGACTTCATGAACACTAATCAACTATATTGACAAAAGTGTAAGGAAGTCATCAGATAAATGGCAGGAAAAGGCAAGCACCTCCATGAGTTTTAAACAAATAAAATGCATTGTAACAGTAGTTAAACAAATAAAGAACTGGAAAATAACAAACACTTTAAGTTCAAAAAAATGGAAAGAATTGGTAAAAGCATAAAAATGCTCACTTTTGGTGGTCTCATTTTTCCAAGCCAAAAAATAAAAAATAACAGTACCAAAATGGATTGAAAAAAATTAGATCCAACTATCTAGCACTACTAGGGGTCATAATACCCACAGGGATCACATATCAGAGATATCTTGCACATTAGATATTTACATTACAATTCATTAAAGTAGCAAAATAACAGTTGTGGAGTGGCATGAAATAATTTTATGTTTGGGAGTCAACACAACATGAGGAACTGTATTAAAGAGTTGTAGCTGTAGCACTAGGAAGATTGAGAAAAATTGATCTATTTGTTTCTCAAAGAAAAGCTTGTCACCCTTAAATACATACTACTAAGGATTGGAAAAAGTAATACGATGAGATAGTGCTAAGAAAAAGCAAGTATCTCAAATAACATCTTAGAAAAATAGATTTCAATACAAAAATAAGACAGATGAGATAAAAAATGATCACTTATGCTTGGGCTGGCTTTTTGGAACCTATTCGTTACACTGTGTTGCCTTACCCAGCTTTAATAAAAAGGAAAGAGCTTAATCCTACTTCAACTTGATGTGCCTTGCTTCACTGAAACCTATAAGAAGCCAACCATTTTCTGAACAGAAATAAAGGAGGTATGTTGGGGAGGGGGTTAGAGGGAAGGCAGGAGGAGAGATCAGGAAGACAGGAGCGAGGGGAAACTGTGATAGGGGTGTAAAGTAAATGAAAAAAAAATAACTAATAAAAAAAATCCAAAATAGATCATTTGGTAGTGATTAATAAACACTTCATCAAGGGTATATTATGATTATAATTATACACTAATTGACCATGAGTTCACCCAATTCATGAAACAGTACAACTCTATGCAAAGGTACAGTTTAATTCCAACACAATAATAATAATTGAATTTATAATGTCACTTTCATCAATAAAGAGGTGACCAAAAAAAAAAGAGGTGACCGTGACAAAAAAAATAGAAAACATCTAAGCTAAATAACATTATGAAACAAATAGACCATTTATAGATTATTCCATCAAAGCACTGTAAAACACTCATATTGTAGAACAAAAATAGGACATTCTGAAAGATAAATCAAATATTGGGATAAAAAACAAAACATGATGTATATAGGAAAACTGAAGTATTCTACCTAATCATAATTGAATGAAGCAAAAAGCCAATAGGAAGATAAACTGCAGAACACACATAAACTCATAGATACTAAACAACACACTACTGAATACTGAATCATTGAAATCAAGAAGAAAATAAAATAAATCCTAACATAAAAAAAGAAACAAAAAATTTAAAAGTTATTAGATACAATTAAAAGTCATATTCTCTCTCAGAGATGTTCACAGCTATAAATGCCAGTATTAAAAAAATCAAAGATAAGGCTGGTGTATTAGCTCAGTGATTAGCAGTTCCTCAGGAAGATGGAGGTAGATGTATCTCAAGATCCAGCTATGCCACTCTTGGTCATATATCTGAAGGACTCAACATTCAACTACCAAGATACTTGCTCATCCATGTTCATTGCTGATCTGTTCATAACAGCCAGGACCTAAAATTGGTATAGATGCCCATCAACAAATTAATGTGGCATATTCACACAAAAGAAAATTATTTGGATATCAAAAATAAAGAAATTATAAAATTTATAGGTAAATAATTAAGATAATCCAGACCCCCCACCAAAAAAAACCCTAAATATGGTATATATTCTCTTCTGTTGAGTGTTAGATTTTTTTTATTTTTTTTTTGGTTTTTCGAGACAGGGTTTCTCTGTGGTTTTGGAGCCTATCCTGGAACTAGCTCTTGTAGACCAGGCTGGTCTCGAATTCACAGAGATCCACCTGCCTCTGCCTCCCGAGTGCTGGGATTAAAGGCGTGCGCCACCACTGCCCGGCTTGAGTGTTAGATTTTATACTTTAGAGAGGGAGTCTACATTCTGTATGATCAAAAACGTTAGGTATAGAGTAAAGCACTATGAAAGAAAAGGGTCTCTATGGGAAGAAAAATAGAATTTATAGTTATGGAGAGATACTGAAACGAAAGAGGAGGAAAAAAGAGAGAAGGGTAAGGAATGGAATAAAGGGAATGACAGCACTAAGGACCATTTGAAGGTTCATATAGAAACCTGCTTCAGTAGAGACTTCATTTTTATTGATTTTATTGAGATACACATTTTCCTTTTCTCCCCTCTCTTCCTCTCCCCTCCCCTTCAACCCTGGAGACAAAACCTATGTATCTCATTGAGTACGGAGAATATGAGCTGCTGTTTAACTAGAGTCTGTAGTCCTACTGCCTAGTGCTTATGGTACTGGAATGAACTCTGTGTGCTGTCAGATGAGAAAGGTAAACTTTAAGATTGCTACAAACCCTTCATCTACAACGATGTCCTGCCTTTGGACATGCTGGTGTAATAGTGGCACAAAAGGTATGGGAGGAAGACTGGATTTAAGGAGATGGAACATCTGCCTGATACTTATTAGGAGACCACAAACATGATATTAGATACATCATGGGCCTAGGGGAAAACCGAATACTATTGCTGTG
The DNA here is from genome assembly GCF_018167655.1 of Microtus oregoni. Classification (NCBI taxonomy): domain Eukaryota; kingdom Metazoa; phylum Chordata; class Mammalia; order Rodentia; family Cricetidae; genus Microtus; species Microtus oregoni. Next base: position 3,021,477 of record NW_024544709.1, on the reverse strand, counting down.
CCAAAAGAACATAGCAGTAAAATGACTCTTAGTGACATTCTCCTATACTTGTAAATAAGTTTCTCACTTTGCTGTCATCAGAGAAGCTTCTTCCTGCCATAGATGGGAACTAATATAGATATCTACAGATACCTGCAACTGAAAATTTTCAGTGAGTGAGGGATTTGGAAGACTCAGTCCTAAATGAGCTGTCTTCATCAAACTTTTCTCAGATCTCATGAAGCTACACAGAAGAGGGTACAGAAATATTATAAAAGGCAGAGGAGATGAATGTGATACCAAGGAAACAGTATCTTCCATATCCATCAAGATTGGCACACATATGAACTCACATGGACTGCGGTACTATACACAGAGCCAGAACAGTTACAAGCCAGGTGAAGTCCCAGCACTAAAATTGGTACGTGGACAGGAGTTTCCATTTCTAAACAAGAAACTGTCTTTAACTGACAATATATTTCCAAAGGAAAAACATTTATACAAACTATACTTAAGGGCAGACCCCATGGCCAGCAGTAGATGGTCAGAAGAAAATGAAATTCTCTCTCTCTCTCTCTCTCTCTCTCTCTCTCTCTCTCTTTCTCTCATCTGTGTTCTATGTTTCCTTTTGCTTTTCATTTCTGATTTTTTCTTTATCTTTGCCTTCTTTTATTTTAATAAAGAGTGATAGAAATAAGGCATAGAATTAAATTACTGAGAAAGTAGGTAGGATTTGGGAGGAAATAAGGGAGCAGAAATCATGATCAAAATTTATTGCAAGAAAAAAATTTTCTATACAAAAATAAAGCACACATAGGGCTAAAAAGATGGCCCAGTTGTTAAGTACACTTTTTGTCCTTACAGAGTAGAGATCCCACCATGTACGTGGTGAATATAGTAACTGGTTCTGACTGCAGTGTCCCTTTCTTTGCCCACAATCACTGTACACATACAGTGCACACACACACACACACACACACACACACACACACACACATGCATATATATAGAGAGAGTAAAACACTTGTATACATAAAATAAAAATGAACAAGTTAAAAAACAGGAAAAGAAATAGATAACATAATGATATATATTAGTGTCATAACAGTCTACGATGAGTTGTATGAGGAAAATTATGTGTGACTCTGAGGACACAGCAAGAAAACAAGACAATAGTTTCTTCAAAGCACTGAATTGTCTTGGAATGTGTTTTTATGCTCCCCCCCGATGTAGCATATAGAAGCAAGTTACTTCAGATTCCTCTTTATTCCCTGTTGTTACTATTCATTAACATGTTTAAACTACCAGTTATATGCTTCTGAGGAAAAATGTATGTCATGTGTGGCTTGTCCGTGTGCTTATATATAGTTTGTACTCAAGACAACTTTACTCATGTGACATTTCTTAACCCTCGGGGTATAAGCTGTCTAACGCTGTGGATAAAGTCACCTCATGTATTGCCTCCATTCTCCAAGGTCCCACTAACTCTAAAATGTTGATACATTAAATCTCCGTTTAAAAGGAACATGTAGATATGAGCTGACTCTAAGATTCCTATTCGTTGTGATACTGTATGTGTGTGATATATAAAATTTTATATATAAAATTTGAGAGGATAGAGAAATGGTTCAGTGGGTAATGTTGCTACTGTTGAAAAAAAAAAGCAGAGTTCAGTTCATATCACCCAAAAGAAGTTATTCACAATAATCTGTAACTCCAACTCAAGGGAATCACAGAGCCCTTCTGGCCTCCACAAGTACAGCTGTCGTACACCCACACAAAAGAGAAATACACAAAATAAAATAACTTTCAAAACCTTAGTTCATCTTTTGCAACTCTGTCTCATAAATAGTAGAGTATTTCCTGGACTTCTCTCTGAAAACTCCACAACGAGATCTTTTGCAAAATGTAAAAGGGGTGAAACATTGAATATTTTTGATAAGAAGTCACAAATGAAGTTAAGAAGAAGTTGATGTGTGTCTGCAATCACAGCTCATTGAGAGTGTGAGCCAAAATGCCCAAGCATCACAAGTTTGAGACATGTTTGCTAAACTTAGTGAGATTTTATTGTAGATAGAGTCTCATTAATTTTCTCTTTTAGGGGGATGACTGGGCTGTGTTTCATCATTCTCTATGATTTTGTTTTCTAGTTCAATCCATTTGCCTGAAGTTATGTTTTATGATTTCATTTTTAACAGTTGAATAGTATTCCATTGCATTATATTTTCTTTAAGCATTATCTGTTACCTCCAGAAGACAATTTATTTTGACCAATTCTGATATGCCTGGAAGAGTGATGTAATCCTGATACACAGCATTTTCTGCTATACTCTTGCAGTTTCCAATGTAGGTCGAGATGATTCCCCTATTTATAAATGATTGAATAGAGACTAGAGAGAGTTATTAATATCCCTGAGTTCCATGATGTATATTTATGTATTTATATGTACATGCATGTTTGTGTTGATGTAGCAATATCTATCATCTATCTTTGGATAAATTACTAAATAAAGAACTTATCCCTATGAAACCTAGATAATAGAATTACAAAATAAGTGGGATAACCATAGCTTGATTTATTTCTACTTGGTGAAGTTTTTGGCTTAACAGATGCCCAACACGAAAGGAAGAGAAGGCAGAAAAAGGAGAAACGAAGTCAGAGCCACAGTGTGGCTCAAAATGTACTCTGCCCCATTTTCCTGACAACAGGTGCTCAATACCATGAAAATTATGAATGACTTTAGCTTTCTCCTTTTCATTGAGAACTGAATGTTTCAGCAGGTAAGGAAGTAATTCACCCAGATAATATTTTTAAACAAAGATCCTTAGAATACTCTGAAACACACTTCTAAATGTTTTACAGTGTCCAGTGTGAGGAGTCTGTGGTGCAGCTTAATCCAAAGTATATCATACAATATTATGCATTTTTGGTTCTTGACAGAAAAAAGTGATAAAAGAATTTCTTTTAAAATTCTTTTTTGTCCTATTACCAAATATTGGCAGATTTATTGATGATGGTGGTAAATTAAGAGACAGTTTATCAAATTATTTTCCTATGTTTGATAGAATAATTGTGTGTGTATGTGTGTGTGTAAAATCATAAAAAGCAAGTACTTATGATTTTAAAATACAAACTCTTGTTACTCATTAAAAGTTTGTTTTCCAAAATTCAGTAGAAAAACATAAACAAGTGTTCATGTGTTATTTTTTAAATATTTGTAACATCAACACTTGAGAGTAGAATGATGGTTATGAGACAGTGGGAAGAGAAGGGGGTGAGGAAAGGATGGCCCTGTAGGTTCTGAGTTAAAGGCAGCTCTGGTGTGCTATTGTACTGTAGAATGGATATGCATAAGAAAAACATGTGTTTTACAAAGCTATAAAAGGATTTAAAATTATTCCTGATAAAGAATAAATGCTGAGAAAACAAATATATTCAATCATATTTAAATAGCTTATTTGTGGTGTTTTGAGTATGCATTTCCCAGAACCACCAAATTTCAACATGTTCAGAAATATAACACAAATGTTAAAATACCTTTTAGAAATGAGGTCGAGGGTCACTGAGACAGCTTCCTCACTAACGTGCTTTCTACTGAGCACTCTGTGGTACCCATGTATGTGCAAACACATGTACACAGACTCAGAGAAAGAACCAAATGTGACAGAAATTTTAAAAAGAAATGATATCAAGACATTCATCGTTGACAGGAATGAAAGATGAAGACAGGGAATGTACCTGTTTCTTAATGTTCATAGTTGCGTCTTTAGGTAAGATAACATACATAAAGTGTTGGGAGCAGTGAGACTCCAGATCCTGAATTTCTTGTAAACAACTTGTTTTCCCCTGATCTGAGTGCCTACAGCTGCTCTGAGCACGAGACCTTCAGGAGTTCTTGATGGCAGGAGAGTGGTTTCTGGTGGGTTTGGCTGGGGTGTGGCTATCTCTATATAATCTGCCCCTGAACACAATTAAGAGGGCATTTTTGGGGAATTCAGGAATGACCCATGGCTGTGTGTCTGTGTATTTTAACCTCCAGCCTCCTTTCAGGAAGCTCGCGAACTGGGTAATAGCACACAGAGAGCAGACACGTGGGAGCGGTGCGCGGCATAAAGCTTTTTGTATTAAGTCTAGAATAACAACTTTCACAAATGAAGAATGAAGCAAGCAAAAAGAAGACTTAAAACTGTCCTTCCTTCTTGCATGTTCATTGACTCAGGGCCAAGGAAATATTGGCTTATCATCTTCTACAGAAATGAAAATAATAGCAGTGTTGGGATCACACCTAAAGGAGTTTTTCATGTTTAAAGAGCCATGATAACATTTACTTTAGTGGAGAAAGAATGCAAGAACATATCATTCAGAACGCACAAAGTAGGCGACCTTGGTAGTTTTATTTTGTGAAGTATATCTTAGCAAGTAAAACCTAAAAGGATTTTGGGCAATGGCTGAACTGTTTGATGCTCATTTCATCATCATGAATGATTTCATACATTCACCTTCTTACCAAATAAAAATAGTTGTAAGCAAGAGACTTTCAAGAATCACTTTCCTTAAAGGAAAATACATTTCACATGAGAGCAGAAAGGCAAGTCAATGATAGAATTTTTCAATATGAGTAAGATCTCACCAGACAAAATGTAGAATGTTTAAAGCACCCGGATACGTGATATTTTCAGGCACACATCTTTAATCAGGTGGGCAACATACACTGAAACATAAAAAAAAAGTCGCTAGCCGGGCGGTGGTGGCGCACGCCTTTAATCCCAGCACTTGGGAGACAGAGGCAGGCGGATCTCTGGGAGTTCGAGACCAGCCTGGTCTACAGAGCTAGTTCCAGGATAGGCTCCAAAGCCACAGGGAAACCCTGTCTCGAAAAACAAAACAAAACAAAACAAAACAAAAAAAAAAGTCGCTACTGTACAAGGTTGAACATTTGTTACAAATGTACATTACTGTAAGTGCCAATTCAAGTTAATGATTTGGTAATTGAATTTTTTTTCTCCTTTACGCAGGTTGTATGAATGGAAGAGGTTCTTTAATTTTCAATGGCTGTAGAAAGCAACCATAGTGACATCATGCATAACAGGTTTTTCTATTGAGTCATCCTTTTGACTAGGTTAAAATTGCATTTTTGGGGAAAAGAAATCTGCTCTTATCAAATGTATAACTCTTCTGTACTTAGTGTTTCCCTTCTGCAAAGGAATGCTATTGCAAATGGTGAATATTGGAAAGTACCATTTTGAGCTAGAAATACCTCACTAGAACACTAGAATGGTGCTGTTATTTATTGATATTCTTATTGTCCCTATACAAAGAGGCAAAGTCAAGAAGGCAGATTCTCTGCTGCCCTGCAGAGAATCCTAAATATCAGATTCCAGAAAAATTATTTTGTCCTACGTTAGAATGACCCTCAAGATTCTAGTAGTTCTGTCACCAAAAGACAGACAAATTTGAACTGCCCAGTCACATAAATGTTTAGCTCCAAGATTCTGTTTTAGTATTCAGAAGGATTAAGTGGAAGCAACCCTTACCAACTATTTCAATTCGCAGTTACCAAAATGTAGAAGGTTTAAACAGAATTCTGCACTGACTTCCAAATGCAAAATTTAGCAAGTACAAATTGTTTGTTCTTGACGTCCACAAGCGTCTCAGTGCCTAAATAACAAAGGGATAATTGTGGCCAGGGTCTAACACTGATATTTATCAAAGCACATTACCTTCATATCATGTTAATCTCTTTCTAACATTTGAAGCAATGAGTCTCAAACATCTGAAAAGATTTGCCCTTTTCCGATACCATTCTGGCCATTTTTTCTGTGGTCAATCTACTGTTTTTTGCTTTGTTTTCCCTATTACAAGTATTCCATACTAACTACTACCTAACAGAAAATATTTGTAATCTGGTATTTATTGTTTGATCTTTATTTCAAACTAGTCATCTCTCCACTCATCAAATGTGATCTCCCTCAGACAAATTTTCATTATTTTATTCATAAATGACTTCCAGATTCTGAAACAATCAATGAAATATTTTATTGTCTCATAAATAACTACAAAAGAAACTATTGCAAGTTTTGACCTACATTTGTGTAACCAGAGAAGAAATAATACTATACTTTGGAAACTTTTCTTTGTAAACCATAATGTTCTATGGGTTCTTTTTTCAAAACCTGACCTACCATATTTTTCTCTTGAAATACCCTTGTGAATAAATTTATTACACTTTTAAATTGTACCCACTTATATTGACTTTGAATCCTTCTCTGAAAACACATTTTTAGTGAGACTTGGGGTAATAAAATTAAAACTCAAATTTGAGAGGATTTAAGAAAACAGATGTCTGAGAGCAAGCTGTTTGTTATGTTTTTAGGTTTCTACTGAGTATTGATTATGAAATTAATGTGCACTTTCCATTCATTGTTATTGAAAACATTTGCAAGCAAAATGACTTAGTGGTCCATAAATCCAAACGAACAATTAAACAGCTGCATTAATTTACTATTTTAAGTGTCAGATACTTTTTTTTTGCATAAAACTCTGGCTATGTTATTCACTCATGTCCCAAAAGCTGAGAGTACAAAAGAGTATTTCATAATTGCCTATGATAATATTCTATATTGCCCATGATAATATTCTATAATCAGCTCTTAAGAAAACAATTGTAAGCCCTCAATGTCTACGTGCAATAAACCACATTTAAACTTTATTTAAGATTATGCCTATCCAAAGCGATCATGGGGTACAGCATGAGAAAGCCATAAACATCAGTATCTAGTCCATCATCTCCACTGATAAATATTACCTACAATAAAGGTCGTGCCTAGTGCCCTGAATGCTCATCACCATGATGAGTGTGGTACTAATAAAAATATAGCTATACACTGTATTCTCTAAAGCTGTTTGCGTAAGTAAGCCAGACATGCCACAATATACGGCACACAGATTGCCAGAAAGCAGGAAAACATGCTTACAACAAAAACAGGATAATGCCACTTGTGTGTACGAAGGACCAACTGAAAATAAATACATAAACATGTAGTTCTAAGAAATTGATCACATACATTTTAAGGGAGTTTAATAACTGGTGAAAAATAACAAGGCTTAGCTGTGCAGTAGAGAGGTCCTCATGGGGAGGCATGAGTAATTGCATTTATATATATTTATGTATATATCGTTATGATCATTATGGCTATGAAAAAATAATCAATTAGTCATTTGGAACCCTTGTGATGCTAATCCTATAGAAAAGAAACCTTCAGGTTGCAGAAATCCAGCAGTCAACAGTGAAGTGTGTCACAATTAAAGGTGTAATACAATGATGGGTATAATATTCCAAAACTGAATAATCAATCTTGCCATAACATTTGGTGAAAATGATAAATAAGTATTCTTACCATAGAGATATTGCTTTTCATTTTAGAAACAACCACCTATCCAAGCCACATTGAAGCCTGTGCATTTCTTGATATATCCATTCATGCAATCCTCTTTCAACTAACATCTCTTTTATATTCATGTTCTACTGTACTGATGAACACTGCCTGAGCTGCGTGGGTTTCTGACATTGACATTCTGACATTCAGAAGTGGCCACTGCGTATGTTCCTTTATTCCCCTCACATAACCCGTATTCGCCTAGACATCAGGTTCATGGACTATAAACTTCAAAATAACCTGGACTTAGGGACCACACATTTTCTTAAACCAGATAATTGTCTGTTAAAGAAAATCTGTTTTGAGTATAGGGACTCAAGATAAAAGGAAACACTAGGGTGACATCCAACAAGCCCCAGACAGATCACAAAGATTGTTTCAAGAAGCAATCAACACTGAAATATAAATCCAATATTGTCAAACAGTTTATGATACATAATTAGTGGCTATAATGTTTGCTTTATATACTACGTTTATCTGTTCACTGAGTAGTGATTTAAAGATGGAGTCACAATTTAGTAGGTTACTATGATTTAAACTGATACTAATTATTTAACAAGTATTTTTTATGTTAACTCTCCCTGTAACCATGAGAGGTGTGCATGAATGCCATACACACACACACATACACACACACACACACAGAGAGACAGAGAGAGAAAGAGAGAGAGAGAGAGAGAGAGAGAGAGAGAGAGAGAGGATATATATAATGGTATATATAAATATCTTCACTTCCATTTTTTAAAATTTTCTCCTATATGATTATGCGCTTTTCCTGCATTTCTGCTTATGCACCTGATAAATATAACTGTTTTTCTCTCTGTTCACATAGCAGATGTCCAATCTGTGGTCTGAAATTATGCACTCACTCCTCTGGTTTAGTAATCCTTTGTGTCTATCACCCATGAAGTTACCATGGATGAGGCAGATAGATAAGGATAGCACCTAAGGAGATTTATCCTTTGATTTCTTTGTCCTGCCCTTCATGCTTGTACTCATTCCTCGACTCCAATGCTACAATCAAAATCTTTTCTCTATCCAAGTCTGCTTTTGTGTCCTCAATTTATAATGTTATGATTTTCTTACATCTCACTAGCAATTTTTTACAGAGGGATGATTACTGTTAGAGACAGACGTCACAGACAGATATTCTCACCTGGTGTCTAATTAGAAGTTTAATCGTTCCTGAGAAATTTGGGTCACCAGTAAATGTGTGAAATTCAACATTAAGAGTTCAAGGCCTTGGATATACTGCAACACTGATGATGTTAAGCTCCCCTTAGACCAAAAAAATGTTTGATAGGTACAAAGTCTAATGCCGTTTAAACTAACTAACATTGAATTGCTCGGCCATCATCAAAGTAGCTTCCTCTGTAGTAGAATGGAATAAATACAGAGATACACAACTGGACAATGTTGAGAGGGTTTTTGAGACCTTGGAACACCTGGTGTTAAGTGGAATGTCTCCATCTAATATCTTGGGACCTGGAACCGAATCATTAAGGAATCATGCAATTGTTGATTCCAGCTGGCTGTGTGGGAGGGGGTCAGAGGGAAGCATTGGAATTGTAGGTATAATGTGGAAAAAAATAAAATGTATAGCCTTTTTAATATGTGTTTATGCATACAAATATATGCAAATGAATCCTGTGTTGTGCAAAGATTTTCTAGCAGTATATTAAGTTGTCTCTAGGGACCGAACTGGACATATGTGAAAAGAAACATTCACATTTTGTTTGATTTTTTTTTTAAAGTTCTAGTTGTTTCCAAAAATTTATAAAGAACACAATTATTTTCTATGTTACCTTAATGCATTTCTCTTTAATGCTAGTTTTCAAAATTTATTTCTTAAAACTTTATTTGATTTGTGGCTCCTCACAAAAGCCAACCACAACACGGTTAATATCTCAGGGTAGCTTCAGGAAGTTGATTCCACCAAACATGATGATCTTTCTCTGAAAGCCCAGACAACACTCTTCCACATCTTGCCCAATAAACAACACCTAATGATTTCTTGCTAGGTAAGCTATTAACATTCATGGAGAGTCTATTACTGGAGTTGATTACCTTGTGTATCAAAGTGACAGATCTCCAGCCCTCATGACAGTATTTCAGCTCCCAAGTACACATGGCCAATTAATCCCTTATGAATCTGACCAGACTTATCAAGTTGTGACAGCTCTGAATGTGTGTCAGCTCTCCTTGAAAAAGGACAGCACAGTATTTAAACTCACATTAGTATCTGCAGAGAGGCCTTTGCATTATGACTCTAAGGTTATTTTTTTCTAAAGTAAAAAGTTCATAACACCCCAGTGAGGTATTGGTCCCAGGATCAATGGAGGACAAACTTAGCTCTGAAGCAAATGCCATTTTTACTTAAAAATGTATTCATAAATATCTTTCAATGTAAATCTGTAATGATCAAATAGTGTTTTAGTAGGTAGGGCTTATGTATAACACAAATGCACAATGTGCCTAGAGTTCTTTGTTTCTATGGCTACTACAAACATCTCAAATTGAACAGATTCTACAAATGAATGATTCTTCTGCCTGTAAATAATATTAACTGTAGCTGTTTTCTGACTCTTAGGATATAACCAATGCACAATAAGTTAATCCCTGCGTGTTTTGTTTTTCACTCAATAAATAAGGGAAGAAATCACTACACAAATCTATTGTATAAATAATTCATGAATGTTATTGGTTAACAGCTACGCAGGATAGAGAGGTCATGGATATTGGAGGGGAACCTTAAAATACTACTTTACTATAGTAGCTTAATTTCTAAATATATTCTAAACATTTATCATTATACCCAAAGGTAAGTGTAGGTCTGACCCTCGTTGAATAAACTTCTCTTTGCAACAATGGACACTATTATAGAAAACTAATGTTGATTAAAATGCATAGTTGTGGAGCCCAGTCTGTCCTAACTGAGATGTGTACAACACAGCTCCTGCCCTTAAGGCTCAGTAATTACTACAGAAGAGAGGGAGGAAAGACTGGTAGAGGTAGGGAACAGGAAATTTACTCTGAGATGGTGTCTCCTTGCAAGGCCAGAAACTATACTCATTAGGTCTAACCAATATGGTTACCTAAACATGATATGAACAAGGACGAGAACAGTAGACAGGCTAACTAACAGGGAGGGGTAAATCTCGGTAATGTTCATCCCTAGAAAAAGACCTAGAGCAAAGAAAAGAATGCTGAGAGCAGGTGAAATCATTTTTACCAGTGAAGATCAGTCTATATGGTTACTAAATACCAAATGTTCACCCCGACAATACCTGTAATCATGTAACATTATATAGACTGAGAAGGATCTTATTTATATATTTAGGAACACCACACACAGACAGACAAACACACACACACACACACACACACACACACACACACACACACCAGCAGCAGCAGCAACTACAGAAAAAGAAGTCAGAAACTTCAAAAGGAGTAAATAAGTGAGAATAAATTTGTTTTGGTATCAGTGAAGGTTTGGAAGGAGGACAAGAAATGGAGAAATGAAATAAGATTATAATCTCAAAAATATTTAAATAAAATAAATCATAATAAATTTGTCATTTCATCAAGAATAGTGGGAATATAAATGAGTTTAGTTAATGAAATTAGGAAAGTATCTGTCTCCTTTTAAAAGTCGTGGATAGAAATAATAATTGTGGCTATACATATTCTATAATGTATTTTAATAACAAAATAATTTGAAGGAATTTCTGCAAAGGAATATTTCCTAATTAGGTGACATTGGCATTTGTGAGCCAATTATATCAAAATATCTAATCTTTGTTCATCTGAAATTCAAAATTCACAAGGGCTATATTTTCTTATTCACTAAATATGCCAAACAGTATAATCCCAATTAATTAGGAAATGTGTCAGAGGGTTGATTTCCACAAGAGGATGTGTGTTCAAAGCGGTATCAAATGTAGTTGAGAAAAGATGGTAGGTGTCAGAGATTCAGGTAGGTTCTGCTAGTAATGCGAATCTATTATTTTCACAAGGTGATTCTCTAATCAATGCCTTTTATCCATTTGTATGATGAAAATAATTAAAGATAGTTGTTCTTTCACCATGCTTTATGATCCTTTATTTATTTAATATAAGAAAAAGAAAGTTTTAAGAGTTTACACACACACACACACACACATGCACAAAACAAAAACAAATCATGCTAACAAAAAATTTGAAAACCATATAAATAAAGATAACATTTTTCTATTAAAATAATCCAGTTGATATATCAGTATTTAAAATAACACTAAAGGCCTCATTAAAGACTCTTAAGTATTTAACCAATATCAGAAAATACTTTTTATGAAAAAAATTACTCAAAATATCTGTAGGAGAGTGTAATGTCTTGTCTTGGTCCATCTGAAGATTGTCTCATGAGGAAATACAGATGTTTCTAATACAGAAATACCTCTAACACCGAAGCCTAAAGTGGCTATCCATAGTTATTTTAAGGTGTATGTCATTCCAGCTAAATAGTCAGTCTGCACCAAGTTCACTAACTCATGAAGCCACTCCTGCCAGCATAGTTCTCAGCAGCCTGAAATCCCTACAGGAAGTGTTCCCCAGAAGGAACCTGATGAAGTAAGTAGAAGCTAAATAAAAGTGAATGCTGCACTTGCATGGAACTCTATAGACACCCTTGGGTTTCAGCTGAAAGCCTTCAATACGCAACAGTGATTTTATATGCAATATTCATACTGAATGCTTGTTTTCTTGATGCTTAAAAACAGCTGAAGATAGAAAATTGGTGGGGGTGCAATTTATTAACTGAGATATCAAATTAACAATAATTCTGCAGATTTCAATGTTCTTCAGTACAGAAGAATGCCTAATTCCATGACATTTGTGATCTGTCTATGACATTTTCTTCACACTTGATATGTACATTAACGGATTTTTTTTTAGATCAGTGCAGTTGAAAGCTATGAAAGAAACTAGTGACATAAAGAAGATAATATAATAAAAGTTGTGAAACTCTCACCTTTCTCTTTGTTGTGAGCAGACACTGATATATGGCATATTTGCTTTCATAGTACATAGTCAAAAATGCTCATAAAGTGAAAAGTCTTGGGGGAATGAGATGGTATCTCCTCCCGAACTAGAATTCTTTAATGTCTACCATAAAAGGGAAAATAAAGTCAGCAGCAGAAAGATGGCTCACAGTCCTTTGCAAAATATTAAATTTTCTTTGAAGTTGGGGGATAGTTCAGTTGGGAGATGACATGCCTAACACGCACAAGACCTAAATTTTATCTCAGAACCCACATAAAAAGTTAAGCATGACCCTGAGCACTTGTAATTCTAGTGTTGGGAGATAGGGCCAGGAAACTGCTGAAAGTCATAAGCCAGTATTCCCAGCAGACTTGGGGAAGTCCTGTAAGCGAAAGCTCAGTCTTAAAAAAAAAGGGGGGGGGCACAGATGATACATGAGAAATGACACCCAGGGTTGTCCTCGGACTCCTCTGCTTGCATATCTGTGTATAAACACATGCATAGATACACCTACACACACACACACACACACACACACACACACACACACACATGCATTCAGACAACATAAGACAAGTTCACAGTGCGTTCAGCAATGCACACAGCTTATTTTGTACGAACAACATTTCTCAAGATGTCATATTTTAGAGAGTTGAGGTTTTGTAATATCCTTTTAACATCTTCCCCGGGTAACATATAAGCTTCATCTCCAATCTCAACGACATTCTCACTGATATCAGAAGAGTCCTTAACGCCTTGTTCATAGATCATTGCTACACAACACACCAGACTGCAAGTGTCTTGAGGAAATGGATTTTGTCTGCTACTTTCCCTGTTGTGGAGTGTTAATTCAGGATAAAGCAAACTGTGAGGACAATTTATCATATGCACCACTATAGTGATATAGTACAAAGTACCCTTGCTTATACTGTATCTAGAGATGAGCTCAACCTGTCTCCCTCACAAAAGACCTCCTTACTATATTACTTCTATATATGGTAAAAGTCTAGGAGAAACGTCTTCAGAACAGTCTCTAAGTTACAACTGAATAATTCATTTCTAAGTTTATTTCTTAGCTCCAGGTTAAGTATAACTCAACAAATTTATAACTCCTAAGCATGTTTGTGAAAATCTTGGAAATATAGTGTTACAGGGCTATCATGAAGAAGATGTCCTAACAGCAGAATACTTAAGGTAAAGTGAACATGACTACAAACTACAAAGTCTTTACGTGCTTGATCCAGGGAGCAGAAGCTTAATCTGTGCTATTACTTCATATGGGATTGTATGAATGTGGGAGCCTTAAAAACTATGAATCAAAAACCTCATTTTCGATAAAGGAGCTAAAAGTATACAATGGAAGAAAGAAAGCATCTTCAACAAATGGTGCTGGCATAACTGGATGTCAACCTGTAGAAGAATGAAAATAGACCCATATCTATCACCATGCACAAAACTCAAGTCCAAATGGATTAAAGACCTCAATATCAGTCTGAACACACTGAACCTGATAGAAGAGAAAGTGGGAAGTACCCTACAACACATGGGCACAGAAGATCACTTCCTATGTATAACCCCAGCAGCACAGACATTAAGGGCAACATTGAATAAATGGGACCTACTAAAACTGAGAAGCTTCTGTAAAGCAAAGGACAATGTCATTAAGACAAAAAGGCAACCTACTGACTGGGAGAAGATCTTCACCAACCCCGCAACAGACAAAGGTCTGATCTCCAAAATATATAGAGAACTATAAGAAACTAGACTTTAAAATGCTAATTAACCCAATTAAAAAATGGGGCACTGAACTGAATAGAGAATTCTCAACAGAAGAAGTTCAAATGGCCAAAAGACACTTAAGGTCATGCTCAACCTCCTTAGCAATCAGAGAAATGCAAATCAAAACAACTTCGAGATACCATCTTAGACCTGTCAGAATGGCTAAAATCAAAAACTCAAATGATAGCCTTTGCTGGAGAGGCTGTGGAGGAAGGGGTACCCTCATTCATTGCTGGTGGGAATGCAATCTTGTGCAACCACTTTGGAAATCAGTGTTTTGGTTTCTCAGGAAATTCGGGATCAACCTACCCCTGGACCCAGCAATACCACTCCTAGGAATATACCCAAGAGACATATGACAAGAGCATTTGTTCAACTATGTTCATTGCAGTATTATTTGTAATAGCCAGAACCTGGAAACAACCTAGATGCCCTTCAATGGAAGAATGGATGACGAAAGTGTGGAATATATACATATTAGAGTAGTATGCTGCAGTAAAAAACAATGACTTCTCGAATTTTGCATGCAAATGGATGGAAATAGAAAACACAATACTGAGGGAGATAACCCAGACCCAAAAAGATGAACATGGGATGTACTCACTCATAATTGGTTTCTAGCCATAAATAAGGGTCACGGAGTCTACAATAGGTGAATCTAAAGAAGCTAAGTAAGAAGGGGAACCCAAGGAAAAACATATAGTTATCCTCTTGGCTATGGGAAGTAAACAAAATTGCCGGGGAGAAAATTGGGATCTTGGGGGTGGGATGGGTTGGGGGTAAGGGGAGTTGGGGAGAGAAAAGGGAGAAGGGGAGGATGGGGGGAACTTGGGGAAACAGGATGATTGGGATAAAGGAAGGTTGGATAGGGGAGCACGGAAGCACAATCCTTAGTTAAGGGAGCCAACTTAGGGTTGGCAAGAGTCTTGAACCTAGAGTGGCTCCCAGGAGCCCAAGGCGATGTCCCCAGTTAGTTCCTTGGGCAGCTGAGGATAGGGAACCTGAAATGACCCTATCCTATAGCAATACTGACGAATATCTTGCATATCACCATAGAACCTTCATCTGGTGATGGATGGAGATAGAGACAGAGACCCACACTGGAGCACCGGACTGAGCTCCCAAGGTTCCAATGAGGTGCAGGAGGGAGAACATGAGCAAAGAAGTCGGGACCACGAGGGGTGCACCCACCCACTGAGACAGTGGAGCTGATCTATTGGGAGCTCACCAAGGCCAGCTGTACTGTGACTGAAAAAGCATGGGATAAAACCGGACTCTCTGAACATGGCGAACAATGAGGGCTGATGAGAAGCCAAGGACAGTGGCATGGGGTTTTGAACCTACGTAATGTGCTGGCTTTGTGGGAGCCTAGCCAGTTTGGATGTTCACCTTCCTAGATATGGACGGAGGGGGGAGGACCTTGGACTTTCCACAGGGCAGGGAACCCTGACTGCTCTTTGGACTGGAGAGGGATGGTGAGAGGGGTAGGAGGATGGGGAGAAGGGTGTGAGGAGGGGGAGGGAAATGGGAGGCTGGGAGGAGGCGGAAACTTGTTTTTTTTTCCTTTTCTCAATAAAAAAAAATGTTAAAAAACAAAACAAAAACAAAAACCATGAAGCAAAGAAAATCATTTAAAAATGTAATGGATTTGAGGTGTTTCTGAAGCTACATCTCTGTATTCATGCTACATATCTGACTTCAGTGTACACTATGATGTCACTGAAGCCTTGCTGCTGAACACACAACATGCAAGGTGTGAACTGCAAATTTCAGTGAGCCATGCAATGCTATTAAGCATGACCCCTAGTGCCCCCACTCACGTTTAAGACTATTGTTGTCTACAAGTTGATTTTTTTAATAAACATAATGTTTTCCACTGTTATAAACATAATGATTTGATAATGGAATTCAAGACAGCCAATATTTTCCCACTGCCATTCCTCATCAGGTATCAAATTAGTGCTTCTTAAAATAACAAAAAAAAGTTTAGTGTATCTTTGGAAGTTATTATTGTGGAACGTTTGGTTTTAAAAATTGATGTTCTATTGGTTATATTTTATAAAGGAATATTTAGAAACTTTGACCTGAAATTAGGTGAGACTTTACAACAATTTCTGAACATTCCTTAAACCTGCTTTTGACATTTTGTATTATGTATTTATTTTAAAATGTGTTTTCAACATTGAGGATTGTGAAATCAAAACTATGATCAACTTTGACAAGGTCTGAAGATATTTCACTTCCTTCTTCAGTCTTAAAGTTCAACCAGGTTTTAATTCTTGCCGAAAAATAAATAATACATCTAGGCTTTTAAAACACACATTTGGTGTAGGAGGTCCGGGACGAACAAGACACCCTCCTTGCAATACACATTTACCTTCAACTTCAGTAAAATAAAAAAATATATCCTAACCAAGAAATTGCTTAAAATAAACTTAATATTTAATTACTAGTAAAGATTAGGTTTATGTACTTTAAAAGTAAAAGTCCTCAATAATAGTTTAAGAAGACCCTATTGTAGGTTTCCATAGCTTCTTAATAAAGTCATTATACTAAAATTGCTTCATAACATAAATGAATGAGGCTGAAAAGATGATTGGAAATATGGGTTATATTGTTTGAGTCAAGATAAAATATGTGGCCTGGTAAAAGAATGAAGAAGAAGGTAGCATTGGATTTGAATGTCCATCTTCTCTGTGATCTGCCTTTGGATGTCTCTTCCTAGTGCTGTCTGTTACAGAGCCTTGAAAGAACTCATGCCCCAAAAGTCATATTTATACATAGAGATGATTTTCTAAGTATTAATTTTTATCAAATGTATGAGGGGCATGGTTGATGTCAGGTATGGCAGGGAAGCTATTAGAGAGCAAGAGAGTTTTGGAAGATGGACACAAATATCAAAGCAGAGCAGACAAATCAGTCACTTTGAAAAGCTCCCCCAAACCAGACTTAAGATGATTTTTTTCCGAGAAAAAAAATGGCACATAGAAATGAATATATAATACTAGAACTTCTAAAAATACCATCTTACACAAAGGCATTAGGAGACGAGATGAGAAAAGGCTGACAGACAACCTCAAAACATAACCCACAAAATCATATCTTAATTGCAGAAGCAACAGCAGATCCTTAAAAGGTATTCATGTAAGTCACCACGTGTCCAAATAAGTCATCAGTCATAATTGAGTAGTGGAATAAACTTGCATAATGTCTCTTGATGCGACAAAAAAGTAAGAGCTCACCATCACCTAGAGAGCTTTCTTGTCAAAACCGATCTTCCAGTGCTACTTTATAAAGGAACTGGTTTAATTTTCTCAACCACATCTTTGTCCTGTAAAAGTATTGTAGGAGAGCCATGGCTATTCATGAAAGGGACCTCCTGTCACAGAAGTGAGTGGAAAAACAGTAACCTTGAGCAAGAAAGAGCTCTTTGTCTGAGAATGATGGGAACAAAAGCCAGAAATCCCAGGAGTGCAAAGGCACAGAAGACATCCTCAAACATAACATCATAATTGCTATGAGTCAGATGAGGTATTCATGGGTCTCATGTATTACTTTTCACTTCATCTAAATATTAAACTACCTGACTTATAGAGCTATCCTAATACTGCCTTTCAGTGACTAGCTTCTAAGTATCCATCACATGTTGTGAGTCACAAATGTTGGTATCCCATGAAACTACTGATAACAACCTCAAGATTGTGTAGGATGGCAGACAGTGTGAAGAACTTGCAATGTTTTACGCCAGTGAGATAGCTCAGTGGATAAATCCCAAAAGCACTGATCTGATAACCTGTGCTTGATTCCCCCAAGATACAATGGCTGAAGGAAAAAGGAAACAATTACTGCACATTGTCCTCTGATGCACACTTCTATGTGGTGTATAGGGATATCTATATACCCACACACAAAAATAAGTAAAATAAATGTTTCAAGTAGTAAAATAGGACATTTCAATAGACTATGTATATTGTATAATAAATGCTGAAATGGAACAAAATCAAAAAATGATAATATATTAAGTGTCAAGTTATAATAAAAGCTTATAAAATTTTATAGGATCTTCTAAAATCATTTAAAAATAAAGTGAATGTGAGTTACTGTCATATAGAATTTAGGGAATTGCAGATTCTTGTACTATTTCTTTAACATAAGAATTATCAGAGAGAGAGAGAGAGAGAAATTCAGAACTTTAAATTTTTATACTATAAAGCAACAGGCTAATTACTCAAATAACCAGACTGGTGTATTCATAATTATGGACTAAACTGAACTGCTTGTTGAACACATCCTCCACCATCAACTTATAATTATATAAGGCAAAAGTCGGATTTGCCTTTAAATAAATTATCACGCCAATGTTAGTATTTTGTTGTCACCGGAACTATATGAGTTCCTATTAAATATATGAGTTATTTTAATGGCTGTATAATAAAGTGACATATTATTGGCATATATATTTAAGATGATGCAAAAATAATTGATTGTTATAGTAATGTTTAATTATTGAGCTTTCTAAATAAGTTTATACTCAAATGAACTTTGATACAGTGATGTATTTTCTTCTTTCTGTGAAAATGGTGCAAACAGAAAAGAAAGCATAGTGTTCTATCATTGAGGAGCAAAATATTTATAATGTTCAGAACCAAATAAAATTTTGTGATGAGTTATTTACACAGAGAAAAGTTATGAGTTCCAGTAATGACTAGAATCAATATGCTGTTGTAATAATTGATAATATTACAACACCTTAGATATTCTGTTTGATTTCATGTAACAAATCATAATAGGCATTGGTTTCAATATTTTAAGAAATAATTATTTGGATAAAATGCTTTCTTTCATATTTACTGAAGAGCTAATCCATTACAACTTTAAAATTTCGAAGAAAATTATGAGATTTTTCAACAAGTTTTAAATACTTTTTGGCCCTTCATTCTGGGACATCTGAATTTATAGCTTTTTAAATGTATCATTTATTTGTATTTTTCTTCTGTATTCAGTCATGAAAACAAAATAGATGAAATTGAGAAAATCCTTTGGTTTTTGCTCAGGTTTCTATTACAATCAATAACAGCATTATACATCCAAATGGAGAAAAAAAAAACTAAGCCACATAGGATCACCATTTCAAACTCTTCTAGCCCCTACTTCAGGATAGATATTCCATTCTTAGAAAGAGGTTTACCTTTAGAATGCATAGATCACTAAAAGTCTAAGGTCTAATTTTTCCCTGTACACCCCACATCATGGTGCATTCTAGCAGCCCCCAGGGAGAGAAAAAAGCATTCTCTAGTGCACAGAACTGCGGGACTACTGTGGTATTGGTATTCTTTGAATTAAGGATAAATCAACACAGCTTCCAGGCAAGGGGAAAGAAAAACTTTTCAACTCATGCGCCTCAGTGTCTCTAAAAAGAAGAACCAAGGTCAAAAGGGACATAAGAGAATTTAAGTTAGGACAAAAGCAGAAATATTATTAATTAACGACAATAACAGTTGAAATGGCCAGCTGGGCATTAATCCCTTTCCACAATTGCTGTGATTAACTAATCAAGTAAACATTATCCAAGTAGTCGAGGTTAACAGAACATGAGCCTCATGAGCCATTAGAATTAATTGACATATTTACAGAGATAAGAATATTTTTCCCATTAACCACTCCACTAGGACATATTTTACAAAATAAAATAAAGAGCTAGCTCAATGAACTGAAGTTTTATACCTGCAGTATCTTATTTTGTTTATTTTCGATGTTTATTCTTTTCCACAATTGAAAGGAAGAAATGATTGAAAATTGTTTGGGCAGACCCTCTCAGCTATCTTTTTTATCTCATCTCTGATACTCTGTGCCAGCCTCTGACCCAGAAACACTTTCTTTCAGGCAACCCCAGTGACCATGATGGTATGGGGATAGAGTAGAAAATTTTCACAATCTGACCTTTCCTCCATTAGAATCTCTCCAATCTCACCTTCGGCCCTGTTTTACGCTGCTTACAGATGACCCTCCTTCTAGCCCAACTCCATTCAGCTTTTGGTGTGGATGCCAGATACCTTACATCATGCTTTTGTTATATAGAAATTCAATTAATATTGGATACTCATATTTGTGTCCCTTACTAGAGAATTAATCCAGTGAGTTGGGATTAAATATTTCTACTCATATGGACGCTCCCAATGGTTATGAAATCAGTAACATTGAAATAATTTGTAGAAGTATTTGAGAATTATTATGAATAACATAGATATTTCCCCTTGTTTTAGAAGACCTTTCCAGCTTCCCATGTTGTGCTTCTCTGGCTTTGATATTGCTGAAAGCATTGAAAGCTCACCGACTTGTAATGTCATTAATGAACCAATGATCCTCATTAGCACGAAAGCAATGCATATAAGCCAACATGAACTATTGCTATCCTTTCAAAAGCTCCCTAATCTCTTATTATCCTTGATGTTTTGCTTCCTAATTACTTCTTGAATCATCTCATTACCTATTAAGTACTCATTTAATTACATTGAGATATTGGTTATAGTAAGGGGCTTTAAAGGTTTTAATCTTATAGACAAAGAAACTATCATTGTAGTGACTTTGATTGAAACACAAAATGAAAGAAAATACTCTTATTAAAAAATGCTCAAGGGTGTAGGGACATAGTCATCATTAGAGTAGACTCATTTGTAAAGATAGATGCACAACAACAGGAAAAATGGGCATTAGATTTTGCATTTTCAACAAAGCCCTCTGTTTCTCAAACATAATGATGCATACAGGTCAGTTGGAGATTTGTTTTTAATATTTTTACTATTTGGTACCAAATCCCATTGTGAATATCAGTGAGTCTAGACTATAGGGTTTTTTTTTAGCACTAAACAGTCAGCTGGTAAACAGTGTTCTTCTAAATTGCAATAGTGAATATTTGGGAAACAGTTGCTTTATATATTTTTATTCACAGTAAAATTGTCTATTATACTCCACACAGAATTATTCACCTGGATTATATTTTCATATTTTTTGATATTTTAAGAAGAATCTTGATGTAGGATGACCTTCTATATATGTGTTGCCTTCATTGGCTAATAAATAAAATTGTGTTTTGGCAAACAAAATAAATGCAGCTACCAAAAAGTTTTGCTTGGCTTCCTCTTTTTTTTTTTTTTTTTGATTTTTGAGACAGGGTTTCTCCGTAGCTTTTGGTTCCTGTCCTGGAACTAGCTCTTGTAGACCAGGCTGGCCTGGAACTCACAGAGATCCACCTGCCTCTGC